>NC_080541.1:179660251-179994001 GCF_028640845.1 Ahaetulla prasina
TATACATGGGAAATAAGGAAAGCATGCAGAGAATGGCATTTCAAATTCTTTGTAACCCCACTAATAGCTCTGTTCTGTGACCAAGAGGGAGGCAGACTTAGAATTGAGGATTTGGCAGCATTCCAAGCTTCTTCCTAATTGCCTCTCTGATTGGAAAGTTTGGGGGCAGTGCTCCAAAGCCTTCAGATGGATCTGGGTCAGCTTTGAACTCAACCTTTCCTCTTCTGTGTATCAAATTTGTTCAGCTTCTGGCTAATTAATGTTCTGTCAGATTCTGAGCCTCTTTATAGAATTTGTTTCCAATATTAGGTTGGCTTGGAGAGAAAAACAAGGTAGGTAATGCATACAGTGCAAGGCTTCTGGGTTCTTTACAAATCCTATATGTCTGAGAATCAGTTGTGTGGAGGTACATGTAGACATATTTTTTCTTCAGGGACTAATCAAGCTGCGTGTATAAATGTTGCCTGCATCTGGGGTGCATATGTGTATGTAAAAGACAAGTGTACATACAATTCTTTTGTGCATATATGTGTGAGTTTCTGCATAAAAGAAGCACAGGGCAGGTTGCACACACTCTAATCTAGATCACACTACTAGGATGGGATGGGAGCTGAGAATGGAATACACAGCAGTAGTTGACATTGTTGCCAACTGCCTCTCCCATAAGGTGCACTGGGGAAATGGCGTTTCTATGCAGGGTCCTGCCCGATTAATTAAGTTCAAACTTTCTTTTGCTGGCTTTTCTTACCATACCAAATTTGGTCCTGTTCAGTTTTGTTTTTAGAAAGTTATCTTGCTGATGGACAAACTGACAAACTAAGAACTGCAACTCTCGAACTCCCATAGGCCTAATATATGTTGTCGCTTGCAAAATTCAGATAGAAAAACAAAAATGGACAGATTTATTTTGATTGGAATTAAATAGATTTAAAAATACTCTAGCTCAACTGGTCAATGGATTGTAGGGTTTCTCCAAATTATAGTCAATATTAAATATAACAAACATTCAATGAAGGAGGTACCGGTAGATCAAAACAGCTGATCTCAAATATCCAAGCACTTTATGTAATAGGAAAATCACAAAACACTGCACGTCAGCTAACTAGAATGGTTCTCCATTATAGTGTTTTTCCTGGAAGGCTTCAATAATGGAACAAAAGAACAATAGACATGTTGTCTAACGCAGAAAAGAACATACTGAGGAGAAAAATAGAGGAGGGGCATTTTCCCACTATTTCTGAGGAGAACAATACTGAAACCAACATATAGAAGGACTGTGATAGAAGTATAATCCTAAAATATTCCCAAACACATTTTTCTAGTGAAGGGAGCATTGTATTTTTATTTACTAATATCACTTTTAATATTTTTCTTTGTTACCCCAGTAAAATTGATTTTTCAATTATATTTTTTTTTAAAAAATCTATCAAGCTATTTTCATAACATAGAAAGCAGCAATGATCATTATCCAAAGTTATCAGCCAAATAATAAAAGCTGTATTGAGAATTGCATAAATCAGCTGTTTTATATTGTTTGAAATTTAAAACTATAAACTAAGCTACATTTGGTGTTGTGTAACAACACAAAAAGATAGCATCAAAACTGTAACATACCGGTACATTGAAACAATATATGCTTTATTTTTGTTAATCTTAAATCCAATACCTAGAATAGGATAGAAAACTGATGCCCTCAAATTGTTTGGACCCAATTTTCCATAAGATACTTACAAGATTGCCTCCCCCAGCCAGAAATAACCTGTCCTGGGAGACAGGTATTGATTTTGAAACGGGGCAGGCCAAGGCCAGGAAGCATTGTTTGATTGTAGCCCTGGTTTTATAAATGTTACCCTCTATCTCAAAATTAGAATTGCCGCTTCTTTAAGCATTCTGAAAGATGTAAGGACTGAGTACTTCTGGAGGACAACTGATAGCTACTTAACTTGCCATAGATTGCTGTTGCTATTATTATCATCTGCTGTGGTTATTCTTATTGGATTAAATTTTGATGATGGCTCCAACAGATCATTACTATTGTTTCTGAGGATTATGTTTCAGTGGTTTAATGGGCTTACATTATTACTATTGATGTTTAATCAGTGGCTTCTTATAAACCACTAGGAGTCCTTGGCAGATTTAGTAGTATAATAGACAAAGCATAACCCATTGGATCATCCTTTGAGAACTAGTTCCTTACTAAATAGAGAAACAGAATAACTATGAGTAGATTGCTATAGTTTTGGTTTAAAATTAAAAAAGAAAGCTTCATTTTATTAAAGAAAGATGCATAGCAAGACAAATGCAGATGCTTTTCTTTTAACAATGGATGCTTTTGATGATAGCATTTGTGGTTGATCTGCCATTTTTTAAGAATGCTCTAACTTTTCACTTCTTTCTTCTTGGCTTAAAGTGAGATACAGCTAACCATGCTGGAATACTGGTTTTTCCAAATAAATCAGCACATTCTCCACAGTTTGTCCTCACATTTTATGTATAGTGAGAGTAAAGCATGACTGAAGGATGGCATCCTCACCTTCTGATAAATTAAGCATAATTCTTGGGATCATGACAATGTCATTTTTGAATGCACTAATGTTTACCTTTGCTATAACATAATAATTGTGAGATTCTTCCATGATCATCTAGATTCCATTGCAAAACCTTGGAAGATCCAAGTTCCTTATTAAAATGAGGGGAGATCTTATTTCCAATTCCAGTTTATATGGTGACAATCCAAAGAGCTCAATTGTATCAAGGAATTTTGCTGAAAAATGAGTAGCATTAACTCCTTCATTGACAGCCTTAAAGAAACAATATTTTTTAACATTCCAGGGAAATATCTCATGCATACGGAATTGATTTTTGTTATCATTTCATTAAGAGGACCAGGGTACAGTTCTTTGAGAACAGTTCTATAGGACTGTCAAAAGTTGGGTAGATAAGATAAATAATAAAATAGCAGAACCCTATCTTCAGGTAACTCAACTTGCAACTCAACTGACCTTGAAATTGTGGTTGTAAGTCATTGCAGTCATAAGTTGAGGCATCATATGACTTTTTTCAACATTTCCCTTCTTTTTTCCAAAGGTCATTAAGCAAATCCATTTTCAACAATAAGCTTTTTTTTATAGAAACTAGAAATAACTGCCTGAACTGGCAAAAAAATGTTACAAATCATGGCCACATAACAGGAGGCTACAAATGACTATACAGGTGAGCCAGTTGCCAAGCACCCAAAATGCGATCACATGACCACAACAGAAGAATGGCTGCTGCAACCTCAAAAATGAATTGTAAGTAACTCTGGGACCGTCCTTCATAACTTCAGAAGGTTGCTAAGCCAAAGATTACCTGTATTTCATCATTCTGATTTTTGTCTTCTCCCGTATCCAAAATAAATTTAGACTATCTTTGGTCTCAATCACACATTTTTCTTCAATTGAAACTTGACAAGGTATGATTTATTTTTTTTTGATGCATGAAATCTCCACATCAGCATCATTCCCTCTTTTCACAACTGGTAGAAGCTGACCGAAATCACCACAGCAAATAGTTAAAAGTTATCCCAAAGGCCTAATCCTTGCCATATATATTGTGAACAGCCCAGTCTATGGTTTCAAAGCTCCCTCCTAACCATGGGGCTCTCATCCCAGACAATAAGCCTCACATGTTAAAGCAGGGGTCTCCAACCTTGGTCCCTTTAAGACTTGTGGACTTCAACTTCCAGAGTTCCTCAGCCAGCTTTGCTGACTGAGGGACTCTGGGAGTTGAAGTCCACAAGTCTTAAAGGGACCAAGGTTCGAGACACCTGTGTTAAAGCAAACCTGCAGTATTGGAGATTTTTTCTCAATGTTAAAAAGGAGAGTTTCATTCACTTTGAGGAGTATCATGAATGTGCTGTCCTACCACCAGGCATCAATGTTGCTGCAATAATAGATACTATAGCAATAACAACTATCCAGAGATTGCAAACTGCCTAACCTGATCTCTCCATAAGGCAAAAATTGTCAATTTCTCCAGGAAATAGGAATGCACAACAGTGAGGGCAGACTTTGGCACCATTATCAGAAATATTACATTAGACAAGCCATGAATTTTGCCTCACTCTTTTTCTGTTGAGGTCTTGCTGTTGAAGGAGGGTATTGTCATGCTGAGGAGTCTTACACTAATTAGCATTTACTGCATATTCTCAAGTTGATCTTCTCTTTCCTCCTTCATCTTTTCTTATTTTCTTATTCGGTACCATTCCTTGTGATTCTGGAGAGGTGCAGCCCTTTCATTCCTCCATTCCTTTATCTCTCCTTTTCCTTATCGTATCCCACTGACATTTAGTGCCCTCCCTTGACCGTGTTGCCCTCTCTCTCTGCACATGGAATAATTATGCTAACAATACTTTATTTATTTATTTATTTATTTTGTCACACAATATATATAAGCATAAGCATGTAATAACTATACAATATATAAGTATATATATATGAGTATGTTATATCCAATTAATATATATTAATTGGATATAACAAAAGGAAACAATAGGACAGGAATGGTAGGCACGCTATTTTAATGTACTATTTAAAAGCCACAACGTTGCACATTGCCGTTTTCGCCACAGAACAGTTTAGAATCCCTATAGCTTCTTCAGTGCTTGTGGGAAACTGTCAGAGACATGTTTTTTTTTTAAAAAAGGATCATGTGACCTCCTGAGAGCTAGGGTGGATCTGCTCTACCTGATCGCCAGCAGTCAAAGAAGAATCTAGGTTACACTAAATTTCAGAATAGAAGCAGTCAAAAAAATGAAACAGGATGAACAATGCAATGTAACAATGTAACAATGAACAATATAATGGCTAATGTAGTTGACTGACACCAGAGAGATCCAGTTTATATTTCATTTGCTGCCACACTTGCTGATATTTAGCTCAACCTACCTCATAGTTTGTTATAAAGAAATACAGGAGGATGCAGCACTATGTATGTGCCTCGAGTTCCTGAACAAACACAGATGTAGATACATGTGCATGTTTGTGTGGCAAAGAAGGGGCCCATAAAGCAATAAAAATATCCAGGCCTTTCATCATGCACTTTAAAGCTGTTGCTTCTTTAAGAACCATATGATGAGTCAATTCCTTGTTGCTGGGTGGGGGAGGGAACAAGGGACTGTGAGACTGGCTTAGAAACTGTCACAGAGCATTGGAAAGGAAGGTCACATGAGCACAGCTGCTGCTCTGCTGCGTGGTTGCTGGAAATCAGTAGCATTGAAGCAGCCACAGTTTCCCCAAATTTCATTCTCTTCTGAGTCATGGGTCTCAGATTCCAGATACATTCTGTAAATTAGTCCATTTGAGATAACTTATTTCAAAAATTGTTACCCTGTGATGCACCGTTTCACCCAGATAAAAGTCATGACAACAAGAATTTTAGAAATATATAAACACAATACAAAACAGTACTATACATGACAATACAGAAATAAAGGCTGTCCCTTGACCATGCAAGCTACAGGAAATATCTGAAGAAGGGTTGCTAATCCTTAGCTTGCAAAAGTCTCTATTAATAAATTTACCATACAATTTGGATAGTCTTTAAAAGTCCACTGAAAAGCTCTCACCAGGAAAATCCTTTCCTTAATGTGCCAACATTAATTTAACTTTAGATATTGATCCTTAAATAAAGGTTTTACCAATGATCAAATGCTGGGATATAAACAGCATAGCCACCTACGATAAGTTCTTCTTCTGATAATTTAAATGAGAACTTTCCCCAAATTTTAATAAATAAAATTAATTTTATTTAAATTAACTTTAATTTAAAAAAACGCATATGTACATAAACAGACATAATATATTTTGTTTTAAACAAATAAGTACAGGTAGACCTCGACTTACAACGCTTTGTTCAGTGATTGTTCAAAGTTATGGTAGCACTGAACAAAGGGACATATGACTGGCTCCTGAAGATACAGCCATTTCATCACCCCTGCAATCAAGTGATCAAAATTGGGGTTCAAGGCAGCCCACCCACACTTATGACTGCAGGGGAACTTGGACTCCACCCATTGGTCCATCTACCGCAGCCATGTGTGCTCTTTCTACCTGGATACTCTGTGGCCCTCCAACCTCTAGCTGCAGTCTTCTTGCTCTTGCTGATAACCAAGCATGTGGAGCCTGACTCTACCTGAGGCAGCTGCTGGCAGCACAAGGCTTTCTGTAATCCACACGAGGTCATACTCGGTGAGTTTCTCACAAGACCTGGGGAAGTTGGCCTTACCTGGTCAGCAACTGCATCTTGAATGAGTGGCCAAGCGCAAGCCAAGCCTTACCATGTGGGCCGCTGTGGCTATGTGGTAAGACGCTAGGCCTGTGCACTGCTGAGGTCGACAACTCGGCGGCTCGATTTCCATGAGCGAATAAACCGCGGAGGGACAAGAAAGGAGCCTCCCCTGTTTGCCTACTGGCATTCAGGCATCCCATGGGTAAAGACAACACCTGAAAACATTCCTTTCACAGAGGCAGCCAGCCACCTCGGTGATCCCTGGCTAACGCGTGCCATACGCTAAATAAATAAATAAATCAGCAGGAAAAGCAAGAAAAGAGTGAAGGCCAGCTAGAGCAGTGGAACACAAGAGTGGCCAGGGCAACTGCGGTTGAGATTGGGCAGGGGGTACTGCAGCTGAGGCTTCCCATCTGGGGGTGACTGAGGCTTTCGGGGTGGCTGCAACTTCAAATGATGCCACACTGCTGGGCCGCCGCTTAGGAGCTTCTTGCAGCTCCAGAGCCCTGCTATGCCAAGAAACCCCTGAACCACAACATGGCAAGCTGCCCCAGAGTCATGGGATGAGTCCTCAGCTAATAAATGACAGAATTCAGTTGACAGCAACAACTGCCAACTGCCAGCAATAATATGATTGCTGTTGCTAAGCAATGCATTTACACTTTACAACTGCATTGCTTAGTGACAGAAATTCCACTGTCTGTACTGTCAAAAACCAAATTACAGCTATACTTAGGAAGAAAATACCATAGCTGGTGCCTGGAAAAGATAATAGAGGTATGGGAATTTGTTTGCAAGTCAAATACAAACTTTTAAAAGCTTTAGAACTTTCCCAAATTTTAATATTTTAGTGAATTCTTACCAATCAAAACCATACATTAATGCGTAATTTATCACTCTACACAACCTTTCTGTATTAAAGACATGGCTGAACCTTTATATTAATAGTATATTAGGAATCCTTAAAGAGTATATTGAAGAATAATTAACAAAGAAATTATATCATTTATGACCTCAGCTGTTATGAGCTCAGATTAGTGGTGAAATCTAAATTTCTTTCCTAACGGTTCTGTGGGCGTGGCTTGGTGGACATGGCTTGGTGGGGTGATGTGACTGGGAGGCATGGCTATATAACCATACTGGGGGATCAAAAGACA
The DNA here is from genome assembly GCF_028640845.1 of Ahaetulla prasina. Classification (NCBI taxonomy): domain Eukaryota; kingdom Metazoa; phylum Chordata; class Lepidosauria; order Squamata; family Colubridae; genus Ahaetulla; species Ahaetulla prasina. The sequence goes on from NC_080541.1 coordinate 179,667,679, forward strand.
GAAACTCACCAACAATGTTCTGCTGGAGCAGGGTTGGACTAGATAACCTCTAGGTTCCTTCCAGCCCTGGATTATCCTCTGAAGCTGCGACTAGTGCCAGGTTTGTAGTCCTTCCTTCCTCTCATTTTTCTTTCCTTCCTTCCCTCCTTCCCTTTCTTTCTTTCTCTCTCTCTCTTTCTTTCAGAAAAGAACCCCCCACCCCGTTTTTTGCCTACAGGGAAGCCTGCTGGGAGGAAAAACGGAGCCACCCACCCCCACCCCCATAAAAAAAAGGTTCTGACAATCATGTGCCACAACTGTGATCCTTGGAGCCTTTTTTTAACCTTTTAAAAGCATTTTTTACTACCTATTCACCAGAGCCAGTAGTAAAAAAAATGCCTAAAAAGTAAAAAAAAAAAAAAAAAGTTCCGATGATCAGCTGAGCAATGCAAGATTGTCGGAACTTTTTTTTACTTTTTAAAGCATTTTTAACTACCGATTCTGGCATGTACCCCTGCATGCGCAAAGGGTACAAAACACAGTACTTCCTGGTTAAAACCAGGAAGTAATGATAGTTGGGTGGGTGGGTGGGTGGGTGGAGCCTCACGCCGGGATCGTTACTGGTTCTCTGAACCACCCGCCACGATCGCTACTGGATCAGGCAATCTTGTCCAAACCGGGAACATTTCACCCCTGGCTCAGATATCACAAAACTTATACTTGGCTAATTATATTTACCAAGAAGTAAATGAATTTAGCTGAATCTGTAAGTAAATAATTGCAAACAGGATTGCAAATTTGTGCCAGCTCCTGGAGGTAATCCAAACAGGAAACTCAAACCATGAGTACTGCAGGGCTACAGTAACAGAATCTTACAAGTCTGAAAGTGCTTTTCCCACCCCTTCCCCTGCCTTAGTTTCCAGAGAACTAGGGAAGGTCCCTTTTGAACTGCTTTCTCCACCCCTATCCTTCCTTGGAACGAGGATTTCTCTTTATCAGACCAGGCTGCAGCTCTTCCTCTTCTCTCCCAAGGTATTCTCACAGCCCATTACTGTTTTTCTCTATTTATTGACTTTTTCCAAAATGTTCAGATGTCCTCTTAACATTAAATAAAATATTATTTTTAAATTATATCATGCTTTATAAGATTCTTTAACCGAATTTACCTCTTGACTGCTTTAATATACTAAAAAGTGGAGAAAAGGAGGGAAAGAAACACAAATGGGAAGAAAATACGGTAATATACTTACAAGAAATCATTGCACCTAAGTTTTAATACACAAAATAACTGTTACTTGGAACCCTGACATAAACCTTGATTACAGGGAAAAATTTTGTTCAGTCTTTCCATTATATTGACAGTCAATTCATAAACAGGAAGCAAACATATATGGGTATCAATGATTCAAAACATGGAATTGCACTGCCTTTCTAAAATGAAAGAATAATATTTTTCGTTTTGGCTATTCCTTTTCCCCAGTGGTAAAATCCATTTTTTTTACTACCTGCTCTGTGGGCATGGCATGGTGGCTGTGGTGTGGCTTGGTGGGTGTGGCTTGGTGGGTGTGGCAGGATACTGCAAAATTCCCATTCCCTCTCACTCCTGGGGGAAGGATATTATAAAATCTCCATTCCCACCCCACTGTGGGGCCAGCCAGAGGTGGTATTTGCTGGTTCTCCAAATTACTCAAAATTTGCTTCTCCAGAACCTGCTAGATTTCACCTCTGCTTTTCCCCCCACTTAACAACATATAGCTTTTCAATTTGTTCAATTGTATTTTTAGTGACTTGGGTAACATATAAAGGTATGCTAAATGACATTAGTAGAAATAAATAAGGCAGCAGGGCTAATACAACTGCTTTGAAATAAAAGAAGGTGATGTAAAATTCAAACAATGTATATGTGGATAAATATAGATTGCTATAATTTTTTATTCATAATGTGAAGCAAATAGAAATCAAGGTAGATCATAAACTTAAATTAAAACTCATTCAGAAAAAAACAAATCATAAACTTAATTAACTATGGCAATAATTCTTACTCCATAAAATTAAGAATACTTGATAGAAAGAAAGGAAATATTAAGACACAATAATATCAACAATTCCTAAGGCCCAGTATGTAAGAGCTTGCCTAAAAGAGTGACCTTGAATCACAAAAATGCTTTAGTTTTACCAATTTAAAACAGTAATTCCAATCCCTACATACAACACATGAACCATATATGAACATGCAAATACTGTATATAAACAAACATCCCCTAATGAAATCTTCAAAGAACTATCTCTCTAAATGAAGTGGAAGGCTTGCTTAGTCCATTGTTTTATTTCAATTGCAACTAGTTAAATATTCTTGGGGCATAATGTTGATAAGCATCACTGTTGTTGTATTTATACAGTAAGCAAAATAACTACCTAAGAATACAGAATTCTCATTTTTATCTTCATCTGCTAATAATAATTGAGTTACATTCAGACTAACACAGTTATTTTTTATTCAGTTGAATATAAATGAGACCAAAGCATTATCCGTATACAATCCATGGTTAATAATTTTTAACAGATGCACCTCCACTTTGGCTTCTTTAAGATAAGCCTTTTGATGTTGGAAAAACAAGGGTTGACAAAATCTGCCTAATGATTTTTCATGGCACTACATGGATCATAGCACTACCCATCAAAGATGGTAGGTCAAGTCTTTTTTTTATTGCTTGACATAGTGTAAGCCGCCCTGAGTCTTCGGAGAAGGGCGGGATATAAATGCAAATAAAATTTAAAAAAAAGTCAAGGGAATGAATACAACTTTTCTGTTCTGAACCTATAACCAATCATTTTGACTGCCTGAGCCAAAAGTAATTTTGAATAATTGTATAAAGCCCCTGCTTATTTAATTATGCTTAATACTTCATTTGAAAGTGATTTTGTATCTGCATTATACTTTTCCTTCTTTTTTCAGCTCTAGAATGTATTTTTTGAGATTGGCATACTAAAATGAATTAGAAAAGAGCAACATAGAATTCTTAAATTATAACTTTAACAGACATTTTTAAAAATCCTCCAAAGTAGGTTTTTCCCATTTTCATTGCTTCAGCACACTGGATTGATTCTACATTGTGAACTATGTTGTGAACTGAAAAGGTAATATACCTGTGTGCATAAACCCATAGTTTAGAAATTGATTTAGCAATAAAAGAAAAGCTTTAACAATATCAGAGTTGTGCAAATGGTTCGAAACTAAAGCATTTTGAACCAACTTATTTTAAGCATAAAACAACGGCCGGACTGGGATGTTTTAAACGTGAAACAATTATAGTGTTTGAAGTAGCCCATTTTTTTATCTGAGGTAGATTTTTTAAGCATTTGACAAATTAAGAAACAGCAAACTAAAAAGAGAAAGATATGACATACAAAGCATAAATTGCTGAACTGTTCTGGAGTGCTTTTTTCACACCAACAAGAACTGTTTAGGGTTAATATTTCAGTGTTTGCCAATAACTTTGCATGTAAATGTTCCTCAATGTTAAATTAAGTTTTATGTTACTTCTAAGAGTATCCCACTTTCTATTGATATTCCCAAGGAAATTTCTAAGTTTCTTATTCTCTGACTTGTTGACCTCCATCCACTAATTTATAATCCTCTACTTCATGGGTCCCCAACCCCTGATCTGCGGACTGTTACTTGTCCATGGCCCTTTGGGAATGGGCTGCACAAGCGGCAGGCGAGCACACAAAGCTCCATTTGTGCAAACAGCGGGCACAAATGCGAAATCATCCCCCCTCCCGTCAGTCTGCGGAGCCAGAAAGGTTGGGGAACACTGCTCTACTTGATTTCAAGACTTTCACACTTTTGTATAACATAGTGATATGGGCAATCAATTCTGATTAAATGTGTATATCTATGGAAATTTTATTATTATTTCTGTTTATTTTGAAGTTTTAAAAATATTTGGACAGAATGTAGCAGTAGCAGTATTGGTAATGGTAACTCATTACCAATTTTCTTGTCATCCATTTTATAACCAAGACCACAGAAACATACTACAACCGGAATTCACCATTTCTAGAAGTTAGACTTCTCTCATGATCCCAGACAGCGAAAAACAATTATGCTGTCACTTATATACACACGTATCTTGACATAACCTTTTTCTTTAGTTCCTTTTCCATTTAAATAGTTGACAATTAGAATGTTCTGGTAATCCTTGAAGAAAGTACAGGTAGTCCTCAACTTACAACTGCTTGCTTAGTGACCATTAGAAGTTATGACTGATCCAAAAAAGGGGACTTCTGATCCGGATTCGAAGTCCTGATGGTCGGTTTCCCTCTGTGGTCTCATGACCAAACTTTGAGTGCTTGGCAAAACAGGTGCATTTATGGCATTTATGGCAGACTCTATTTGCAGAGTCCCTTAGTTACATGGTCATGTTTTACATCAGTTTTGCCAGAAACCAGTTTGTTTCCATTTTTGGCAAAAATGTGCCCATAGGTTTGTATAATGACTGCCACAAAAAAAAGGTCATAAAATTGGATTGGTTACATGACCAATCCATTTTACAACTGTTATAACATATGACGGCTCCTTTCTGGTTATATGACAATAGATTTTGGACATGTCATTTTTGGACATGTGATGCGACACCTGGAAAATTATGGCATACTTCACTTAATCCTCCAAGAAAAGATTGAAGGCAAATGAGGTCCAGGGAGAAAATCTTCATCATGGTTTCAAAATCTAAGGGACTAGTTTGGACAAACTCAACAGCACTTTTTCGTGTGGCTGTTGATAAAAATAGGATCGCCAACATCAGATGATGGATATGGCACAAGAAGTAGTACTCAAAGACTACCTGTAAATGGACTTTATTAGACTGTTACACAGGAAATAAAATAGCAACCGTCTGCTGTCCAGGGTGCTAGGGTCAGTATTTCTGTTGCGTAATCGGAAAACTCATCTTGTCTCCTTTACCTTAGCATTTTTTTCTTTTAAAGATATATAGTTATATAAATTAAATAGTAAAGTGTCTTTAAAACATCCATGTAGAGAGGTGCCTACACATTACCTGTTTATATAGTAACTCTTTTTACACATTAACTGTTAATGTAGTAACTCTTTTTTCAAAAGGAAATGTGAATAGAATAGAGAATGTAGTAGAATAGAATATAGAGTAGAATAGAGAATACAGAGTAGAATATAATAGAGAGTAGAATAGAGAATATAGAGTAGAGTAGAATAGAATAGAGGGAGGGAGGGAGGGAGGGAGGGAGGGAGAGGAAGAGAATAGAAAATAAAATAGAGAATAGAATAGAATAGAATAGAATAGAATAGAATAGAATAGAATAGAATAGAATAGAATAGAAAAGAAAAGAAAAGAAATCTGGAAGGGGCCTTGGAGGTCTTCTAGTCCAACCCCTGCTCCCGCAGGAAATCCTATACCATTTCAGGCAACTGATTGTCCAATCTCCTTATTCCATATACTCCACCATCAAACCCAGATCCGACTTGTCTAACCAACCGAAGCGAAGGCCTGTGTCTCTGCTACCTAACGCTGTTACTCGAGGAAGGCCGCTTGCGCTACCTCGAAGACTTCCCTAAAGCCCGTCGGGGTAAAAGCCGTTCAGAACAACGCCTGTCCAGGAGGCAGAAAAAGGAGGCAGCGCGGATCCCGAGGATACGCCTGGATCGGGTCGGACTCACTTCCTCCGTGCCTGCCTGAGGGCAACGGAAGACCGTCAGCCACGAAACGCCCACCCGGGCCGCCGAGGAGCAGCCGGGGCCGCGCAACGAACAAAAGCCGTTATAAGCAAACAGGCCTGGCGGTGCGGAGACCCCAGCGGAGACCCTGACAGCCGCCGCCGCCGCCCGGACGGCCTTTCCCCTCACTCTGCCCGGGAGAGGCTCGGCGGGGCAGGCCCGGGCCCCACCCTCCGCCTCAGCCCTTCTTCCTCCTTACCGAGCAGAAGCAGTTTCACCTCCTTGGCCGCCTTTTCGCCGTCCTCGCGAAGGTTGCGGTCGATCATCCGACTTCGCTCGGCCGCCGCTTTATCTTCGGCGCTCAACGTGCAGCCCATCGCGGCGACAGGACGGGCGAGGCGGGCGACTGGCACCCCTGTGGCGCTCCTCAACGGCCGCAGAAGTCGGGAGGGGAGGAAACTGGAGAGGCGGGGGGAAGGGAGGGAGGGAGGGAGGGAGGAAAGAGAAGCGCCACCGGAAGCCTGCCTACTTCCTCCTTTCAAATCACAGCCCGACCAGAAGCGAATTGTCCTCTGGGAAGTGTAGTCAAAGCGCGGGTCTTCTTGCCTCACCGCCAAGCACGGGAAAGGGGTGACTTCTGGACACCCGCCGCGTCGGCCGCAGGGCATCTAGGGAGAACAAGTATTATTTACTGTTCATGGGAGCTGTAGTCCATGAACCGTAAATCATGCTTGAGTTTGAGGGCGAAACGACTCAACTGGAACGTTTTGTTCCAAAATGTTTAGCAAATACCTTTTCCAACTAATCAGTGTCTCAAAGGGGCTTTTTCAAGAGGCAGCTGGACTTTCTGGTTTTTCTTTGAAGGTGAAGCGCTTCTCATCCAAGAAGTTTCTTCAACTCTGAAGAAGCTTCTTGGATGAGAAGATGAAACGTCTTCAAAGAAAAACCAGAAAGTCCAGTTGCCTCCTGAAAAAGCACCTTTGGGACAGCCATGACCTGGATGGCTGAGAATCTCCATAGACATCCATCTAATCAATGTTATTAAAAGGCATCAGTTTCCATGAATTGCAGTGCACTTCACAATAGGTGCATAGAATGGCTAAGTGAATCGGAGCTCACCAAAGTTTATGCTTTAAAAATGATTACTTGAAAAGGATGCTATTTGGCTCTTGGTTTTTCTGACACCATAGACTAACATTCCTTTTCTCCTACAAATCTTTTGTACCCTGATCCAAAGTCAGAGAAGCAAAGCAAGGATTTCGTTGAACGTTTGCTATTGCTAAGAATCTTTAATTAATATACAAATGCAGTCCTAAACTCATGCACAATGAATATTATAAATTGCATCATCTTGAAATTTATTTTACAAAAACACATCTGGATTGCAAAAATCTGAATGTCCACTAGAAGTTGTCAAAGGGTTTAGAGATTTGCATATCTTGGTGATAATCTAGGGATTGTTTGGGTATTTTCAGCCTATATATGGCAGCTGTAAGCCCCCAGTCCTACTAAAGGTTTGATACATTTCAATCCAATGTGGAAAAATACAAAACCCAACACAACATACTAAGACATAATGGAATTTGTTTGGTTTTGGCTTAAACCTTATGGCAGGGGTGTCAAACTCGCAGCCCAGATGCATAACGTGCTGGCCCCGCCCCCACCCGGTTTAGCGAAGGGGGGAAAGTCCCAATATATCATGTGACGATGCTGTGACGACACGAGTTTGACACACCTGCTTTATGGTCTTTCTCAAAAACCAACTGTTAACATTTATAAAGCCCAAGAACCCATCCCCCAGGTGTTTTCCTCAGAGAGTTGACACATTCCCCTCAAAGGTTGAGGACATTTTATAGAGTCGTATGTAAGCTTTTCTGTTCCTGTACACCTCAAAACATTTTGAAGATCATATTATTTAATATTATATATGCAACAGTGTGAAATCACACCTGCCAATTCTTTAGCTGGGGCTGGCCTTCATACCTATCAGGTTTCTTCCAAGAACCTAGAACAGGGCTGTCAAGCTCCCTGCCCATGGGCCAGATGCGTGTTGGCCACGCCCATACCCCGTTTAGTGAAGGGAAAAAATGTCCCGATACGTCATGTGACGATGACGTGATGACGTGAGTTTGACACCCCTGACCTACAATATCATAATGTATCAGCATAGTATTTGTGTGGATTTTTGTATGGCCTTTTGTAACTGACAGATAGAAATTTTGTCAATGCACAGATTTTTCTAAGCATCTTTTGAGATTTTTTGGGATGGTTCCAAGTGATAACCATAGGGGCCGCTATGGCCAGTTTATGTCCTAAGCTTTGCTTTTCAGATCTTGATACTTTGCAATTCTTTATTTTCTATCCTACCATAGTCTGGTATTGCCAATCAATTATCTGAATTTTTGTTCTTTTCAATTGTACGTTGCAATAATTTGCAAAATAATAATAATTATATTAAAATGTACATGCCGCCCAACAGCAAGTGATTCTGAAGTATGAAGTTCTGCTCATCCATAATAGTTTGTGCTTTCTACCTCCTGGCCTAATCACACAAAAATTAACATTTTTCAGAAAAAGAAACTATATACACAGTTTCCCTATTCTTTTAGCTGCACAGCTTCCCAATCTGAAAAGTACAGTGCTAATTTTTGCAAAAAAGTCAACAACATGAAGAGTGCTTGATTTTCTAAATTTTGAGATTAGAGATTCTAATGTCTAATGTCTTATTATTTTCTAACACCTTTGAGCTTTTGCAGCCTAAAACACAGGCAGTATTCGTGGAAATTATTCTTTTCCTTTTTCAGAAGGATAATTATTACATAGGTTTCAAGAGCAATTCACAAAGGAAATAAAGTTTGTTATTGCCATTTCACAATCTGGTTTCCAAATAAGAAGTTATCTATGCAAGTGCTGCCCTCTAGTGTCCTCTATGAAATATTTCTGAAATATTGAACATAGGTGGACTTGATTGACAAGAAATAAGATCCAGAATATGTTCTATTTCCTTTAATGAAATATTTATTCCTGTAATATTAACGTCAAGGAAAATACCTCTGCAGAAATTATTTATTATCACATGATTTCTTTGTTAAAAGTGAATGAAAATCTGTTGATATTAACTTTGCTTAAAGGAAAAAAAAAATTTTTTCCAAGCATTTTAAGCGCTCAAGAGAGGTATAATGACTGTGTTTCCATCTCTGTATATTAGATATGCAATGTGTGGAAGGGAAATTGTGAAACATCTACAGTATAAGGACACAAACTACCTTTAGTAAATTGTATTTTATAAATGTGTACAAGTAGTCCTTGATTTACAGCTATTCAATAGTTACAACAGCACTGAAAAAAGTGACTTAAGACCGAGTCTAGCAATTACAACTGTTACAGCATCCCCATAGTCATGTGATCAGAATTTGGCCACTTGGCAACCTGGATGTATTCATGATGCTTGCAGCATTCCGGGGTCATGTGATCAGCATTTGTGACCTTCACAATCGGCATCCGTCAAGGAAAGTCAATGGGGGAAATCAGATTCACTTAATAACTACACAATTCACTTAATGACTGCAGTGATTCACTTAACAATTGTGACCTAAAAGGTCATAAAATCATGTGCAACTCACTTAACAATTGCCTTCCTTAGCAATGAACATTCTGGCCTCAATTGTGGTCATAAGTCAATGACTACCTATACAGTAACTTTCTTTCTATATCGTGTCTGTTGAAGAAAAAACATGATTTTTTCTTGATCATGTTCACGGCTCCTTCTTCAGTGATGTACAAAGAGGCTGTGTACTTAATTGCTGCGGTAAGTTTTAGGAAGAACGGCTGCCCTGAAATGGGAACTAATTTGAGAAAGAGACTTCCCTGCCACAAACATCACTAATTGTAGAAAATTCTTAGAGGCATTTGGAGTGTCAAAAAATCAAGATGGCAGTGTCACTCATGTGATAGAAATCCTATACAACCCTTTTGTATATATGTTGAACCTATGATACCTGTCCAGCTGCCATCTTTTTTCCTACTACTGGTGGACCTAAACAACCTCCTGTAACTTGTGAATCAGCCTTTTGAACAGACGGATTTAAGAGGTACAGTAGATATTCATAAAATTTATTCCCATTTGAGATTTGAACCTGAACGAAAGTAAAGCAGGTGTTTGGGAAGATCAAGAGTCCTGAAGCTGTCTCTGGTTCAAATGCTTCAATGAAGTCTTTTGCAGGAACTGGGTATGTCTAGTTTAATAAAAAGAAGGACTAGGGGAGACATGATAGCTGTGTTCCAATATCTCAGGAGTTGCCACAAAGAAGAGGGAGTCGGGCTGTTCTCCAAAGCATCTGAGGGTAGAACAAGAAGCAATGGGTGGAAACTGATCAAGGAAAGAAGCAACTTAGAACTAAGGAGAAATTTCCTGACAGTTAGAACAATTAATAAGTGGAACAACTTGCCTGCAGAAGTTGTGAATGCTCCAACACTGGAAATTTTTAAGAAAATGTTGGATAACCATCTGACTGAGATGGTGTAGGCAGGGTTTCCTGCCTGGGCAGGGGGTTGGACTAGAAGGCCTCCAAGGTCCCTTCCAACTCTGTTGTTATGTTATGTTATGTTATGTTATGTTATGTTATGTTATGTTATGTTATGTTATGTTATGTTATGTTATGTTATGTTATGTTATGTTATGTTATGTTATGTTATGTTATGTTATGTTATGTTATGTTTGGGACCCCTTCTAACAGTCATTAAGAAATTTGAACAGAACTATAGATGGACATGGGATTTCCCATCCTGTTGTGTTGCTCTCTTAAAAACTTGCCCTTTGCAATATTAATCTTGCTTGGTTTTTACAAATCCTCTTACTTTTTGAGGCAATGGCTTCTCCAGGTGAAGTGCTTTCAAAAGCAGATGAATAAAATGGCGATGCCATTCGACTGAATAAAGAAAAAGGATAAAGGTTATATATTTGTCAGCAGATTGTGTTTTGAAGAGGTGGCAGAACTAGTCATCCTCACAAACCTTTCCTCTCCGACCTCATCAGTTTCCAACGGCCCTTAAGAAAAGGGAAAAATATTACTGTGTTACCAATTATAGAGAGAAGAATCAACAGTCAGTTTGGCATTTTGGCTGTCTTCAGTATGTGAAATGGTGATATCCCATTTTGAGACAGACAGACAGACAGTGTTACCACTAATAGCACAGGACAAGAAAAAGTTAGGTTTTATGTCAGTGTTTGCCACTTACCGTGTTTGGAAAGGATTTAACAGAACATCTGAATTCTTCTATGAGATTCAGACTCTGTATATCCAGGTGTGTAATGGATGTCAGTGTGGCTATAAAGTTTAGTTTGTATCTGAGTCCATATCCAGCCTGTAAACATCCAGATAATCATTAACAGCAGCAGAATTCTTTGCAGTCAACTCGCAGCCCCAATCTGCCAATTTTAATATGGATTTTAATATCCCTCTCCCCTGTCTGAAAATCTCAGCTCTGCCCTTTGTCAATGTCACTCCCGAACATCTGGATTTCATACTCTTGTTCAGCAAAACCGGTTATATAACTTCAAAAGGTAAATGGGCAAGAAACTAAGATTCAAAGGAGTCTTTGGAAAAATTGTCAGGTGCTATATGCAATCTGGAGCTCCTTTGAACCCCACTTCCAGTGGTGAAATTCAATTTTTTTAAACTACCGGTTCTGTGGGCTTAGTGGGCGTGGTGGGCTTGGTGGGGGTAGCAGAAGAGGGATACTGCAAAATCTCCATTCTCACCCCTGAGGCCAGCCGGAGATGGCATTTGCCAGTTCTCTGAACTACTCAAAATTTCCGCTACCAGTTCTCCGAACTACTCAAAATTTCCACTACTGGTTCTCCAGAACCTGTCAGGACCTGCTGGATTTCACCCCTGCTCACTTCTTCTCTTAATCTCCAAGGGCATTCATTAAAATGGATCCAGGAACCTGGAAAAGAATAAACACACACTAGCAGAGAGAGAAAATAATGTTCTCTGGAAAAAAACTCTGCATTGTCACACAAAAATGAAGCCAACACATCTTTCCTATTTGAAGTTAGGCAGTGTTGAAACAGCACCTGTTCTGAACAACATTATTGAGACAATAATTTTCTTAACTGAAACCTTTCGTTCTCTTTTGATCGGCAGAGAGCCCATCACACACAGGCAACAAACATTTGTCAAATAAATAACCATTTACTTTGTTGCTCTAGGCTTCAATTGTCCTACATTAAAATAGCCTCCTTTTCTTGCAAAATGAAGCCATGAAAATGTTATATATGATCCAGAAACTTTTTGGAGAGAAAATATATTCTGAATATTGGGATATTTAGTGCAATTTTGCATAATGTAGCAATTTTTGAAGTGTGATATTTTATTTTATTTACTTTCCTTCTCGCTGGCCTTGTACGAAGGAGAAAACGTTACAGTCGAAAACAGAGATGTGTTATTGGGAAATACACCCACACACACCCATGGAAAGAACTGAGAAACATAGAGATTAGCATGGGTCTGTCTATTGTGCCAATTTCCACTGAACTTTTGGTTCAACTTTCTTTTGCTTCCTGAGACTTTAGGTTGGCACAACCTAACAAACAGTCCTTTACTCCTGGTGGATGAGATTGCAAGGTTGCACAATTATATGGAAGTTAGGGAATACTCTTATGCACTGCAAATTCCTGGTGCACTTGTCAATTTCATATACTCTCTCTCAGTTTTGCTTCCTTAAGATTGTTACTATATTTGGCACGTCATGTAGTTTTTAATATCACCATCTGGTACCTTCTCAATGTAGAGAGAAAGCAATTCCCAAAATTCTCAATAACCATGGCCATTACTGGCAGGGAATGCTGAGAGTTTATTTTTTTACTTAGATAGAGGATACCTGGTTATGGAAGGTTCATTTTTTGAAGTCTTCAGCTATAGAGGAACTGAACCAGTGGTGGGTTGCTCCCGATTAGCTCTGGTTCGGGGGAACCGGTAGTGGTGGCGGCAGGAGGCTCCGCCCACCTGCCCAGATGTCATCAAAAACTATCTGCGCATGCGCAGAAGCTTCTGCATATGCGCAGAAGCGCTCCTCTCTCACAAAGCGAGCCTGCGCACCCATGTACTACCGATAGCAAACCGGTAGCGCCAGGTTTTGAAACCCACTACTGAAATGAACCAAAAGTAATCACTATTGAAAATAAAATGTTTGCTGCTCAAAAATATAACAAAAATAATATTTTGCTTCCTCAAAGTTCCTTCCATCAGGACTCATACGAGATGAACAACAAACAACTCGCAAAGGAAAAAAAGGCAATTGAACTAATGTCATTTCAACCTACTACTTAAATTTGAAGAAGGAAGTAGGGAAAGATGATTATTTCTGAAGCGCCAGCAATTCTTTATAGTAAAATTACTCCTGGTGAAAAGGAGGCACTAACTTGCAAGAGGGATTCACCCAAATGTTTTTGAACTATAGCTTTCTATGGATGGGTATAGTTTCAGGGCACCACACGGACAGCACTAATTAAAACAAGATGTCTGACAGCAGGAAGGATGTGTGGTAGGACTGAATAAACAGAAGGAGTTATGAAGTTTTAATTCATCCTGGAATCCTAAACTTCTAGGCCAAAATTGTGATATGCTATCAGAAGGCCATACAGGAAAAGGAGAAATTGTGCTGGATAGGCAATAGAGAAGCATTGTTGCTATGACATAGCCCATGAGAAGCAGCGATGACCTTAGATGGGCATGAAATGAACTAGGGGAACATGTGTTCCTCCAGTTGTTGCTGAACAACATCTGTCAGGATTCTCACCCAGGATAGCCAATGGTGACGCAGCTAAATGTGTTTTTGAGACACTCATTTAACAACTGTCTTGCTTAATAATGGAAATTTTGGGCTCGATTGTGGTTGCAAGTGGAGGACTACCTATATGTAGCAGCTTAAAGCAATGTGTGAACCAGATCATAGGCTTCATTTTACTAATGGAATGTAAACTCATTGCAATTAAAGTCATGGTTCTAATCTATTTCTGACATTGGCTAGGTTCCGTCTGCATTAAACCAAGTGGTTTATTTTATTTTGGCTTAGTGTAACAAAAGAATCCAGCCACTGAGTTCATCCATGGCTTGTTTACTTTTAACCACAGGGAAAGCTTCCTGTGTCTTCCTTCGATTTGTTGACTTCTTTAATAATAAGACAATTCAGAACAGGAAAATGTGGAGCTGTAAAATGTGTTCCTACAATATAAAGGTCAGTTGTTCATCCAGTTGTTGCTTCTACCTGTCCCTGGGCCTTTTTGTAGTTCAGTCATGCCTAGCTTAAATAACAAGTCAAAGACAGGCTTGATTAGAAGGTGGATGGAAGGAGTCCAAAGAAGATGATAACAATTACTAGAGAAGGGAGGGGGAAAAAGAGAGAGAGAGAGAGAGAGAGGAAGGAAGGAAGGAAGGAAGGAAGGAAGGAAGGAAGGAAGGAAGGAAGGAAGGAAGGAAGGAAAGAAAGAAGGAAAGAAAAAGAAAGAGAAAGAAAGAAAGAAAGAAGAAAAGAAAAGAAAAGAAAAGAAAAGATTTAGAATAGTGATATTTCCAACTACAAAGGTTAAGAATGAGTTGATGGGACGGGTGAGCAATCACCATCCTGTATTAGTCAAAATTAAATGAAATTAACTGGATACGAATAGCAGCTGATTTTGTGTGTGTGGGTTTACTTGAGCAGCACGCTGGAGAGAAAGGGTTCCAATTGCCATGGTATATTTATTAAATACTCCCCCATATACAAACATACACATTCTTCCTCAGCTGCTATATCCTGCATTTCACACATCGATAAATCAAGATTGTCAAGTGCAAAACAAAACAAAAAAGAAGAAGAAGAAGAAGAAACCTAGCTACAGCTCAGGCTTCGGTGAACATGCTGCTCTGATGTAGTTATTGGAGGCAGTGATATCGCTGTTCATGTGCTGCTCCAGGAACTCTGCGGTCTCTTCTGCAATTTGTCCTGGGATCCGGAAATCAATGGTAGCTTGGTCCCTTTTGGGGCTAGGCTGGGTAAGAGCATTTCTGGCCTCAGCGTGGCAACCTGTCCCTTGCAGGAACTGCAAGAAGTTCTCCTCAATGGAGCCTTCTCTGCTGGGTAACCTGAGATCCTCCTCTGGTGGTTGCTTGAAGAAACAGGTGAGGTGCTTGCTGAGCTCTCCTCTGATCTGTCGGTTGAGGCATCCATAGAAGAAAGGATTGGATGTGAAGCAAAAATAACCAATCCAAGTGACCACATTCTCCGTCTGCTGGCCAGGAAAATGGGAGCTCAGCACTGAGTAGAGATGGAAGGAGAAATAGGGCAACCAGCAGAAGAGAAATTGTCCCCCCACTGCTAGGAGGATGATGACAGCCTTCCCACCCCCAAACGTCCTCTGAGGGGTAGTTCGAGGGGCTCCTGAACTAGTCACCATTGTGGACCTACTACTAAGAGATTCCGATCTTTGCCGTGCGGTATCCATCCAAGTGGGGAGTGGACCATGGTGCATGGCAGCTACTCTGGCCACTTTAAACATATTACAATAGACCACCAAAATAATGGAAACTGGCAGGAGAAAGTAGAAAACAGCAAAGAAAATCACAAAAAACTTGCAGTAGGCACTTCGGCTCCACTGCAAGGAGCAGGTCTGTCCATTGTAAGCTAGGGATCTATTGATATGGTCTTGGGAAAGCCATCCCAGGATGGGGATGATGGACATAACTACTGCCTTGATCCAGACACCAACCAGGACACAGACCACCAGGCTCACAGTCATTTTGACCTCATAGCGCATGGGGTGCACCACATAGTAGTAGCGCTCTACGTTAATAGCTGAGATTGAAAGGATACACATGGTGATGAAGCAAATACTCAGGAAGAGATAGGTGTGACATATGGCATCCTCAAAGACTGTGCCATCAAAGAAAGTTGAGCTGGACAGCATGGCTAGAGGCATTAGGGTAATAGCAGCCAAAAGATCCACCAAGCAGAGGTGGAACACAAAAACAAACTTCCTCAGTGCTGGCGTTTTGATAATGACCGTCATAACTGCTATATTGCCCACAATGGCTGTCAAATCAATCAAAAGCATGAAGAAGAGACCCACAGACTCAGAGGCCACGTCTCTGGGCTTGGTGTCTAGGCTAGAATTGAGAAGCATAGAACTCTGGGATGTCTGAAGCAGTCTTCTGATCCTGGCAGGATTCCGTACCCACGGGGTGGGAAGAGAAGGCTCCATGGAGATTAGCACCTCCCTTTACAAGTCCATCACCCATCCTATTCTGGGTCCCCAGAAAGTAATCAGAGAGAATCAAGAGAGATGGTGGTGTGCAAGCAGCCACTAGCCATATCGTTTGCCAACGTTCAAGTCCAGCAGGTCTTTGGGGTACTTATGCTTTCCAGTACCACACAGTTCTGTGAGCCATTATAAGCAGGGACTCTGTTTAATTCACCAAATTTGTTTCATCTTGATTGTATGTCATAGGATATAATAGCATGGCAGTGTCGAAAGTCCGTGGAACCCAGCCTGGAGAACAGTCCCTTCCTTGCTAAGTGTATAAGGCTTTACTGCATTTTGCAACATGCTGTTTCCGGGGCAAATGTTTGCACCTGAAAGAAATACAGATATATTTAAAGATTAAACACTGTGTTAACCAAAATTGTTTCACTGGCAGCTTTACATTTGGGGCTGACTAAAACTAATCTGTTCTATCTTTAAAACAGATTGTCTTTTTCAGGGGAGCCACTTGGAGTAGTGGTGGATTGTTCCCGGTTCAGACCGGTTCTATAGAACTGATAGTAAAACTGGCGGGAAGCTCTGCCCACTGACCCAAAGGTCATAACATAACATAACATAACATAACATAACATAACATAACATAACATAACATAACATAACATAACATAAAAACTCTCATGTGCATGCGCAGAAGAGTGCGCGGGGGCATGATGCGAACCAGTAGTAAAGGTAAGTAGAACTCACCCCTGACTTGGAGGGTTGCTGGCCCTTTGAACTTTCTGGAAAATAATAAGCATGATCTGTTTCAGGGGACCTAGTAGTGGGTGCTCCCAAGAAAGGAGAGTGGGATTCGGCCTCCAGCCTACTGAGAGTTGAGTCCTAAATGAGAATGTGCATCTAACCATACATTTATCCTGCATAAAATCAGGGGTCAGGTTGAATTGTGTCTGAATATGCAATTTTTATTTTATTTCTATTTTATGCATTCCCATCCCATTTTCTTTCCATGTTAATAATGTGAAGAATGCGGCAGATAACTCAGCAGTGGAAAGGTGGGGTAGAAGAGAGCAGACATCCCAGTGTGGATGATCACACTGAGAGAGGAAGACATTTAAAAGACAGGAGAGATATACAGCAGACCAGCACTCTATTGGGCTCCTTCCTCTTTTACTCAGCTCTCTGAGTGGAATTACCACATGTTATGATTGAAGATGAAAGAGCTAACCTTGTGTGCACTACTAGAAGATGGGTAACTACTCTGAATGAAGAGTGCATACCTTTCTGAGTACAGCTTCAATTATGACTGCAATAATTGTTGAGATCCATCAAATCTTATTGACCAAAAAAAAAACCTTCAAAGATGATGAAAGCCTTTTCCTGGGGTTTGGTTAAGGATACGCTATGTTTACTATTAGTATTCAGCCCACACAGCTGTCTAAACAAGCGGGCTGTTGGTGGTCTCAACAGAAGGATTTTTACAATGTATGTTGGGATTGCCCTTATTCAAGAAGCTTTGAATTTCATGTGATAGCCATAGGTTTGTTTTGTCAAACAAAGAAATGAGGCAGGGCATATCCTTGACTTAAATTGTTTTTCTTTGCACCTAGGTCAGGGGTCTGCAAACTTGGCTCTTTTAAGACTTGTGGACTTCAGCTTCCAGAGTTCTTTGCTGGCTGAGGAACTCTGGGAGTTGAAGTCCACAAGTCTTAAAAGAGCCAAGTTTGCAGACCCCTGTGTTAAACAAATGCCATGGTTGTTAAATGAGGCAATGGTTTGCTATAGACTGGCTTACTTCAAAAACCAGAAGTATTTGACCTAGGGCAAATAGTTCAGATACTGCAAAGCAAGAGTTAGCAGTTGCTCACTATCTTAACCAGCCATCATCTGGTGATGAATGTTAAGAGTCAGCTCTTAATATATTATTGTCTTTCTATAGAAAAGGAATCTTTACAAAGAGAGTTGGTCTCCACAGACTTTGGAATGTCTTGAATGGTGATCCTGTCAAGGCCTTTGTTGTTCTATGTACTGTTGAAATAAAACGGACCACTGAGAAGATTATTCTTAAATCCCTCTCTAGTGTTCTGAAGCAAAGTTTTCTGGGATAGACTGGTAATAATACTATCCGAGAGATAGCTGGAAGGTCAATGCTAGCTTGCCATGAATTGATCAGATAGACATTCATGTACATAATTTTGCTTTCCATTGCATCCTCAAATACCCACCCAAGAGAACTTTGATTGAAGAGTTATATATTCTATAAAACATGTTAGAGACCTCCAAAATCAGCTGTCTGCTGATCTGCAAAGGCCCTTTGATGGTAAAGGTGTCATTCATCTTCATGCCAATTTTAACATGGTTTTGTTATTGAGCTATAAAGTTCATCACTTGGCTTAATCATAAGGAACTATTTCCAATATCTAAAGCAGAAGACGTGGACAAAATGATAGTATACATCATCTTGAACCCTGCCAGTCCTGATTTTTTCCAAAAAACCCAAAGAAGGATGATTAACTGGATCCAGGGGTGAAATGCTCCCAGATCGAACCACATTGCGCGATCCGGTAGTGATTGTGGTCGGTAGTTTGGCAATCCGGTAACGATGGCGGAGCAAAGCTCTGCCCACTCGCCTGGGCATCATCACTTCTTGGTTTTAACCAGGAAATAATGTGTTTTTTTACCTTCTGCGCATGAGCAGAAGATCTGCGGTAAGGAAGGTAAGTAGATTTTTCCCCTGAGTGGATCCATAGAGTGGTGAACATGTCTTTGTGTGATCGATTGATAACAGCCGGTTGCCTATACTCTCCTAAATAAGCCCTCCCTAGGTCCAAGGATGCTGATACACATTGAAAACATACTTGTTCATCCAAGTGGGACTGGCTTGATTTTTAAATTTTCAAATTTCTGGTTTTTTAATAATTTTAGATTGGGGTATTTTAATATAGGTCAATTTGACGGTTTTAATTTTCGGCCATTTTTGAATATGTATTTTAATTGTTATTTTAACTTTGTATATTATTGTTTTACTCTGGCTGTACACCGCCCTGAGTCCTTCGGGAGAAGGGCGGTATAAAAATCTAAATAAACTAAACTAAACTAAACTAAACTAAATAAACATGTCCTTTGCTAAGGCAATATGCTCGCGAGGATGATGTCTATGCTCCTTTTTTGTGTTCTTAAAAGCGATTGATTACATTGACTCTTTTAAACTGAATTTAGGCATGGTTGGGGACAGGATCAGCCTAAGTGACCTTGGCAGATGATTTCCTGCAAGAGAAAGACAGAGGGAATGTGACTGATTGATCCTGCTTTGTTTTTCAGTATGTAGTTTCGATCTCATTGATCAGGATTATACCTGTGAGCTGGGAGTGTTGGTATTATAGTGGTTTGTTTCCTATTTTTAATGTTGATCTCAGAAACCAGCTATTGTATGTGCTGCTGCCATGAGGCTTTATCTTGTACAAAACAGTAATTAACATTAACATTTTGAGACATTTAATTATCAATATGCTGAGGATACTCAATTCTATTTAGTTTCAAAAGTTATTCAGGTCGGGGGGATGGGGCAGTTCAACTTCGCACAAGCAAAGAACTTTATTAGCTTTCATTACAGGAACCCCACTTTTTGTAGGTATCCATTTGAGCTTGAAAAACAGGTGGAGTTGGTGTAAGAGTAGCATTAACTTTAATGAATAGATTCTTTAAAATAACAGTATCCTTTTATTTCAGGTTGAAAAAAGTCAGACTGCTTTAATACATAGCAATGAAGTGATTCACTTATGCCAGATCCAAAGTACTTCTTCCAAAGTACATGGAGCCCTAATATAAACCATCTGAATAATAGACCACATATTTTGAATTACTATTGGGTTAGGGTTAGCGTGCGGCTCTCCCAAGCTCCATTTTCAGTGGCAGAGGGTTGCAGGAGGCCGTCGCAGCCAGAAACGGAGCTCAGGAACCCCCTTTTCGCTGGCAGAGCACTTAGGCCACCACAGGCATCCCTGACATGAGTGACATCGAGCAGGCCACACCCATTCTGGCCACATCTACCCCGCCCCCCTGAGATCAAACACAACCCTGATGCGGCCCTCAATGCAGGGGTGAAATGCTTCCGGTTTGGACCGGATCGCCCGAGACAGTAGCAATCGTGGTGGATAGTTCGGAGAACCGGTAGCAAAAAATCCCTCCCCCAGCCCGCATGCCCAGCTGAGCCACGCGATCATCAGAGGTTGGGTTTTTTTAATTTTTAAAAGCATTTTTTCTTCGGCTGAAAAAATGCTTTTAAAAGTAAAAAAAAAGGCTCTGATGATCGCACAGCTCAGCTGGGATTGTCTGAACCTTTTAAAAGCATTTTTCTCAACCTCTTCAGCCAAAGAGGTTGTTAAAAAATGCTTTTAAAGGGTTCTGGTGATCAGGCAACTCAGCTGGGATCGTCTGAATCCTTTAAAAGCATTTTTTCTACAACCTCTTTGGCCGATGAGGTTGTAAAAAAATGCTTTTAAAAGTTAAAAAAAAAGTTGGCCACGCCCACCCAGTCACATTACCACCCCCACCCCACCAAGCTATGCCCACAGAACCGGTAGTAACAAATTTTACATTTCATCCCTGCCTCAATGAAATCGAGTTTGATACCCCTACACTAAACCAACCTGGCTCTCAATTAGCTCCCAATCCAGACTCAGTGTTTTAATTCTATATATAACATTCTAAGCGAAGCTTTTTCATGATAGATCGAGGTGAACCTACTTTACAACATTCTACCTTGAACTGATCTTTGCATAATTTCCTTGCTGAAATCCATAAGGCACCAGCAGCTATATCACTGAGGAATCAGTCTTTTCACGCAAACATTCACTGAGTCAACATTACAGAAGAATTGGTCTGTTCCTTTTCCCCTTTTAATTAATGTGATTTATATTGTTTTAATTTATTGTGCGTGATTACATTTTTTTTTCATTTGGAAACCACTTTTGAAGATAATTATGCAGAAAGCTAAATACTGTAAAAGTACACTAATAATAATGTGATTACAAATATTTATATCTTAACAATGTGTTTGAGTTCAAATTATAGTAAGTTAAGCACTATTGCATTAAAATATGGTGGCTATGTTTACACATAACATTAGGATATAAACCTTCATGCATAAGCTACAGTGGCTATATTCACACATTGCCTTAAACCAAACAAAACACCCCCATTATACTTTACAAATATTTGTAATTCCAGCAAAGGCCCTGGGGACATGGGTTTCTTTTAAATAACAATACTTTCGATACCAGTTTCCCTAGAATAATTTCCATAAAATTCCCTGTTTGATTGATTGGCAGTTTCCTGCTCCACCACAGAATTTTTAGGGAAAGCGGGGAGTTGGGAGAGATTTTAGTGTACTTCACAATTTGCCCAGTTCAGTTTCAGATGATAGTACCGGTAGTACTTGCTTAATTCAGTTGCTGTTCAAGGTTACAATGGTGCTAAACAAATGGTAGTTATGACTGGTTCTCAAAATTACAGTCATTGCAATGTGACCCTCCATGACCATACGACCAAAATTTGGGTGCTTGGCAGCCCAGCCACATTTATGACCGTGGCCTCAACTCTCCACCCCCCCTCCCATCTACCCCACCATCTCCGCCATTTTGGCCACCCTGCACTCTAGTTCCCTGCTGCCCTGTTGCCCTGCACTCGGCCACCCCTGCTGCCCCTGCCTCCCCTGCTATCCCCAGCTGACTTCTACCATCATCTTCCCACTACTACTGATGAGGTGGGCCCAGTCTAGACATCTGCTGGCCCGTCACAAGACCTTTATGAAGCCTTCATAACAGCCACCTATCTCCTCACCCATCTCTACTAAATGCATAGCATGAGGTGATGAGGGCCTGAGTGATTGTGTTAAGTGCTTGGACAATCTAGGAAAGGAAACAAGCTGGGCAAAGGTCTTCCTGGTCATTGCTATCAACTGTTCAACAAGCAGGAACTGTATGTCCAGGAAGATCTCCAAATTGTACATCGTCCTTGAATGGGATATGCTACCACATCCAAGGACAAAGGCAGAATATGTCCGGACCTGGATGATCTAAACTTGGTCTTGGAAGGATTGTGTCAGAGACAGATCCTTCCCATCCAAACCTGCATAGTTTCTGCACAGATCATCCAAAACTGTCTCGGTACTTGAACCTAAATGAAATCCCAGCCTTAAACCTAAATGAAATAGGTCTAGATAATCTGTTTCCTCCAAAATTCCCATCATCTACACATGAACCACCTTCTTAACATTCCCCACAAAGAAAAATTGAAGAATAGTCTGTAGTTACTGAAAATTGTTGAATCCAAGGATGACCATTTGAGGAAGGGGCATGCCACCCACTCTATCTAACAGAACCCAACATGGACCCAACCATAGGTCTTAGTCTTCTTAGTCTCTTTAACAACCCAGGCCGAACCAGATCCAGTAAACAAATGGCTAAGCTGATATCATAGAGAGCCGGTCCACATCTTTAGGAGTCACCGGCTCAAACTCATCTCTGATCACACTACCAGATCAAGCTCTAAGCACCTCGGCCTGGCCTGCCCAGACCGAGTCCAAAGTAAAACAAATTTGAGCAACTTTAGCCACTAGATAGCCTGAGTAATCCCCACAGAAGCCCAGTAAATGTTCCAGGGGCCCTGTCCATCCAGTAGGAATTGGGTAATTGATGTCTTACTGCCCTTGTCATTATAAAGTAGGCACTAATATTGGCTCTTATATTTGTCCAGTTAGATTCATTTCAAGTCTTCCCACAACAGTATTCTAGGAATCCCTTCTGGTATTTTATCTTCTGGAGTCCATTGGGAAAGCATGGTGCACCCCACAATCATGTATAGCGGAGGTGGGGAACTATGGCCGCTTTATGACTTGTAGACTTCAACTCCTAGAATTCCATGGCTGACTCAGGAATTCTGGGAGCTTAAGTCCACAAGTCATAAAAGGGCCATAGTTCCCCACCCCTGATGTATAGGGAGAGGTTGCATAGGAACAAGATAAACTAAGGTCCCAGCCACCTGCCCATTCCAAGCAGTGCTTAGGGCCGTGATGGAGAACCTATGGCACAGGTGGTAAGCAGTGCCCTCTCTGATGGCATGTGAAGCATTGCCCCAGTTCAGCTCCACTGTGCATGAGTGTGCGCCTCCCGCTGGCCAGCTGGTCTTCAGATCTCTGCTGCGCATGCATGGGGCAGGGCACGTGCAGAGGGACAGCACATCGTGCATGGGGGGCGTGTGCAAGGAGGCCGTGCACGCATGCGCAGAGGGTGGGGCACATGCATGAGGGGCGTGCACGCATTGCATTTTGGGGGTTTGTGTGCACTTTGGGCACTCGGTCCAGAAAAGCTTAGCCATCACTGGCCATGGGGCTTAGCCAAAACACTCACCAGATCCTCAGAAAACCCCAAGCTCTTTCTGGAACCCCATTGGTCCATTGGCCCTTGGGATGAACCAATCAAATTGGCCCTGCCTTCCTGCAGAAAACAGTGACACCCAGTGAGTCAAAAAACAACCAGGAAGTGATTTGTCCATGGCAACGGACTGATGTTGATGACCACTGCCAGATCAAATCTCAACTACCCTGAGACAAAAAACAGTTCTAGTATATGATCCCTGGCATATACGTGGGCATTGATAACTTGGGACAAGTCCATAATTGCCCTTGGCCACAAATTTGTAGGCCACAAATTTCTGAGCTGCCCCAGAATCAGCATCATCAAAGAGCAACAGCCTTGGGGACTCTATTGCCAACCAAGATATTGCTAACTCATTATCTATTGCCAAATGATCATGTAAGAATTTAGCCTTCAGAACTTAGTAAAATCTTTCCCTTTTTAACTGCATCTATGTAAGTTGGTAGCAGTGGTGAAATGTAAAATTTGTTACTACTGGTTCTGTGGGCATGGCTTGGTGGGGGGGGTAATGTGAATGGGTGGGCGTGGTCAACTTTTTTTTTTACTATTAAAAGCATTTTTTCTACAATCTCTTCGGCCAAAGAGGTTGTAAAAAATGCTTTTAAAAGGTTCTGACGATCCCAGCTGAGTTGCCTGATTGCCAGAGCCCTTTAAAAGCATTTTTTACAACTTCTTCAGCTGAGGAGGTTGTAGAAAAAATGCTTTTAAAAGGTTCTGACAATCCCAGCTGAGCTGCACAATCATTAGAGGCTTTTTTTTTTACTTTTAAAAGCATTTTTTCGGCCGAAGAAAAAAATGCTTTTAAAAGTAAAAAAAAAACCTCTGATGATTGCATGGCTCAGCTGGACATGGCGGGGGGGGGCAGGGATTTTTGCTAATGGTTCTCCAAACCACCCAGCACTATCGCTACCGGATCGGGCGATCCAGTCCAAACTGGGAGCATTTCATCCCTGGTTGGTCAGCTGCTACAAGTGGCTGCTAAAATGGAATCGTTTCAAGCTGTAAGTATTGATTTAGAAACTTCAAGCCTCTTTCAGAATTTCCGTCAGCAATTTTCTCTTTCATTCAGACTGTATTGAAGAATGAATTAATTTTTCTCTGTTGTAAGGATTTCCTTAATGTACCTTCGCAATTCTGAGAAGGACAAACCAGTTAAAGGGTTTTGCGCATAATATTTCAGGAAAATGATCCCCTCACAGATGCAATGGAACCCGGCAGAAAATTGAAAAAGAGAAATTCCTCTAACTCTTTGCTCATTAGTGCCTTGTAGGAGAAATATCACATCTTTTTCAAGGGAAAAGGTTTGATTTTGTCTGTTCCGAATTATGGAACTTAACTATAAAGGCTATTTTTTAACTTTGGTACATTATGGGATGTGGTAAGGCAACATGACCAGCAGGATCCGTGACATATAAAAACCAAATTAATTAAGAGAGACGAGATTTCAGCCCAACTGAGGTGAAAGGCTTTTTTAAAATCATTTTAGATAAACTCCTACCAGGGATTTCTGATCTAAGGCATTCATGTTCTACATACACTCACAACGTCCACCTGGAACGTGACAAGGTAAAAGCTGTCCTGTCCTCCTATTGATTCAATGTTGGCTAGGAGTGATCCTGCCAGATTTCAGAAAGAAAGATTTCCCTGCTCTTTTGAACTGGAGGTCCCACTGACGGATACACAACAAGACATAGAAGCTTTTTTGGAAAACCAAGTTCCAGAAGAAGATGTAATTCAGAACAAGCTAATTATGGGGCACACATACAGCAAGTGGTGGGATTCAAATAATTTAACAACTGGTTCTCTGCCCTAATGATTTCTTCCAACAATCAGTTTGCCAAACTGCTCAGAAAGTTAACAACCGGCTCTCCCGAAGTGGTGCGAACTGGCTGAATCCACTGCCTACAGCTTACTTACATTTATTGTTTGAAGCCAATTGAACGCCAGGAAATTAGAAGAAATGATTAAGTCACTATGATAAAATTATGGTCAAGCAGATATCCTCAGTGAGAATGTTACCAATACATTTTTTTAAAAACATCTGCAATTAGAGGACCTAGTGTGGATAGTGTAAGTTAGCTGATTAACCATAGCACTAACCTCTGCTATATAGACTTATGAACTCTTATGGGCCTGAGGACTTTGCACAACATACTGAAGGTTGCGTTCTAACAAGTGGTTGGGCCAGGAACCTAGACCATGTTTGAGGGGTTACTTAGAGATTTAAGGTATAAAATAGGTAACTTAAATTCTAGTAAAGCTTAAGGTTCTAATTTTGCTTCTTAATTATTGTCTTCTCCAATCCTCCAATAGATAAAAATGGGCCAATTTTTCTGACTTCACCTATTCTTGGCATTCCTGCTCTGTCATGTTAGTTCCCAAGCACAGTAGTGAGACGATGCAACTTATCATGACTAGCAGGCAAAACAACACCTCTTACAAGAATAGAGAACTTTGGTGCATGAGATAACGAGGATTTTCTTTTCTACTTGATCCTCCCATGCATTTGGGTTGCCTATGGCCAGATCAAACCTGAAGGATCTGCAAAAGGCACTTACCCACTTGAAGCAGGCAACTGCTGACCGGTCATCTTGCTTTCAAGAAGGTCCATGCTGCTGTCCTGGAAATATCCCTTTGCACTCCAGTTCAATAAATAGGTTTGGAGCACAGCACTGATGGAGAATAAAACAAAACAAAATAAAAGCAAAGTGTATCTATCTATGACTTCAGCTTGGCCCTGGATAATATTAGCTTACTCAGACTTATTTGGCTCCACTCCATTTCTTCTGGCCCAGTGGCCAAAATCTGCTTAGGTCTAGCAGTATCCATGAAGGGAGCAGAAATCCATTCTGGCCTCTAGCTGGACTCTCTGGGACTTCCCAAAAGTCACTATTGGAGCACTTATTTAGATGTTTTCCCAATGTACCTTCTTCCTTTCTCCATCTCTTTACCCAAAACTCTCAACCAAGCAGCTCTTTCCATAGACTGGGATGGAAGCAGGAACACCCTCTTTATCCCCTTGGCAGCACCAACTTCTCCCTCACCTTAACAGACAAAGGTGACTTATTTCATTTAGTGTTCCTTCAAAAGAAACAAACACCCACAAAGTATTTATCTTGTCTATAAAGAGGAGACTTTCCCTTCATTCTCCATACTTCATAATTCCTCGTGAACAAAAATAAGCTCCTTGATTATTTATTTAGCCCATCCCACTCATAACAAGGCATACAGTTAAAAACAATCTAAACCAGAAGAAGGTGTAACCAGGAATGAAAATACCACACCTTTAAATACAAATTCCCCACAGTTCCTCTCTAACCTGAGGAAAAACCCAAGTCTTCAAAGCCAGTTAAAGGAGGGCAAGATTGGGGCAACTCAACTGTCCAGGTGACGCTATTCCAGAGGACAGATGCCATGACAGAGAAGACATGCCACCCGTCTCTTTTCAGATGGCCTTGTTTTAAAGATGGGGGATCCAGGGCATGCTACTGTTAGATTTTACTGGATGGTTCAGATACGATGGCTTCCAAATGTTCCCAACTTCTGAAATTCTTACTGGCAACTCTCCTCATCTATCAGCAGTAGTAGACGTAAGGTAAATACGGTCTTCAAGAAACACCCACTCACGCATACAAGCTCAAACCCTGCTCATGTGGATTTCCTCCACTGTCCTGCCTCCAGCCGTGAGACAAAGAGCCCACCCACCCCAAAAAAAGCTGGACTTTCCTGCTCCTTTCCATCTGAAATAAATGGACACCTCCTACCCTGGCCGAAATGCCATCACTCCTGTCCGTTGTTCCTGTTCAAGAAACCTTACCCTAAACCTTACTCCTAATGCCGGTGTAGTACTTGGAGACCAGCAGTAAAGAAGCAGGCCTCAGCTTATGCCAGAAGAGAGATGAATAAGAATCCTGAATGGAGAAAGGAATAGAAAAGGTTGGTCTTGCTCATCTCTTTGCTCTTCTGCGGGAGAAATCTGCTCCCAGCATCACATGCAAAAAGAATCCTCCCCAAATAGCTTATGCTCTCATTGCTCTCTCTATGGTCCTGTACTTATCTCTGTCTCAGCATCTTTGGGAGAATGGACTGGCTACTAACCTACACACAATCACCTGGATGATGGGAAAGTGCTAGCAATATACTACCCCAGATGCCCGTAAGTTGCTGTCTGGCTACAGCTGACCCTCCTCTCTGCTCCCAGTTCCAGTTCATACCTTCCCTAGGTAGACTTCCAGCATACTGGATATCTCCTGCTTCTCTTCCACTGTAACTGATGCACAGATCCACTGCAGTGAAGGGTGAGAGGCAGCCAAGAGCTTGGGGAGAGTCTCAGCTTCTGGGTCCTAGATGCCTCCTGATTTCCATTTCAGTCCTCTAAATTTCTCCTGTGCTCAGCCTGGTACGCTACAAGTGGTAGGGCAAGAAAAATGTCAGCCCTTACAATAAAGACATGTTCAGGATGTCTAAACCAGACTGCTCCAGCCCTAAAACATCAGGAATTAAATGAGAATGTAGATTATAATACTTCTGTGAAGTTTACTTCTATTTACCTTCTTCCAGGTTTCAGAATCATGCTTTGTCTTCTTCTTTGAAAAGACCAGCATAACAAAATAAAACAAAAAAGGTAAAAACTTGAAAATAGTGTGCTCTATAAAATCCAAGGTTTTCCAGATGTGGGAACTAGCTGGAGCTTTTTTTTTTAATGCTCTGGGTTTTGTTTTTTACTGTTGCCTACCATAGTGAGCAGGACTGATTCTGACTTCCCTTTCTGCTCCACAGAGAGTCTCCAGCCTCCCATATCTCCGTATGAAATAAATATGCAATTGGTAGTCTCTTCTAGGTTACAGCTGCTATTTCCTGGCAGCAGTTCACACAAGTGCAGCTCTACATCGAGCCAAACCAGGTCAATAGTTAACTGTCTTTAAGTGGCCACATTTCTTCCAGTCACGACTGGACCATGCTGGCTG
The DNA here is from genome assembly GCF_028640845.1 of Ahaetulla prasina. NCBI lineage: Eukaryota > Metazoa > Chordata > Lepidosauria > Squamata > Colubridae > Ahaetulla > Ahaetulla prasina. The sequence continues at coordinate 179,695,993 of NC_080541.1, forward strand.
AACAAAGCAAGCATCTGAAAAGCTTCAGATCTCTCTCTCTCTCTCTCTCTCTCTCTCCCTCCCTCCCTCCCTCCCTCCCTCCTTCTCTCTCTCTCTCTCTCTCTCTCTCTCTCTATATATATATATATATATATATATGTATATGTATGTATGTGCAGGTTTTGATATGTTCGAGTCTTTTCCCGTGTAAGATGGAAGTATTTAGGCAATGTTTTGATGAGATCTCATTCATCATCTTCAGGCTTTGGCTTTTTTCTTATGTGAGAATCCCAGAATCCCAGAATCCCAATCCCAGTTCCTCCCAGAAGCACGAAGCTGAAGCCTGAAGATGACAAATGAGACTTATATATATATATATATATATATATATATATATATATATATATATATATATATATATATATATATATATATATATATATATATATATATCTTTCTCTCTCCCTCCCTCTCTCTCATTTTCCTTTTGTGTATTTTTTTTCACAGTGAGATATGGCAACATCTTCAATCATCTAGTGGAGTGTATGATTGAGTTTCTGAGCTGCAAAGGCCACCTGCTTCCAGTTCAGCTGGCTGCCATAATCTCTGTCAATTGTCATGCCTTTTGGAAAAGCTACCCACCACCACCATGCCTCCCACCCCCATCCCGCACAATGTCAAGCAATCTTTATAAACCTAAAATTCTCCCCCATGTCTTGGGTTAGGATATTTGGGTGGGCCCATTAAGTTGGGGGATTGGGCAGAAAGATGGCTGTTGTTTTTATATAATGCTTTTTAACTTTGGGAGGCTGCTGAGTTGTTTTGGATAATCTACAAGGCTAATAAATAAATAAATCATAGAAATCCTAGACATCTGAAGGGCCAGCTTGAAGAAATTGGCTTCTTTTCAGGGCTGGCCTCAGGCACAGTTGCATCTAAAATAAAAGTTAAATAAAAATGAAATGGTACTTGACTGCTTTTATTTCAGTTGAAAGCAGAAAAATTGCTAAAATATGGTACTAGAAAATACAGGGGGGATTAGATCATATTATGGTATCATCACATTAATTCAATCCAAATATGCATCATTAACTTGTTTAAAGAGTAACGTTATTCAATCAATGACTGCTTTTTTATCCAGTGCAGGTTAATAACATTGATTGCAATAATTTGTAATTGTTTGCACAGAGCAGTTGGTTGTTCAGTTATACAACTAGCCACATATTTTTAGGACAGGTTTGTTTCCTGACTCATGCTAGAATCAATGCTCATGAAACTTTCAGTTTTGGAAATGTAAAGCAATAGGGCCTCCTTCCATGACCTGAACACAGCACAAGGCACCAACCACCAATACAGAGTCTACCCTATCAGCTAAGAGACAAGATATTGGTGGGTCATGTTGAAACAAGTGCAGGGTGCAACACATATTATTATAGCAGACCTGGGAGCCTGTAGGGTAGTGATGGCGAACCTTTTCGGCACCGAATACCCAAACCTGAACACGCATGCATGTGTGTGCATGCCGGAAACCCGAAAACCAGCTGGCCGGCACAGACATGCCTGTTTTTTGGCTGTTTTTGGCTGTTTCTTGGACTGTTTTTCAGGACATTTTCAGGGCATTTTTCAGGCTATTTTTAGGACATTTTTCAGACTGTTTTTGGCCCGAAAAACAGTCTTAAAAGCGCCCGGAAAATAGCTGGAAGATGGCCCAGAAAATGGGCTAAAAAACAGCCTGTTTTTTGACTGTTTTCCGGGCCGTTTTCAGGTGCTCCAGTGCCTGCAAAGACCAGAACAGCTGTCGACAGCACATGTGCCCACAGAGAGGGTTCTGTGTGCCACCTCTGGCACCCGTGCCATAGGTTTGCCATCACAGCTGTAGGGGAAGGCAAGTGATCTAATTTGCGTTATTGCATCATGTGACTGACACAAATCACATCCTTCTCATCATTGCCCAGACTTTGACATTCTTTCACAAAGCCCTGAAGCCCTGGTTTTGCCAATGGGTCTGGAGAACCTACAGTGGGATGGAGCCCATCAAGTGGCTTATTTAATTGATTGATTGTGGTCACCCTGGGGGTGGGGTAGGGTTATTGCTTTTTATTGTCTTTATGTTGGGTTTTTAATCTCTGTAAGCAATCCAGAATCGTTGAGAGTCAGTTGGGCAACCATATGAATTTTCTTAAATAAATAAATTGTAATTATGTCATGTCATAACAAAAACTCACCCTGCATATGTTGAGAAGGATGTGATGTGTGGCTTCTAGAGCAGGGCTCTCCAACCTTGCCAACTTTAAGACTTGTGGACTTCAACTCCCAGAATTCTGGGAGTTGAAGTCCACAAGTCTTAAAGTTGACAAGGTTGGAGACCCCTGTTCTAGAGGACTTCTGGGTTAGCAGACTTTCACATAGACACTTAGAAGCAGAAGGTAGAAGGAACAGAAGAATCTCTCGGGTTCATCAAGACTTAGTTTTCTACTGCTAAGACTTGTACCTTAAAATACACAATGTAAGATGAGACTAGCTCTGAATGCTTGAAAAATAATTGCACTTTTGTATCTTAAAAGCATCACTTGACCTAACATTCAAAGCAAGTGGTGCAATATATAGATAGATTTCAACCTTTAGAATCAAATGTACAGCAGTATGATCTTAGCCTGTTTACCTACAGGTAAAGGCCTAATGGGATAAATGTTTAATAAGCATGTATAGGATTACAATGCAAAGCTTTTGGAGCAGGGCGATGTTTGTCTTTTGTCGGAAACACTTTACTTAGGATCAGCAGACTTTCCCAGACAATACTCACAACACTGTGTGATAAATATAGCTTTTTTTCTCGCAGAAACCTCACGACTTCTTTGGAGGCTACAATTTGGATCTTAATATATATAGCAGAGGTACAGCTTGTTGGATTTCCTCAGAAGTGCTTATTCATATGATTAGTATTCCAGATATTGAGGTCTTGTTTCTCAAGGCTTTGCAGGAACTCACAATGAGGCTAAAACAAGGGATTGAGTTTAAGTATGGAACAGAAGTCTCTTTTTTCCTAAGGGCTTTCTCTCAGCATGTCATGCAAGCACAGACACTGCATTGCCTACTAATGGCAACATAAACAAGTCACATCAACAAAATGGGATGGAACTGATCAAACCTCACTCTGCCACACTCTCAAGAGATCAATCCAAGGCTGGCTTCTTCTCCATTACAGTGTATTGCTTTCTTATTTCCCAGATCCTGGTTTGCTGATGGAGAAATAGGTCCCATCTCTTTTGACTTGAACCATTCTGGAGACGGGGAGAAAGACAATGATTGTGGAATGTTATGGGCCTTTTCCTAGTGCTGAGCTGAATTGCTCTCAAGTTGGCAGAAAACAAGAATTTTATTTATTTTTTTACCCTGCCCCTATTGTCAGTCTCTATCTCGCACCTTACAACCACTCTTCCCAGTCACTGCAATCAATTTCCTTCTGTTAATGTGGGCTATCATATCTCAGATTTTATCCATTTTCTAGCTGCCTGTGTCACAATACTGGGGGGAAACACTGCATTTGACATCAGTACAGCTAAGAATATCACAAGCTGGGGATAGTGGGCATTGCAGAAATGTAGCCAATGCAGTGGTGAAATCCAATTTTTTTTACTACCGGTTCTGTGGGCATGGCTTGGTGAGTGTGGTATGGCTTGGTGGGTGTGGCTTGGGGGCGTAGCAAGGGAAAGATACTGCAAAATCTCCATTCCCTCCCCACTCCTGGGGGAAGGATATTGCAAGATCTCCATTCCCCACCCCACTCTGGGGCCAGCCAAAGGTGGTATTTGCTGGTTCTCTGAACTACTCAAAATTTCCACTACCGGTTCTCTAGAACTTGTCAGAACCTGCTGGATTTCACCCCTGAGCCAAGGGATCTTTGTGCCATGGTTAGCTATAGAGAGAGAGAGCAATTGATGCCTGAACTGATATGGAATGACCCATCCTCCTCCTGATCTCTTGATTCCTTACAACTAAGAAAGAAAGCGTAAAGAAAGCTTATTACCAGTGGTGGGATTCAAGTAATTTACCAAACAGTTCTCTGCCCTAATGATTTCTTCCAACAACCAGTTTACCAAACTTCTCAGAAAGTTAAGAACTGGTTCTCCCAAAGTGGTGCGAACTGGATGAATCCCACCACTATGGTTGTTGATGGCCTGCAAGTGCAGCAAATCACACTTTCTAAGACCCTATAGTTGCAAGTGCACAGCTTACTGATCCATCAGCAGTGGTTAACAAACTTCCATATATGTGTTGATTAGTGTCAGAAGAACAACTCGAACTGGCATTGTATAAGATTAAATTAAAAAATGAAATCCAGACAGTTGTGAGGAAAGGAGAAATATTTATTCCCAAAAGCAAAGGGGCTTTTCTTTAAGGGGCAGCTGCAGAGAAATGGGGTACAATGAGATTGTTTTATAAGGGAGCTTGTCCTAAATGTGCCAGTGCATACATGCTGATTCTAGAGTGACACTTGAGGAGTGTGTGTGTGTGTGTGTGTAGGTATATGTCATGTATGATGTTTATTCTTGTGAACATGCAGTTCCTCTGGAAGACTAATTTAATTTACTCTATTTGTTTTTACAAATAGAGTTTATCCTTTGATACATGGATTACTTCTGGGTAACTTCTCTGGGGGGTTGAGGAAGTTTGAGTAAAACATTTCCCCCCTGTCGTGTCCCACTCCTCCGCTGACTGCCGGGTCAGGGAAATCCGAATCAGGCTTGCCTCTGCAGCTCTGCCCAAAGTCCTAGCAAAGTCCTCAGAGCAGGCAGGAGACCAGTAAGTGACTTCAGCAAGATAAGTTCGACTTTTGCCTGATTCAGAGACTGCCAGAAAGCAGATCCTTTATATAGGCCATGGGGTGTGGCTCCATGACTCAGCACTCATTAAGGCCTGCCCCTCCCTTCCTTCTGTTGCCTCCGCCTATCCAGCCTTCTGATGCGAGGGTCACTCCAATCAGCTGTTGGTAATAAACCCTCCTCAGGCTCACATGCTGTGGAGGAGGGGGAGGGGTCTAGCTGCTCCGTTTGCCTGGGCATGGAGTCAGGGCTGGGGCCGGGAGGTGCTCCTTCTTCTGCAGTTTGTCTGGGCATGGAGCCAGGACTGGGGCCGGGAGGCATACATTCCTCCATGTTCGGGAGCAGATAAGAAGGCCCCGGCTGCTCTGAGGGCGGGCAAGACACAACACCCCCATTCCCGCCAGCCACGGTGGCACAGTGGTTAGAATGCAGTACTGCAGGCTACTTCTGCTGATCACCAGCTGCCAGCAATTTGGCAGATTGAATCTCATCAGGCTCACGGTTGACTCGGCCTTCCATCCTTCCGAGGTCAGTAGAATGAGGACCCAGATTGTTGGGGGCAAGATGCTGACTCTGTAAGTCGCTTAGAAAGGGCTGTAAAGCTCTGTGAAGCAGAATATACGTAAGTCAAAGTGCTATTGCTATTGCTATTTTTATTTGATTAACTTAGTTTCAGCATGACTGTCAATTATCTAGTGGAGACGCTGAGTCTCCATTGTGGATTCTGGTAATTTCTTAAGGGGAGATGAAAGCAGTATAAAGAATAAAATATATTTTGATATAAAATTTCCCACACTAGGATACTATGTTACTTTACCCTTTAACATAATTATTTGATTCACATATTAAGACATAGTTTGACTTTTAGCTCAGCCATTAGGATAACCCATGTTTTTTATTTTTGCATTTGAATGAATGGCAAATTGCATTTTAAAGTACATTTCTCTTAATTAATTCACAACAAAGTTATTTCTATTCCACAGAGTAGTCTGTTGTGGATTATTTTAGTTAGATTTATATAAATAAATAAAAATAACGATGGTAATAAATGTGCCAATTCCTCCATTTATGACAACACGTGAATCACCTCGTTTTCCTCACTCTATCCTTGTAAGAGTTTAGAAGAAAAGAAAACTCAAGACAGTCAAATTCTAAAGAATGCTGCTGTGATTGTAGCTAACCTTCAGGCTTAGATGCACAAACCAGTGGTGGGTTTCAAAATTGTTTACCACCGGTTCTGTGGGTGTGGCTTAGTAGGCATGGCGTGGCTTGGTGGGTGTGGCTTGGTGGGCATGGCATGGGAAGGATACTGTAAAATTTCCATTCCAGCCCCAATCCAGGGGAAGGTTACTGCAAAATCCCCATTTCCTCCAATGGGAGTTTGGATGTCCCCCATTCTCTTTTCACACAGAATAATTAGGCTAATGATATATTTTTATTCCAGTGCAGAACGGTGCTCCTATCTCCTTAGAAAAGGTCTTTAGCATATAGCTGCAGAGATGCTGCAATAGCCAGAAGTTTGCGAATAAAACTGGTCTGAACATTGTGGATGTTTTAATGCCTTCTTTAAGTTAGCAGATTCAAGGTATCTTGATTCAAAAATTGTTATAGTATAATGCACAGGGAGGGGGAATGAATTCTGAATTCATGCCAGCTTTCCCATTGACTTGTTTGTAGTAAGCGGACAGAGAAAATTATAAATATATGACCAGGAGACCCTGCATGAACTTCATAGAAATTTCAATTCCACAGGAATCCTGATTTTTTTCTACTTTCTTTAAGTTAGCAGTTTTTAGGTACCTTGAAATGAATCAAACATTGTAGTAGTATTATACACTAACTAATGGGCTAACTAAAGGGTACAAATAGATAGGAAAGTTTTAGTAAATAGATTTCAACTTTTTATTCTTTTAGTGAGGGCCAATTTGGGGTTGTGATTTAGGATCTAATCTAGAAACTGGGAGACTGTGAGTTCTAGTCTCTCTAATGATCGCTTGGTTTTTGTAGTTCTGGTTGCTTCATTTAAGACACTTGTTTTATTTAAAATTTGAAATAATAGTTTGTAATTTATATTTCAAATTAAGCTCCCACAAAAAAAAATATTAGATATATCCCTATCCAGCTAAGGCTCATCTTATATTGTCACTCTAACATCTTTAACAATGCTCGGTTACAAATATGTACCATATTTCCCTGAAATTTTAGCTATGTCTGCTGTAACAGATTAACTGAACAGAAATTATAAAGTATTCTTTAAAAAATTGTGGGAGGGGCAGTGTTTTTATGGGTTTTTTCCCCCTGAAACTGCTCTTTAAGACAGTTTTCAATCCCAAATTAAACCAATCTTCTAGTTTCAGCAAAAGACATAAACAACCAGTATGGTGCAGTAGTTAAAGCACCAGCCTGAAAACCAGGAGACCATGAGGTTTCGTCTTGCCTTAGGCACAAAGTTAGTTCTGTGACTTTGGGCCAATTACTGTCTCTCAGCAATAGGAAACAGGCAATGGCAAACCACTTCTGAAACCTTGCTAAGAAAATTACAAGGACTTGTCCAAGTACTCACCAGGAGTCAACACTGACCTAAAGGCACCACAAATAAATAAATAAATGTTTCAGATTTTAAGGGTTAATGCTTTAAAGAAGAGTCCTATTGTGGAAATTAAGGGGTAGCTAATGAAGCTGAAATTGCATCTGACCAAATATGATTCCAATGCATCATATTAATAATGACTGGTCGCTCCATACCGAATCCACCAAACTTTCCAATGCTTTCAAAGGAAAATTCATGTTAAGCACCTTCCAGTTATCATTTATGGCCAGATGATGTATCATCTTGCAGTGTGATACTTTCATATTATTTCATATTATGTTCCCTGTCTTTACAGACTCATGACATTTCATCCAGAAGCTGAAGCCCTATTCGTCATTTGTACTGCTTTAAGGGATCAGCCCCATGGCATTGTTTAAAAGGCCATGGATAGTGGCTTGGTAACAGACTCTTGGCTTCAGCCACCTGTCTAGCAGCAACTGAGATTTAGGTCACCTGTCTAGTAGTTCTGAGCTCCAGATGGCTGTGCAGGCTGCAGCTATTGCCCCATCGTCTGCGGCTTTGGCAAGACTAATTATTTCAAAGTATTTCACTCCAGTCTACCGTCTACATAAGATTACTGCATTCTGCTGTTAAAAAACAATGCTCTTAGTTTTCTATATTTCTTTCCTACTTTGTTGGTTGGACTTTTACAGATAGCCCTAAACTACTGTCAGGTTTAATATATAGGGACAACTTGCTGGCCAGCCTATCAGCGCATAGTTCCTAAAGAGATTAGACCCTAGTAAGCCAATTCATCAACGTTCATAAAACACAATTTTCATCAGAAACAAATACGAAACTAAGAAAGCAAACCAAATAAAACAATCTAATGCAAGAATCAAATTACTGACTGGAACTCTTCATTAAAAATCTCCTCCCTGCTTCTATGTTGAACAAGCTAACTTCATCATTCTCTTGTATAAGTAGTCTTCCTCTCCCACCAGGAGCTGAAACCATCCCTCTCTTCCTGCAGAGAAAGGCAAAAAACCAAAAATAATTTCATTATGGCTGTATAAATGTCAGTTCTTGCCACTTCCTTGAAGATGCAACCACTGTCAACCAAAGTATGTAATGTAAACTCCACACATGGGCAGCCATGAAGGGGTTTGTTAAGCTTTGTCTTTGGTATGTTTCCCAAAGACAGCCATCTATAATTCAACAACTCATGGCTTAATACAGATTATGTAAATCCACAAAATATCTTGGAAGCTCCTGAATGCAGTGATTGTGATTTCTAATACCTTGGTAGGCTGAAAATGAGGACTAAAATATCTGTTAAATGTGAAAGGCACCTCCAACTGCAGTCTGAAAAGTAGTTGTGGGAGCAAAAATTTAAAAGTAGGAACACTTCTTTCTACTATAGATAGCAATAGCACTTAGATTTATATACCACTTCACAGTGCTTTGTAGCCCTCTTTAAGTGGTTTACAGAGTCAGCATATTGCCCCCAACAATAAATTTTACCAACCTCAGGAGGATGGAAAGCTAAGTCAACCTTGGCCTGTCAGAATCGAACTGCTGACAGTTGGCAGAATTAACCTACAATGCTACATTCTAACTATTGCGCCACCACAGATCCACTGGCTTCATCTCTCCACAGGCTATGAAGCAGCTGATACATCATTTATTTTCCCTCAACTTATTTTGCAACCATCCTCAGCATTAGAGAATATCTTTCTCATTGCTTCTAGTACAGGGAAGTCTGGAGAACACAGGATTTAATTGTTTAAGTGCTGCAATGGATTCAAGATATTCAAGGATTCAAGATATTCAAGGATTCAAGATATAGAAGTTAGGAATACTTCTACTCAAAAACTAGGCAACAATCATCTAATTCTCTGGGAATCCACAATGTTGCCAGTAACATTAGTCTTTTATTTAAAATAATATGGCTACATGGAGCTTCAGGATGGTTCACTTAACTATTTGTAAAAGCTCCTGCCTTAGCTTTCCTCACCTTTCTTCTTTCTTAATAATTTTCATTAAAATGCCGTATATACTCGAGTATAAGCCGAGTTTTTCAGCACGTTTTTTGTGCTGAAAAGCGCCCCCTCGGCTTATACTCGAGTCTACCCTTGCAGCTGGGCCGGCAGGACGAGCCCAAATGCTGCCGGCATGCTTTGCCAGCTCGGCCGGCTCGTTTTGGGGCGGCGGCTGGCCTCCGGCGTTTTCTTCCGCCGCTTTTTGATGGCGACGGCGGCGGTGGTTGGCGGAGGGGCGGGGCGGAGGGGTGTTCGACATTTTCGCCCCTCTCACTGCCCTCCTCTCGCCCTCCTCTCGCCTCGGAGGGGCGGAGGGGCGTTGTCACCCCGCCTCCTCTCCGAAAAGCCGAAATTGAGTGCGAAGCGGCAGTGGGGGTGGGTGGGTGGGTGGGTGGAGGCCGCCGTGAAGTGCCGGCAGGACGAGCCCAAATGCTGCCGGCATGCTTTGCCAGCTCGGCCGGCTCGTTTTGGGGCGGCGGGTGGCCTCGGCGCTTCCGCCGCTTTTGATGGCGGCGGTGGTGGCGGAGGGGCGGGGCGGAGGGGGCGTCCCACATTTTCCCCCCCCTCCCACTCGTCCTCCTCTCGCCCTCGGAGGGGGCGGAGGGGGCGTTTGTCACCCTCGCCCTCCTCTCCGAAAAGGCGAAATTGAGTGCGAAGCGGCAGTGGGGTGGGTGGGTGGGTGGGGAGGCCGCCGTGAAGTGCCGGCAGGGCGAGCCCAAATGCTGCCGGCATGCTTTGCCAGCTCGGCCGGCTCGTTTTGGGCGGCTGGCCTCCGGCGTTTTCTTCCGCCGCTTTTGATGGCGGCGGCGGCGGTGGTCGGCGGAGGGGCGGAGGGGCGGAGGGGCGTTCGGCATTTCGCCCCTCTCACTCGTCCTCCTCTTGCCCAGCGGTGGGGCGGAGGGGCGTTGTCACTCGCCTCCTCTTACTCGCCTCCTCTCCCGCCTCGCCTCCCGCCTCCTCTCCCGCCTCGCCTCCCCAACCAAGGACGCGGGTTGAATTTGCCATTCAAAAGACAAAGCCAGGGACTGAATCCGAAGCGATCTCGAGAAGGTCTGGGAGAGTTTTCCCCGTCCTCCGGGGGAGAAGGAGGAAAAGAAAGACGCCGGGCGGGAAGGACCAAGGTCCCTTACGGAAACGGGCGGTTCTCTTTGCAGCCTTTGCCAGCTGCTGAGACCCGCCGTTCATGAGGAACACAGAACAACCCTGCCGGCACATTCGAGGGGTTTCCCTGCGCCCTTCGGTCCGCTTTTTGATGGCGGCGGCGGCGGTGGTCGGCGGAGGGGGCGGGGGGCGGAGGGGGCGTTCGGCATTTTCACCCCCCTCACTCGTCCTCCTCTTGCCCCCGGTGGGGGCGGCGCTGCCCGGGAGCCGCTGCTTACAGAGGCGAAAAAGCCAGGAGACCTTGGCATGGGTGGGCGGCTGGTGTAAGGCAGGGCAGAACCTTCGACCCGCAAGGATCCCGGGAGGGGACGAAGAGAGGCAGAGAAGGAGGGAGGGAGGAGGAAGGAAGGAAAGAAAAGGGGAGTGAAAATAAGAGCAGTCCGAGCTCTGAACTGGGGAGCGAGAAGGAAAGAAAGAGGAGAGAGAGAGACAGAGGGAGAGAGAAAAAGCGAAGAAGGAAGAGAACAGTGCAATGAGTAAGGACTGCCACTGGGGTCAGGGAGCAGAGCACCAGGAAACAGGGCGGCCAACGCGTATACTACACACACACAAACACAGAGCCAGCTCCTCCCTGCCGCTGTTGAATCTTACTTCACCGCACCCCCTCCATCCCGGCCACACTCACAGCCAAAAAAAAAGGCAGAGCAGCATCCCTCGCCGAACGGCGGCGAATCTTTTGCCTTCCCTGAAAGATTAAAGATTAAATAGGAGAGGAGACCCAAGGCGTGCAAATCATCAGAATGCCTCGACGTTTCGCACTCATTATGTCATCATCTTAATTAATCAGACCGTGGTGGGGTTCCCTACACCTTCCTCTCCCTTTAAGAAATAGAACACTTGGCTCTATCTTTATTTTTTACATTGACCAGTAGCTGCCTCATTTCCCACCCTAGGCTTATACTCGAGTCAATAGTTTTTCCCAGTTTTTTGTGGTAAAATTAGGTACCTCGGCTTATATTCGGGTCGGCTTATACTCGAGTATATACGGTATTTAAAAACAGTAATAAAAATTAAAACAAATTAGAACAGGGGAAAAAAAGGAAATAACAGAGAAGAGTAAAAGTGCAGCCAGAAAAGAAAATAATAAAATAGAAAAAGAAAGGTATAAAGAAAGATATAGAGACATAAAGAAGTGGATCCCAATATTCTTCACAGTGGTTATAAGTGCAATTATATTTTGACCTTTTTCTCTAAAGTTACATCATGGGCATCTTCTTTCTAATATCCTATCCTGGGTAATCATCAAAACCCTAAATCATGTTCATTTTTTAAAAATTTTACACAAAAATCATAAAGGGTTTCCAGTCACAATCAAAGTAGATATTGCTGTTTTTTTATCAAAGTATTCAGTTTATCCATCTCAGCAAGATCTGTTAGTCTCACCAACTATTCCTCCTTCCTACTGGGAAGTGCCAAATCCTCCCAACTTTCTGCATATCATAATTTTGTCATAGTAATCATATACTGAAATAATATTCCATGTCTGTTTTCCAACTGTCAATCCTAAAAGGAAAAGGCCTGGCTTCAATATAATATTTAAATAATAATCATCATCCTATGTATCATTCTATTTGAATCCACTTTTTTAAGCTTTTTTTTTAATATGTTCACCAAGCATGATAGAATGTTGTACACATTTCCAACATATATTTGAAGTGCTTCCATACATTCCAGATAATTTATCTGGGACCATGTCCCAACAATACATTATTTTATAAAAATGATCCTTAAGATCATAATCTAATGTATATTTTAACCCTTTTAATCAAATATTTTCCCATTGATTCATCTGTGTGTTATAACCAGAATTCTTAACCCCACTTTATCATAAATTCTTTGACCTGTACTTCCTCTGTTTCAAAATACCTTTTGTCAGATTTTTAATAGTCAATGTATTTAGAGTTGAGGAAGATAACTTAGCAGCTTTCGCTTCTCCCTAGTAGGTAGTCTTGCAAACTAAGATATGATGATGATTATCATCTTAGAAATACACACCATTAAGAAAGGAAACAAATAAGAGGAGGGCAAAAAGGGTGTACTTCCATTTGTATAAACTGCGGGTAGCTTTGGGAGGCTAATTAAATTATATTCATTAATCTATCACCATTTGTATGAAGGCTGACTTTGAATAAAAATCAAACCCATTAGCTCTTCTCATGTTACCTGTGTCATGTGCAGTTCCCATTAATGGGACAGGAAAAAAATATATTTAAAATTGTACTTGCAATTCTGACTGTGAAGTCTTTGATTTTACATTACTAGCCAATGTGCATCAAAATAAAGATTCATGCGTGAAAATTTCTTATTTATGTTGCTTTCAGTTTAAAAGCCCCAAAGCTTCTAATCTGAAAACATTAGGCTTTCAGGAGGGCTAAATTACATAAAAAATACAAGAATGAAAGTTTATGATGGGACATTTGCTCCTGTCCCATAGCAATCCTGTCCAATCACTGCCATATTCTAAACTATTCTCATGTACTGCCTGTACTCTTACAAATCTTAGTTTTTACAGCCATACAAAAGCTAATGAATTGTTTTTTGTTTGAGTTTTTGTGGAAATCATGTTTCTCTAGAGGATAAATTCTGTGTCCAATACAATGATTTTTCTGCCAATCTCTGGTATTTGTTTTATGCTGTTGGAAGAAATGTCCCTCTGGGTTCAGTTCCAAGTGGGAAGAAAGACACTGGAAACATGGAGACTGCTTGGAAAGATTGTTTAATGGTGGACAGGACCACATGGTTTGAGGTCCTGGGCAAAAAAAGAGCACATGGGTGAGAGAGGGAGAGAGATTTATACCCTCTGTTAGGCTTTGAACTTGCCTCCTGTTCCTGTGGCAAGAAATGTACTCTGGTTGTCAGACTCCCATGGGGCCATGCAGGGGTAACGTTGTAGGTTGTCTTGAGTCCCAGGTCTGGTTGAATCTTGCTGGGTGATGATGTAATGAGGGGGCTTTGGGTAATTCCTATTATGGTTTAATGGCTTTGTCCTGCTTTGGATCTTGAGTAAGGGCTAATCCTATCATGTCTTGAGGGCCATGTCTTTTGTTTTGTAGATAAGCTGGCCCAGCCTTTGTCTTGAAGATAGGTTGGCACCAAAATATCTGCTGGGGTGGGGCAGGGAGCTGAGGCTCTGAGTTTATGTCTTTAGAAACATGTTTTTCCTTTAGGGTTTCTAATTTCTGCCTTTTTAATATTTCCTAGACTATTTCATTTTTCTAGGAGAGGGATGGGTGCTAACTTCCTACAATGCATTTTGGCTGTAAGATGCTTTCCTCTCCAAAGTGCTGGCAAGAAATGAATCTTCCCCATGCAAAATATGCTTCTGCCACTAAGCTATTAGCCCCTCCCTTAGGCATATATGCTGCTATTTAGGGAAGTGAGCGGCTGTTTATTTTTATCTGTCCCTTCTTTTCTCCTGCATCATCTACTTTCATTGCAGGGCTGACAAAAATAGTACCAGGCAGGAGATGCTGCCAGTTTCCCACAGCAATAGCCAGTCCCTGAAAGCTGCGTTTTCAGCCTCTCATCCGCCATACCTTCGCACATTGTTAGACATTTAGCAGCTGCTGACTCTGTTGAAGTCGGGCTGAGTGCCTTCCGATTTTTTATAACTCTCAAGGGAGCCTTGGTATAACGGAGGATCTCAGCCTGGAGAAGACAATGCATATTCATGGCGCAGCCCCTATTGATCACGTGTACCCATTGCTAGGTTACAAGGACCCAAAAATAAATCCTTCAGTTTAGATTAAACCTCAGATGAACTGTTTCCACCGCTGTGGAAAAGACCAGGAAGCTAGTTATAGCATGGATATTAATGAGGAAAAGAAAAGAAAAGAAAAGACAGAGAAATAACAAGGGAACCCTCTGATGGGTAAAGAGAGGGTTCTCCCTGATTTGGGAATCCTCCTTTGGGGGGGCACATATTTCCCTGGGCAGACATTGTTCACACGGTTGCTCCCGGTTTGCCCTCATCATCTCCGCAGAAGGCAGCAGAGCTCAGCACTGTCACACCATCTTGAAAGTAGGACAGATTTGCACCATAAGGTTGACTTACTCGTGTTTAGTGCCTTGTTAATTGCCCAGTTGGATAGCATCCTTTGAATCAGACTATTTCTACCATCAAGGATTTAGACATTAGATCCGACCCCGAAAGCATTTGGCCGGTGTTGTAATGCATGAGAAGTGTTCCAACAAAGAGAACACAGCAGTTAACATAGGAAACTGGTTGTGCATCCCATGCTGCTCCTATGTTAATCTCTATCTCTGTAGTCCATAAGAAAAATATGAGAAACTAGGTGCTTCCACAAACTATTTCTTTTGTTCAGAATTAGAGGGCATAGCCCATATAAGTGGGCTATTCTCAGTGGCGAAATAAAAAAAATTTCCCTACTGGTTCTGTGGGCGTGGCTTGGCTTGGCTTGGCTTGGCTTGGCTTGGCAGCAGCAGCTTGGCAGCAGCAGCAGCAGCTTGGCAGCTTGGCAGCAGCAGCTTGGCAGCTTGGCGGTCATGTGACTGGGGTGGGCATGGCAAACTTTATGTCACTCACGTCACTCACTGTTAGAGCCAGGAGATGTCATGGACTGAGTAAAATATGGTGAAACTCACTTAACAATGCTCTTGCTTAGCAACCAAAATTTTGGGCTCAATTGTGATTATAAGTTGAGGGCTATCTCTGCCTTCCTCTGCATGGCAGCCTTGTCCTAGTAAACTCCTTCTCCTTTCTGGCAGTTTTCGTCTCTGTTAGAGGCACCAAAATAATGTATTTTATATAGTGCCAGGGTTTGTGGTGTTTCCTTCCTCTTCTTTCTCTCTTTCTCTCCCTTCCTCTTTCTTTCTTTCTTTCTTTCTTTCTTTCTTTCTTTCTTTCTTTCTTTCTTTCTTTCTTTCCCAAAAGACAAGCGAACCTTGCCATGTCTCCCCAAGGCAATTCTTTGGCCGAGCTCAGCAGGCCTCCCTTCCCCACTGCCATCGTCGGCCTTACCTTCTACATCTTCCACACGCCTGCACTGGCGTATTCAGCATGCCCATCCCAACAAAGCCAGCATGCGGATGCCCGTGAAAGTAAGGCTGATGGTGGGCAGACCTAGGGAGAGACATTGCACTGGAGCCAAGACTGCTGCTCCTCTGCAGTGCAGCCCTGGGACATCTGCCTGCCCTCCCAGGGTTTCCCATGTGCACAGCAGCAGAGCAGCAGTCTTGGCCCCAGCAACAATGGCAGGAGAAGAAAGCAAGTAGCCCCTCTCAGTGCCACCGCCACCGCCTCTCTCTGCCCCAGCACAGCTGCTGCGTCTCCCCCAAGGGCTGCCTACTCACTCGCTGGCCGCGTTGGGCCAGACCAGAAGTGGCATATCTCCTGTCATGGGCTAGATGCCGACCTTGGACAGCAAGCTGGGTCCTTGAGTGGCTCAGACTGTTAAGACAGTCTGTTATTAACAGCAGCTGCTTGCAATTACTGCAGGTTCTAGTCCCACCAGGCCCAAGGTTGACTCAGCCTTCCATCCTTTATAAGGTAGGTAAAATGAGGACCCAGATTGTTGGGGGCAATAAGTTGATTTTGTATATAAATATACAAATAGGATGAAGACTATTGCTAACATAGTGTAAGCCGCCCTGAGTCTTCGGAGAAGGGCGGGATATAAATGCAAATAAAAAAAAAAGCGGGCATGGGGGACCACTGGGAAGGCCCCGTGGAAGGCAGGCAAACATGACAGAGCTGCAGGAAGGGAGTAGGCTGCTAGCTCCCTTCCCCGCAGTTGGGCGGCCCCAACATGCTTGCCTATCTTCCATATGGCCTTCCCGGTGGTCCCCATGGTCAGACCCGCTTGCTTGCCTTCGCAAGCTGACCACAGGGGTGCTGGGAAGGCCGCATGGAAGGCAGGCAAGCATGTTGGAGCCACCCTGCCGCAGGACGTGGAGAATGGAGTAGGGTAGGCCTTTGCAAGCGGGCCTGGCCATGGGGACCACCAGGAAGGCCACGTGGAAGGGAGGGAAGCATGGCAGGGCTGTGGGCTGCGGAGAAGGGAGTAGGGGAAGCAGGCTAGGTTGGTGGGGGGGGCAGCTAGCTAGTCTGAGACTTGCAGGCTTACCTGGCAGGCAGATCAGGGCTGCTCAGTTGGGGCGCAGTGCTTCAGGCAGGCAAGCTGCAGAGCAGAGACTGGGTAGGGTGGGGCGAGCATGCAAGCAGCAACTAGGCAACCAGTTTGGGGGCCTGGCCAGCCAGCAGTCACTACTGGTCCGGTAACCCAGGCCAAATGTCCACTACCATTCTCCCGAACCGGTCTGAACCGGTCAGATTTCACACCTGGCTATTTTCCACAATGCTCATTCTTTTCATATCGTGGACCAAAAATGTTTAACCTTTGAAAGGAAAGCCATGCTAAACCTAACTTGATGATTGATGAAAACAAGATAGCCATTCTTGCTTTCAAAGAAGCTGTAGCCATCTCCCCAAATATTTCTCTAAAACTCCAAGGGTGTTTGTAACAACCACAAGATGCCTTTAGGCTGGAAGAATTCAGCCTATTCAAACTCTTTTTCTGCTGGCTTTCTTCAACACTTTGGTTTTTTAAAAAAAAGTTTGGTTTAAAAAATGGTTAGGAACTTGCGAGCCAACCAATTTCTCATTTTGCTATCTTCTGGAATTAGACTAGAAGGCAACCATACTTTTTAATTAAGCTCCACCACCATACCCTTGTAGGAAGTTAGTATCCACCTCTCTCCTAGAAGAATGAAATATTCTAAGAAATATTAAAAAGGCAGAATATTATACCTCCCTGGATGAGAAAAGGAGAATCATGCTCTTGGAAAGCAGCACCCACCTTTGCTAATAGCCCCAGAAAGGCTGGGCCAGCTTATCTACAACACAAAAGACCTTCACCTTCAGGACATAATAGGATTAGCCCTCTACCCATCTCACCACATGACACCTGAGAAGATTACATCACCCAGCAAGATTCAACCAAGCCTGGGACTCAAGATAACCTACACAGTTACCCCTGCATGACCCCATGGGAGTTTGACAAATCAGGATACATTTCTTGCCACAGGAACAGGAAGCAAGTTCAAAGCCCAACAGAGGGTTATAAATCTCTCTCCCTCTCTCACCCATGTTCTCTTTTTGCCCAGAACCTCAATCCATGTGGTTCTGTCCATCATTAAACCATCTTTCCAAGCAGTCTCCATGTTTTCAGTGTCTTTCTCCCCATTTGGAACTGAACCCAGATGGACATTTCTTCCAACACCCTCCAAAAAAACCTCTAGAAAACGTACCAAAATGATTATTTAAAATATTACTTTGTTGATATGTTAATTAAAATAGGACAATAAATTGAACCCTTAAGATTATTTGAGTGGATCAAAAGCTACACACACACCTTTTTTTCTTAAATAAGAAATATTAAGAACCAAAAGATAGCATAGTTCCAGATTTCCATCTTTTTCCCATTATAGTATCACAGAAATTTCCAGATTACTACATCCAAAAGCAGCATCCTGGGCTTTGGAAATGACCAAGATCCCAAATTAAAAGCTACAGCAAAAGCAATGTATTTCGCAAAACACACAACTCTGGAATGCATGGTCACAGAATATATTTATTTAATGTAGGAAAGAAACAATATTACTGTACTGTTGTCTGTGAACAGATGAAATACTTGATCCAAGCAGTATAAGAAATATTTATTCGGAATATTTCTGTTTGCTCAACCTGTTGATCATCTTCTGGCTTTCTACACACTGGTTTAGAATTGATTCAAAAATAATGTTTTATTTTGAATTCTGTCTGAGTCTAACTCTTCTCAACTTGTGGTTCCATTGTAAAAGCTGAGTGTATCAACCCTGGAGCCATCTTTGAGCATCTTCAGGGTTGCCACAGCGAGGCTGGCTGGAGCTATGGGAAAGAGAGGGGGGAGTAATGATGGTTGTGTGTAATGTGGGGAAGAATTTTGGATTTTGAACTGGGAGGGGAAAACCCTGGGGACATATAACATGCCTAAGAAATCTATATTTTGAGGAACCCTGCCTTGGAGTTTTTATTTCCTATGGGCTGTTGCTTGGAACCCCGGCATTGTGTATGCAAATACAGGTAGACTTATGACCACAATCGAGACAAAAATTTCTGTTGTTAAATGAGAGATTTGTTAAGTAACTTTTGCCTGATTTTACTACATTTCTTGTCGCAATTAAGTGAATCACTGCATTTGTTAACTGAATCACAGAAATTGTTAAGTGAATCACTGGAGTTGTTAAGTTAATTAACAATTCTGTGAATCTGGCTTCCCCATTCACTTTGCTTGTCAGAAGGTCACAAAAGGTGATTATATGACCCTGGGATACAGTACTAATCATAAATATGAACCAGTTGCCAAATATCTTATTTTAATCAGGCATGACAGTGAGGATGCTACAATCGATATAACTATGAAAAACAGTCATAAGTCAACTTTTTTCAGTGCCATTGTAAATGTGAATGGTCATTAAATGAATTGTTGTAAGTCCAGGACTACCTGTACACATGTAGAAGAGTGTGTATAATCACCATACACACACACACACACACACACACACACACACACACACGGTTGTATCTTCCAGAATACTCTGGTTGAGGATGTCTTTGAGACAGAGGTAGCCAATTTGATGATGTCATTCCTTCTACTTCAAGCTTTGCACTTGTTTATATGTATCGCAATACATCTTGTTGACTAAATTTATCCAGGTAAATTGCTACTATTGGTGATCACATTTTTGAGAAAAACTCAAAAATGAAGAGACAGCCTTTGGACAGCGACTATATAGTTTTATTGTCAAATGTGTATTGTCTTTTTTTGCCTTGTAGCCACTTCATGCAGAGTTACACTTAGCTATTGAAAATGTGTTTCTACACCAAACGGAGTCAAACAAAAGCTGACAGCTTTTTCATGCAACTAGGAACCAATTTATTCAAAGGCATCTGGACAAAAGCATAGGAAAGGCTGATCCTGGGGAACTAACAAGGAGATGGAAAGTAAGTTCCAAGGGAAGGGCGAGTATACAAATTCAGAGTAGTTGTGGGGCTCATGGAGAATCTTCACTTCCATTGAAAGAATCTTTCACTGATGCTTTCAAAGCCTTTTAATAAAACCCATTACCAGGCAGTTTCATTTCAGAGAATGAACACAGGGCTACAACCCTGTAGAAATATTTTTCAGTCTGGCACATTGGCTGAACTTGAACACAGAGGAATACCTGGGAAAGCTGGGGATCTCAGACAGGTCATGTTTTCAGTTCACAAACACAAACTTATGTGATTTGCATTATGTGTGATCTTGAGACTGGCTGCATGTGGTCATGCTACTGGCAAAGAAATGATGGAGACAGCAGAATCACAACCTCATGGGACTTTAACCTGCTGCTTGGTGAGTCCAGGGCAGCTCAGGAGCTCCTAGTCCCAATGGCAACTATGGACCTGTCCCAGGTAATATAGAGCTCAGTGCATATTGGGCACTAGGTCTGTGTTTTGTCTTGGGGCAGTTACAGTGACATCTACTATGTGAGGTTATTAGTATCACTTCATTACATGGAGAGCTCATTCTTTGGATGCCCTCTGATTTTGTTGTGGTCCACCAGCAGCCTGTGAGCTGGCAGCGGAGTCGGACAGTGAGGAGGCTGTGGAGGACAATAGGCCAGACAGCAGAGAGGCAGAGGAACAGGAGGAGCCTAGTGCACTCATGTGAAGAGCTGCCAGAAGGCAAGAGCAGCTAAAGCAAAAAGGACAACTCGAGAGTAAGGCCAGGAGATGATTGGCCTCTCCCATAAGGCTTAAAAAAGCAGCAACGGCTCTTGGGCTCTTTGTAGGAAAGCAACCTTGCTGCAATTGTTTCTTATCTCCTGTTTCTGAACTTTGTGGGGTTCTTGCCAAGAAAAGCCTTTGGCAGGGTGCCAAAGAAGACAAAAGTTTGTGATAAGGCCAAAGGACTTTTTCTGAGGCACTTTGTTTTGGACTTGGTTTGGATGAGGCTGAGAATGAAGTAATTCTCAGCTGTTCTAATAAAATATGTTTGCTTACGACTGATTATGTCTGGTAATAACTACTTGGGCCTAGGTCACAAAAGATTTGCTAATAGCTTACCCAAACAAGGAGACCCATCCTGTTGGATTAGTCTATCCCAGTTGACTGATGGACCCTTGGGTTTTCCATGAGGATCTGATCTGATGATGATCCAGCTGAGGCCTTGATAGGCAAGTGACTGAAGTCCTGGACTAAATTGCTGCTCTGCAGCTCTGTGTACCAATCCTACCCAGGGTAAACCTTGGTTTTCTGGGAGTTCCAGTGAAGTGCCACTTTGAAGTTTACTCGGTGAAATTTATTTTAAAAATAGTAAAAAAAAATAAGGGTATTTAGAATTGCGGTTTTGATTCACAGGCTAGAGGAGTTAACACTTGTTCTCTATGCCTTAATAATAATTTCCTCACTTTCCAAATTATTATTTGAGAAAGCTGTTCATATCTTCCATAAAGCTACATTAGAGATAAAAGAGTTTGAACCCATTTAAATCTGAGAATTACTCCCAAGAAACTCCAGACACTGCATCTAGGAAGAGAATAGATGGACTCCTAACAAAATTTTATTTTATAAGATTGTTCAAGGAAAACCATCAATAGTTTACTTAGGCTAACAAAGATATAGTTCACTTAGAATTCTTTAAAAGCTGTGTGTAGTACAGTTTTCTCAAATTCTCTTGGCGGGACTTGCAGACAAGTTAAAGATATGCAGAGTTATATCCAAACTCTATTTTTAAGAAAATAGAAAAAGAGGTTTGGCATAACCATTCCCAAAGAAATCATCCTATAACTGAGACAGTTTGTCCCTGAGAAATGCAGTCCTTTGCAATTTATCTTGGTGTGGGGAAATAAGAGAGAATAATGAAGAAGAAAACCCTGTGGCTACTGTAAACATTTGTTCTTTAAAATTCAGCCACCGCCTCATTTCAGTGTTTTCATATCATTGGAAATATTCATCATCCAAGACTTTATTGACATCATGAGTACATAAGGTCCAGTACTTTGCCCCAGTCTAAGAAAAAAAGGATCTGCTTAATGATAGAATCAGCAACTCTGGGAAGAATGGTCAATAATCTATTTCTCACTGAGGTGCAAAACCTTTGTCTAGACTAGGCTTCTCCAAGTTGGTGTCCTCTACTGTAGATCTGTTAAGATTTCAATTCTCAAAAAGTTTGGCTTGAAGTTAAAATCCCAAGCCATTTGAAGGTTATAGAAGACTATCTAAGGCTGTAGTGTGTCAAAATGCAGAGGAAGAGAAAAAAATAGAGAAATTACACAGAAGTTCAGCATAGAAATTTGAACGAGCCAGAGCGATCTTTGGATCACAATGGGCAGATTGGAGGTAAGGACTAGAGCACGGGTAGTCAACCTTTTTATACCTACTGCCCACTTTTGTATCTCTGTTAGTAGTAAAATTTTCTAACCGCCCACCGGTTCCACAGTAATGCGCTGTGTATTGTCGTCTGCGCATGCCTCTCGCGCATCGTGGATTGGGTTTGGGGCGGGGGGCGGCGGCTACCAGCTCTGCTTATCTGTTACAGCTGGGTGGTGTGGGGGGAGATGCGCGAGCTATTCTGGGATGAGGCTCTTTTGTTTGCGGTCGCACTAGAGCACCATTTAGTTTCACTCATGTAACATGAACTAAACTTATGCGTGGGCGATACAAATAGTATATTTTCAGAAATTTAAATTGTCATGGGGAATTTTATGAAAACCTAATGAAAATGTTTTTAAATGATGCTATGAAATTTTTTAAAAAGTCAATTAAATAAAAAAAAAAGGAAAGTGCTTCAGTATTGGACAAAACCCCTACCGCCCACCATGAAAGCTGGAACACCCGCTAGTGGGAAGTAGGGACCAGGTTGACTATCACTGGACTAGAGCCATGATAGCGAACCTATGCCACTTGTGCTACAGGTGGCACACAGAGTCCTCTCTGTGGGCACACAAGGCGTCGCCCCAGCTCAGCTACGCCACGCATGAGCGCATGCCTCCCTCTGATCAGCTGGTTTTTGGGTCTCTGCCATGCATGCGTGGAGGGTAGGGCGCATGTGGGAGATGCTCGTGCATGTACAGGGGTAGGGCACATATGGGGGGGTTGTGCACGCATGTGCAGGGGGAGGGGTGCGTGTGGGGTCACACGCGCATGCGTGGGGGATGAGTCACACATGGGGGTGCACGTATTGCATTATGGGTGTACACGCACACGCTTTGGCACTTGGTGCCGAAAAGGTTAGCCATCACTGGACTGGTGCAGGCCCACTGCCAACCTGCATGTTTAGTTCATATGATGAGATGTTCATTTCATAACAACTGGAAGATATAAGAAAAGTAATACCAGTAGAAGGGGATTAGAACATCTGACTAGGAAGACGCACTTTCCAGGCATGCTAAGATTTTGAGTTGCATTTATGGTTTTTATAGGAGGGAGTATCAGTCATACGAACCCTGATGAGTAGAATACATCCAAGACTGGGGCAGCTTGGGCTCAGGGTTATGGTCTTTGTGGGAATTCCCAAAGCTATCTCTCTCACTGGAGGAGTCATTTGCAGCATTCTGTAGGAGCAAATGAATGATGGATCTTTTTACTTGTGGAGGGTCTCCTAGCACTTAACATCTGTTGTTTCCAAGGCAACTGCCGAATACATCTCGTGGCAATAAGGCCGGTTCTGGCCATTAATAGCACTACTTGGCAACATGCCCCACGCCTCTTATTTGCTGCTTTGATATGCATGCTATCTTTGATCTCTGCTGGGGGAAGGGGTAGGGAACAGCAGGGAAAGGGGATTCATTTTCTAACACAGCAGACGTTTACCTCCAACAGAATCTGCAAACTCAGGCCATTGGAAGCAAGGCAGAAGCAGCTGAAAAGTGGGGCTGTTAATTGGCAGATCCAGTGTAGCAGGAATGACACTGTATCCTATTTCTCACTACCACATGCTCTCTTTGTAAAAAGGTTTGACTGGAGCACTAGGAGCCCACCATGGAAGCTGGATCTGTTTTCATTCCCCCTCTTCTATCTGTCGGTACATCCACCCATCTGTCTGTCTGTCTGTCTGTCTGTCTGTCTATCTATCTTTCTATCTATCTATCTATCTATCTATCTATCTATCTATCTATCTATCTATCTCAGTCCACTGATTTTCTTCCCTTTCTTCTTCTGCCCATCAGCAGCAAGTGTGTGTGTATGAGAGAGGGGGAACCTGTCAGTTAGCATATGGCAGCAGCAATGTATGGAGTGAGTCTCTTTTAAAACTTTTCGCTATTTCTAGGCTCCTTCCAGGCTCCCATCTCCTAAATCCCATTCTGCTGTAACCTAACTTTGATCAAGTTTAAAAAAAGCAAAATCAGAATCAGGAAAGGAAATCGTAAGCAGAACTTTTATGTAAAATTTCCCTTCCTTCTTTTCTATAGGCGATACATGCCTATTTTGAGATTCTTCTGTAAGCAGTCAGTTTTATTATCTTATTGTTATGCTTTTTTGGCTTTCACATTATTTCACCGCTACATTATTTTGCAATTACATCAGTCAACTGTAAATCCATTATTTCACTCTTCTTGGAAAAGAAATAGAAATAACTCCAGAGAGAAGAGAAGCAGGTCTGTCCTTACTGAGAAACTAGTTAGTTCTGCAGGGCAGTTCAACTGAAACTCTCCAGTGGATGGGCATTATAGGAGGGGGAAAGTGACTGAAACTGACAAATACAGGGGGGAAATGGCCAATCACCAACCTACTCATTATTTGGTGGTCAATGCAATCAGAAGAAGCAGGGCAGCTGAATCTCAATAAGCATTTCAATGTACTTTTTAAATTACAGAGTGAAGAATTACCCATTTTCTCCTCCAAACGCAATAGTGGAAGTTTCCTTTTTCTCTCCCCTACCTTGTTAGGAGTTTGGAAAGAAGTTGGCATCAGAAACAAAAGTGTCAGCTGAAAGATTCAGAGCAAAATTAGGAAACAAAGTTCCAAGAGAGCAAATCCTGAGAGACAAATAGTAAGTATAATTAGTGACTGGAAGAGGGTGCCTCCGAAAAATTCAGCTCTTATCACACCCACTATTGGTTTCATGACTAGGGCAATGAGGGATAGGGCATAGCAAGCTTTACATATCTTCCAGGCATCATCAGGCTTAATGTCCAAATGAAAAGGAAACTACTACTTTGATCCCAATGCAGCTAATGAAGTCTTAAAGTTGTCAGATCCATTGGAGGCAATATTGTATGGCCGAGGAAGGAATATTTGTGATACAATAGCTGAAGTGCAAATGAGAGCAGAACCATGATTTGGATTCAAAGTAGAAAAGATTGTAGTGGCCTGTCCCTTATGACATTGACCCTGTTCTCCTGAAGGATGAGAATTTGATATATTATGATCACGGCTGCAAGGTTTGGTGGGTGGGTGGGAGGGAAAGGGTGGGGGGAGAAGTGTGGCATAGCTTTCCAAAGACTTGCACCAGGGTTTTTGAGATTTCTTGACTTGCAGTTGATTCACCAAGCCACATGGGGGTAGCATTGCTGTAGTTTCCAAAGCCTGCACCTACAGCCTGTCAGTGGAATTTATTTATAGGAAAGCAAAGTAAATTGCTCCTATATATTATCTGCCATTTAGTCCTTCTGGAAAACGATAGGACAAATGAGGTCTGTATCAGTTTCCCCTTATCAACACATTGTTCCTCCTGGTATCTATATGTATCCTTGCAATCGACTGAAGCCTAGTTAGATCTTGGCTACTTTAAAAAAATAAAATATAATTCAAGCACTATTAAGTCAGAGCCAAGTTGATATTAGTATATAAATACCAAAACTGAGCTATGAAACTCATTTGGGAAAGCCCTGGTTGATTTCAATGGAAAGCCATAATGGGGAAGCTTTGATTTATCAGAAACCTGACTAGAGGTCAGGTTTACTAGTGAGATGATATGAACAAACATCGTTTACTTCCAAACTTTGCTCATCAGGCTGAAACTGGATATCACTTGGGATTAAAGCCCACGAAACTCAGCAGGAATTATTTCTGAGGAAGCAAGTGTAGAATGGCATTGTTATTGTTGTTCCTCCTTTGAACAGACTTGCATATGTAATTATTTAACCTAGGAATAGCGCGAAGTACCCATAAATACAAAGATACCCTTCACACTTCAGGGTAAGCAACATTATATAGAAAGGAGTAAAGGCATCAGATAATAAAAGGAAATCTAGCTAAATCTAATTTATACTAACATCATTCACTATTTATCTTTGTAACCCATTCTTGTTTTTATTATATCCGTGTCTTCCTTTTTTGAGACTCTTTAAAACCACATGGTCTCCTTCCTCAACCCATTCATTCTTCCTTCATATAATCCTTTGTTTATTTCACTATGTGACCAAACTATCTCAACCTACCGTGTTCCTTTTATAGACATTACCACACTATCATAGGGTCTTGTTACTTTCATTTGGGCATGTGTGTGACGTTGCTATTTTTTTCCTTCCTAGAATTTTCCACAAATGTGCAGGATCTGAGCCACGGTGGCACAGATTACAAGCCACAGTGACGTGTGGTTAGAGTGCAGTACTGCAGGCTACTTCTGCTGCCTGCTGGCTGCCTGTAATTTGGCAGTTCAAATCTCACTAGGCTCAAGGTTGACTCAGCCTTCCATCCTTCCGAAGTGGATAAAATGAGGACCCAAATTGTTGGGAGCAATATGTGGACTCTGTAAACCACTTAGAGAGGGCTGTAAAGCACTGTAAAGTGGTATATAAGTGCTATTGCTATCTGCTTATCAAGCCAACCAGCAACAGGAATTGAATAACTACCTTGCCACCTGAACCTAATGTTCTGGGCTGAGAGAGTGTGTGACTGGCCCAAAGTCATCCAGCCAGCTTTCATGGCTAAGGACAAGCCTAGGTAAATTCCACACAATCACAACGTCCTGCAATCATGCAATCTCCATTTGCAATCTCCTGCTGGCTTCCCAATTGACTTTGCTTGTGGGAAGTAGGCAGGGAAAATTGCAAATGATGAAGATGTGACTGCAGGACACCTTGATGTCATAAGTGCAAGCTGATTGCTGAGTGCCCAAATCTGGATCACGTGACCATAGGGATGCTGCATCATCTGCCACTACAAGGACATAAGTACTCTTCGTTCAGTACTGTAGTAACCTTGAACAGTTATTGAACAAGTGGATGTTAAAGAAGGACTAAAAGTATATTGTTCTTATGCCATTCAACAATGAACAGTCAAAGCAGGAGTGAAATCCTTACCGGTTCAGAAGTGCACATGCCCCACGCACAGCCCTTCTGCGCATGCGCAAAACCTTCTGTGCATGCACAGAAAGTAAAAAACACATTACTTCCTGGTTAAAACCAGGAAGTAATGACACCCGGGTGGGTTGGCGGAGCCTTGCTTCACCATCACTACCAGATTGCCAAACCACCAGCCACAATCGTTACCGGATCCGGAGATCCGGTCAGAACCGGAGCATTTCACCCCTGAGTCAAAGTCATCTTCATGTAAAACTTTAACAAACCAATTTTTTGTTTTCTCTAAATCAGCACATTTACAATAATCTTTCTTCCATTCATACATTTCTCAGTGACCCACCAAAGAGCAAAAATCTACCCTCCACCCACTCAAGATTAAACTGAACAGCATGTCCCATATTTTGCTCACAGTCATCTCTAAACCTTTTCAGTCAGAATCCCAATAAATACCTTCCCACGCAAATTTATCAAACTAATCCATTTATACTACATTTATTCCAGCTATTGTTCTTTGAGTGTAGGGAAATAACAATAGCATTCTTCATTAGATACCGATACAGTCTTGATAATGTAGAGGAGAGTAAGGCATAGAACCTTGACAGAGATATGCAAGGGCTGTTGCCAAAAGACACCAAAGTATTTTTAAGTCCAAAATAGCAGATAACATTCAAAAGTGGATCAGACAGATGCCTCCCAGTTCACTGAACTATAAAAAGGAAGAGAAAGTACTGTACAATACAGCCAGATATGCAAGATACTGTTATTATAACTAACCTCAATTTAAAAAGCAACAAATTTTACAATTTACTTCCCGATCTGATCCATCTAGTGGAGTTGACATATACACGCATTTAAGTTGCATAGTTACTCTATTAGAAAACTGCAATTTTATTTTGACATTTCTCCAGTTACACTATCTGTAGTTAAAGCTTTACATAATTTATTTATTTCTGGATATCAGGATATAGAAGCAGTTTGGCCTAGCGGTTAAGGCATTAAGCTAGAAACCAGGAGAATGTGAGTTCTAGTCCCATCTTATGCATGAAGAATCAGCTGAATGAATTTGGGCCAGTCATTCTTTCTCAGCCTAACCCACCTCATAGAGCTGTTGTGGGGAAAACAGAAGGTATAATAAAGGTGGGGTAAAAATCAAATAAATGTATAAATAAATTGCATAGCATTAGTTCCAATTTAACATATCATTGTCACGTCTATACAAATCTCAAAAATGCTCCTTCTGGCATTTCCTCACTTTAATTTCATTCTCTATTTTTAGTTTTATTCAAATTCTTACAAGCTTCTTGTTTAGTCTTTTTCAGCCGTATCCAAAATATTTTTACATTATTTTTTCTCTGTTTGGTGAATATATCATCTTTTTCTCATTCTTTCTTTACTGTATTACTTTTTCTATATGTAGGGACTTGTTTAGTTCATCATTCCACCAGTGTTTCTTTCATACTTCCCTATAGATTAGCTCCACACGCTTCTATGGCACTTTTTAACATTATTCTTGTCAAGCAAAAAGGGAAAGAGGGAAATCAGAAAAATCCAGGCAGTTCAAATATAAAAATTTATTACAAGCTTATGCTCTCTACAAGAATCTGAACTACTAACGGTCAAAGTAAATTGGCGGTAGATAAAAGTCAAAGGAATTCAAGGTAGGCTGGACTTAGATCTCTGATAGGGCAAAGGGATTCATGACATGTTTGACCCTTCCCTCCAGCTCAACTTGGTCATCTCCTACAGTTTTTTTTACTGTATACAGCATCTGTGCTTGCATCTGTTTTCCATTCTGTCAGGAGAGTAATCTATTTTGTACTACTTTTTCATAGAGGACTTGTATCTTCTTCCCTTACGATCACCCTAATTTTATTCTTGTTTCTTTAATTTCCTTTCTTTTCTCTCAGCCCATTTCTCTCCAATATCCACTACCAAAAATTGGTGTGTCCCATATTCAAAATCTCTCATTGCCCTTCACTCAGGAGAGCTGATTAGAAACCAAAAACAAAAGTCCTGTTTATATTATTACTTGCAATTTAAGACAATAATATGCATGCCCAAGTATGTAAGGAAAGGCCATAACATGAAGCAAATGATATAGGAAATATTTTACATAGGTATAGAGAAATATGGAAGTAAGCTTGAAGAAAATAGAGAGCAGCCATTAGGAAAGCACAAACTTAACCAAGGAAACCAAGAAGATATGAGAAAGAAACTCAAGATTGTCCCATCTCTTGACTCCCTTTGCTATAAGTGGGAGGTATAGAGAAATGCTGTCCGATTTTCATGGTTCTATTATTATAACCTACACCAATAAAGTAGAGTTCCAGTATTTCTTCTGCTGTCTGTTTTCTAACTTCATCTGCCTTGAAGTTCTGACATCAAGCATATAACTTAACATCACAGCATATACAGTAACTTAAACATGTTAAACATATCTTGATGTTGTTGACAATTCTTCTGTATACCTGTATCTCACCATAGAAAACATTTTTCTATTTTTTTCAAATCTTTTTCAGTATTGTAATAGTGAAGATCTGTTTCCCCCCTCCCCAAATATAGCTGTAAATAAAGGAGTAAAAAGGCATTGCCATGGCAGCTTCGTATAGGGGCAAGGCAGTCAGATGGAATGATCTCAGATTGACCCACTAGATTAAAAAAAAATTGTCTACAAGACAGAAAAAAACTAATACAAAATTAACAGCTGGGTAATATTTTGATTAGAATGCCATACACGAATGCAAGCTTTCAGGTGCTGCAGAACTCTTCATTAGTTTAGCTGATGCTAAAAAGGAGGGTGATGGACAGAAAATCCCTCCAAATTAGCTCAGGATTATGACTGAGATCAACAGCTCAAGGTCATTTTCAAGGTAGAATGTGCAGATAGGATGCATTATAATAAATTATGAATTCTGACATTTTAACTAGTGACCGTGACCCTTTTAACTTTGTTACTGATTATACCATCCCTGATTTCTCATTTAAATATCAGAACCTAAAGTATCAGTATGGCTTACTTATACTGATGAAACATGGATATATGAAAATGGAGTAGATTTTTCTTCCTCACTGTATTTTCCATCCTGGAAAAAAAAAAGGATGAATAGGAGAAGACAAATCACTCTAAAGACAAGGGCCAAATCTGTTCAAAATTGGTTACAACTGAATTTAAAATTTGAGTAATTCTGTTTGAGAGGCTACTTTCTGTAGCTCACAGATAAAACCCAGCATTTAAGTCAATATTGGTAAACGTCCTATTCTTCCAGAATCCAAAGATACATATGAGATCTGCAGACAGGCTTGGGTTAAGCGTTGGTCTTTTCTTCTCTCAGGCTCCTTGGGAAATCGTTTTGTTTGATGAACTTACAATATCCCATTATAACATTGAGCCCTGAAGAAGCAATCTGGATTTTGCTAAGTATGTCGCCTAGCTGCAATCTGTTACAATGGACTGCCTGCCCTAGCAACATCTTGTTTCTGCTGTGTCCTCTTGACTTCATCTCTTTCCAGTTGAAGAGCAGTGTATCCTTATGTCACACTTAGCTGGGCCAGGATTAAAAGTAGCATGCTGTATTCTCTCTTATTTAAATACTGTCAGGGACCAGCTCAATGTCTATAAAATCTGCTAGGCTTTGTCATCAATTTACCTTGGAAGGCAGATAACTAATTACAGTGATTTGAAACAAAGGCAATAGAACCAGAATGGAATCAGCACATTTGAAGCTTATACAGTTTTTATGTTAGTCAAGAATGTATCAGCACTAGGGCTCAGAAGAGGAGAAAAGTCCATAGAAAGAATGGAGTCCATAGAAAGAATATTAGTTTTGGAATGGTTTATACTTTAGCACAATGTATAAACTAAGTTAACTAACCATAGTTTGTTTAAGAAGCAACAATTAAAACCTATGAGTTTGGAGTATGTTTGTGGGGGTTTGTTTGCTTTAGTGTGGTTTTTGTTGTTTTTTTGTTTTTGTTTTTTTATTTACATTTATATCCCGCCCTTCTCCAAAGACTCAGGATGGCTTACAGTGTGTAAGGCAATAGTCTCATTCTATTTGTATATTTACAAAGTCAACTTATTGCACTCCCAACAATCTGGGTCCTCATTTTACCTACCTTATAAAGGATGGAAGGCTGAGTCAACCTTGGGCCTGGTGGGATTCGAGCCTGCAGTAATCGCAGGCTGCTGTGTTTTAATAACAGGCTATCTTACAGCCTGAGCCACCACGGCCCCTTGTTGTATCTTGACTCCTGGCAACAGTCTGGACTAGTCCCTGCAGTTTTCTTGGTAACATTCAAAAGTGGTTTGTCTTTGCTTCTTTCTAAAGCTGAGTGAATTACCCAGCTGGTTATGGTTCTAAGGCAGGATTAGAACCTATAAACTCCTGGTTTCTAGCTTGGCATCTTTAATCACTACACAAAACTGGCTCTTGGCCATGTTTTTGGGATAGTCACACAGGTATTCCTCAACTTATGACCTCAGTTGGGACCAGAAAATCCATTCTTAAGTGCTGCAATGAAACATCACTTGACCCACACAGAATTTTGCAAAGTTTTGGCACTATTGTTAAGCAAATCACAATGGCAGTTAAACAAGACTTCATATGATCATGATTTGTGATCTTCCCTGCTGGCTTCCTCATTGACTTTGCTTGTTGGAAGCCAGTTGGGAAGGTTACAAATGGTGATCATTTGACCCTAAGGTGCTGCCACTATTGTAAATATGACCTGGTTGCCGAGCACCTGGATTATGACCATAGGGGACACAACAATGATTATAAGTGCAGGGACAGGTCATTAGTAACTTTTTTCAATGCCATCATAACTTTGATTGGCTGTTAAATGTATTGATTTATCCTGTGAAGATTATAAATTCTTTTGTTACATGTTATACATTAAATATATTTAATGGCATTAGCGATTATGGATTGTCTCTCTAACTGCACAACCAGCCATAAAACCAGGGGTGAAATCCAGCAGATTTCAGATTCTGACAGGTTCTGGAGAACCGGTAGCGGAAATTTTGAGTAGTTCAGAGAACCAACAAATACCACCTCTGGCTGGCCCCGGAATGGGAAGGGAATGGGGATTTTGCAGTATCCTTTCCCTGGAATGGGGAGGGAATGGGGATTTTGCAGTATCCTTCCCCTGGAGTGGGATGGGAATGGAGATTTTGCAGTATCCTTTCCAGTGGTGGGATTCAGCCAGTTCGCACCACTTCAGGAGAACCGGTTGTTAACTTTCTGAACAGTTTGGCACACTGGTTGTTGGAAGAAATCAATAAGGCAGAGAACCGGTTGTTAAATTATTTGAATCCCACCACTGATCCTTCCCCTGCCACGCCCACCAAGCCACACCCACCAAGCCACACCATGCCCACCAAGCCATGCTCACAGAACTGGTAGTAAAAAAAAATGGATTTCACCACTGCCATAAAACCCATCAGAAGCAGCTTTGCTCCTGAAATGTTTTGCCCTGTTTTATTTCTCTGAAGAAGAGAGGCACGCACTGTCCTTTCCTCTCTGGTTCTCTCTTGTCTTGATCCCCAATCATGGCTGATCCTCAGCACGCCTGCCAGCATCAGTCTGTGCCATGAGCAGTCTCACTGCATGCCAGGGCTGCAATTTGCTGGAGCAGCTGGTGTTTGATTAACACTTAGCAGAGCCAGAAGAGACTGAGCCGGCAGTGCTACCATGGAAAAGCAGCTCTCCTCTTGAACCAGATATCCCCCCCCCCGCCTCCTGCCTACCGCTGCCTCTCTTCAGCTACTGTTGAAGCCCTGGAGCCAGTCTATCTCTTAGCTACGGAGGTGCCTAGCAAAGGCCAAAGATTCCTCATTTTCTAGGTGCCAAGGGTGTACACAGTGTTTTATCTATGCACAGCCAAATACCACGAGACAACCAGTGAGCAAACATCTATCTCTTCATTTTAAACATTGCAACGAACAGATATGAATCACAAAAAGCCAGCATTGCCATTTGAACCACAAGAGTTTTTCCGTATACAGTTCTACGGTTCTGAAATAATAAAATATTTTTTTTTCTTCATTCACAGTGTATCCCACGCTTGAACCAAAGAAAAAGGGGAAAATAATGAGAAAATCAGAACAAGGGATGTACAATTTAGAAACAAGAATGCCCGTTGGAGCCAACCTGTGAAGCTCTGCATCGAAATTACTTTGGGAACTATAATTTTTCTCTCTCTCTCTTCCTCACTCTCTCCCTTCCTGTGTGTGTGTGCGCACGTGCGCACACGTGTGTGTGTGTGTGTGTGTGTGTGTAACTTGACTGAATTTCAGAAACAAAAAAGAATCAAAGATAAGCAAAAAAAAGGAATACAGATTTTTTTTGATACAGATATAGATTTAAAAAATCGAACCCTTATTCTAAAGTTAACAATAGTCTACATTATTTCTGTAATCCAATATTATCATCGAATCCCAAGATCAACAATTCGTTTCCTTCAGTTTCTCACAAGAAATCCAAGAATGGTGACCAAGTGAAAATAAAATTGGTCAAAGTCTTTTCTTTAATCAAAGCTGTCAATTTCACCATCTCCACCAATTCTACCAGCTTCACCATCCATTCTTCCATGGTAGATAGTTGTAAGTTCTTCCATCTTTTCCATATAGAACTCTTGCCATTCTTTCACCTATGAAACAAAATTCCATAAGATCTTTCAATCTGTTCAAAAGAGAATTCCAAAAGAGAAATCTCTGATTTCAGTTGTACATTCACTTTTAAAATCTTCTGAAAATAGCACATATTTAATCCCAATATTTCTAGCTTTCTTACCTGTCTACCACAAAAAGATGTACCCACAGCTTGATTACATTTCCACCAGGATTTGAATTATACATTTATACATTCTTGATAATATATTTAGTGATACATTATTTTATGAAAAGTTTTCCTTAAGATTACAATTTAGAATAAATTTCAACCTTTTATTTCACATATTCTCCCAACTCTGTATTATATCTATTTTTGCCCATTTTATCACAGCATCTTAATTTGTTCATTCTATTTCCATTTTCAGTAAAGGTTTGTACATCTTAGCAATAATATGACCATCAATAGCGCACAATTTTACATCAAATTCAATCTTTCCAAAGTCATAATTCTTCTTATAATATTTAAATCTTTCCATTAGCTCAGGATAGGAGAACCAATGACATATATATTGTAACCTTCTAATTCCAGATCTTCTCTTGTGGATTCTCGTTTTTAACTTAAATTCTCCTTGAGACAAAGACAGTGCATCAGAATAACTTAACCATTTTTGTTTGACTATCATTTCTCTTTTAAAAAATGGTTTTTTGGGTGACAACCATAAAGGGAGTTTAGGATACAGTCTTGCCTTAAACATATTCCAAATTTTCAATATGGCACATAAAATGATTTTTTAAATCTACATTAGCCCTAACTCTACTGCACCACAAATAACCATACTAGCCAAATCTTGAATCATCTCTTTCCAAATCCAATGAAATTCTATTCCCAAAAGTCCCCATTCTTTCATCCATTCTAAATAACAAGCAGTGAAATACAATTTCAAATCTGGTAGTTCTGTAACTTAGTATATTATATCAGTGCATCCAACTGTGATTTATTCAATTAATCATGGTTAAGTAAACTTTGATTTAGTATAATGTGTGAGCAAGTTTTTAACTGGATCTGAAACATAAACTGTAGACTGCTTCTTGAAAAACCAGACTGAATCCTGGATCGGCTGAATACACATATTGCTTTATTTTTGTTTGTTTTAAGCATAGTTTGTTAAATACATCTTTTTTTTTATTTACATTTATATCCCGCCCTTCTCCGAAGACTCAGGGCGGCTTACATTGTGTAAGGCAATAGTCTCATCCTATTTGTATATTTATATACAAAGTCAACTTATTGCCCCCCCAACAATCTGGGTCCTCATTTTACCTACCTTATAAGGGATGGAAGGCTGAGTCAACCTTGGGCCTGGTGGGACTCGAGCCTGCAGTAATTGCAAGCAGCTGTGTTTAATAACAGGCTTCTTACAGCCTGAGCCACACCGCGGCTTCACACATTATGCTAAGCCAGTTTTTTTCAAACTTGCCAACTTTAAGATGTGTGGACTTCCAACTCTCAAAATTCCCCAAGCCAGAATGCAAGTAGATGAATAGGTACCACATATAAAATGTGGGAAGGCTACAGTGTTTCCTGTTTCGCCATGTGATGCAGAATGATACCATGATCACAGAAATTAGTCAGTCACAATTAGCAGGGTACAACCCGCAGGGAAACCTTTACCTTAACTTTATAGCCTTCCATCTAAAGCTATTCCTTAATCTGGATGGGCCAATAGAGAAAGCATGCTTCAGAAAAAATCAAAATTACTCCATAAAATTCTTTGCTCTTATTTCTTTCAGACTTCCTTCTTTAAAGCCAGTATTGGGCTACTCTCCTATCTAACAGGCTCTGTCTGCACCCTTTCTTTCATTGTTTCAACATTTTGTCTGAAAAGACAATTAAACTGTCAGAGAGAATGAACCGTTCGGTCTGTATCTTCCAGGAGGGAATGATGAAATATGAAGTCATAGCCATCTTTCTGAAATAGCATGAAGGTTATTGTTACAAACCAGAAATTATCTGCCGTCAGTTCTCAGTACAAAGCTGGAAGTGCAAATGCTTAGGGCAGAAACGTCATATATTTTCTGAAGTCTTCTTAATGTAAAATCGATGACAAATTAAAGTTCCCAACACATCCTACATTAATTAATTTTTATCTTATTCTGGATTCTAGCCAAGTTATGTGTTTATGGAGATTCTTAGTCATCCAGGTCATGGAGTGATTTGAAACAGGGTTAAAAGAGGCCATCTATGTTAAAATTGAACAGCCCACTCTCAACAGAGAGGGAGGAATATGACATCTTCTATCTCCAGTCTACAACACAGTCCTTTCTACTGTTCCAAGAAGGCTCCACACCAGTAGTGGGTTCCACATACTTTTGCTACTAGTTTGGAACTGTGAGTGCGAGTGGAGCTTCTGCGCATGCCCATGTCCTCCCGATCAGCTGGGCCTCGGGAGGCATGCACAGAGTGCCAGTGGTGATGTCCAGGTGGGTGGGTGGAGCATCCCTACACCAGTAGTAGGATTCAAAATTTTTTACTACCGATTCTGTGGGCATGTCTTGGTGGGTGTGGCATGGCTTGGTGGACATGGCAGGGGAAGGATACTGTAAAATCTCCATTCTCACCCTACTCCAGGGGAAGGTTACTGCAAAATCCCCATTTCCTCCTGATCAGCTGGGACTCGGGAGGCAGAGAATAGATGGGGGCGGGGCCAGTCAGAGGTGGTATTTACCAGTTCTCCGAACTACTCAAAATTTCTGCTACCGGTTCTCCAGAACTGGTCAGAACCTGCTGAATACCACCTCTGCTTCACACCCATTTGCACTACTCAGGTTATCCTGACAACATAGATAAACCTCCAGGTGGCCTCAACAACTCTCTAAAAGAATGCGAATAACCAGCTGTCTGCAAGGACTTTAATCGGGACAGTGGCTAAATGATCTGGAGTTAGGGGAATTAATATCTCAACCCCTGTCATGGTCAGATCATTCACTCCTTCAGCTAGACTTTCGGACCACTACACTTCACCGCAGGGAGACGGAACCGGTTCAATGGTTCCGTCCCAGGCGCCTGATGGACCCTGAGAGGTTTCTGATGGAGCTTGGGCCATTTCCGAGGGATTTAGCCCACGGCTCAGCTGAGGAACTGGCGGCCGCCTGGGAGGAGGTGGCGGCTGGCGCCTTAGACCGCGTCGTGCCTTTGCGGCTTCTGATCCGGCGACGAACTCGACCAGCTCCTTGGTATAACGAGGAGCTGAGAGAGATGAAGCGCCGGAAAAGAAGCCTAGAGAGCGCTTGGAGGTCCAGCCGCTCCGAACCTGACCGAACACTAGCGAGGTCATATATTCAGACCTATCTAGTGGCGATCAGGGCAGCGAAACATAACTATTTCTCCGCACTCATCGCATCGGCAGATAATCGCCCAGCCACCCTGTTTAGGGTGACCCGCTCCCTGCTTACGCAGGAGGCTCGGGAGGACCCCTTACAGGGACGTGCTGAGGATTTTGTACAGTATCTGTCTGATAAAATCGCTCAGATTCGGGACGGCTTGGACACTGATTGGATAGATCCGGGTGGGATGGCGGGGACAAGTCTTGAAAATGTTATCTGGACTGAGTTCGATCCTGTGACTCCTGATGACATGGACAGGTTGTTGGGTAGGTTGAATCCCACCACATGTTTATTGGACCCGTGTCCCTCCTGGATGGTACTGGCCACACGGGAGGTTACACGAGGCTGGCTCCTGGGAGTTACCAACGCTTCTTTGTTCGAGGGTGTTTTCCCCGCCACCTTGAAAGAGGCGGTGGTGAGGCCCCTCCTCAAGAAGCTCTCCCTGGACCCGGCTATTTTAGCGAACTATCGTCCAGTCTCCAGCCTTCGCTTTTTGGCGAAGGTTGTTGAGAGTGTGGTGGCATATCAGCTTCCTCAACACTTGGAGGAAACTGTCTATCTGGACCCATTCCAGTCCGGTTTCAGACCCGGATACAGCACCGAGACGGCTTTGGTCGCGTTGGTGGATGACCTCTGGAGGGCCCGGGACAGGGGTTGTTCCTCTGTCCTGGTTCTATTAGATCTCTCGGCGGCTTTTGAAACCATCGACCATGGTATCCTGCTGCGGCGGTTGGAGGGATTGGGGGTGGGAGGCACCGTTTATCGGTGGTTCTCCTCCTATCTCTCTGACCTTTCGCAGACAGTGTTGGCAGGGGGGCAGAGGTCGACCCCAAGGCGTCTTACTTGTGGGGTGCCTCAGGGGTCTGTTCTCTCGCCTCTCCTGTTCAACATCTATATGAAGTCGCTGGGTGAGGTTATCCGTGGTTTTGGGGTGGATTATCATCTGTACGCTGATGATACTCAGCTGTACATTTCCACCCCAAACCACCCCAACGAAGCCGTTGAGGTGATGGGCCGGTGTCTTGAGGCCATGCGGGTCTGGATGGGGAGGAATAGGCTCCCTTCCAAGACAGAGTGGCTGTGGGTTCCGGCGTCCCGGTACAGTCAGCTTACACCATCGCTGACTGTGGGGGGGAAAGTACTGACCCCCAGGGAGGGAGTGCGCAACTTAGGTGTTCTCCTGGACGATCGGCTGTCCTTAGAGGAACATTTGACAGCCGTCGCCAGGGGAGCATTTTATCAGGTTCACCTGATTTGCCAGTTGCGCCCCTTCCTTGACCGGGATGCCTTACACACGGTCACTCATGCCCTCATCACTTCCCGCCTGGACTATTGCAATGCTCTCTAGATGGGGCTCCCCTTGAAGAGCACCAGGAGGCTCCAGCTAGTCCAGAATGCGGCCGCGTGGGTGATAGAGGGAGCATCGCGTTGCTCCTATATAACACCCATCCTGCGCGGCCTACACTGGCTGCCGGTAGCCTTCCGGGTGCAATTCAAGGTTTTGGTCACCATCTTTAAAGCGCTCCATGGCTTAGGACTGGGATATCTACGAAACCGCCTTCTGCCGCCGATTGCCTCCCAACGACCCATGCGCTCCCACAGAGCGGGCCTCCTCAGGGTGCCGTTGACCAAACAATGTAGGTTGGTGACCCCCAGGGGGAAGGCCTTCTCTGTGCAGAACCGGCCCTGTGGAACGAGCTTCCTCTGGGGTTACAACAACTCCCTGACCTCCGGACCTTCAGACGTGAACTGAAGACTTTATTATTTCAGCGAGCTGGACTAGCCTAAGAATAAAATATTTTAGTTAAATTTTAATCGGTTTTTAATCGGTCTTTACCGTTTTAGTGATTTGGCTATTTTAATATTTAGTTTTAATTGGGTTTTATATTGGTTATTTATTATATTGTTTTATTTTAATATGCCTGTGAACCGCCCTGAGTCCTACGGGAGATGGTGCGGTATAAAAGTATGATTAATAAATAAATAAATAAATAATAAATCCTTCCATTCCCCACCATCCAGTCAGAGCTGAAGAAGCTTCTTGGATGAGAAGCAAAAGGTCTTCAAAGAAAAAACAGAAAATTCAGTGGCCTCTTGAAAAAGCACCTTTGGGATAACCAAGTTATGCATCCTTCTGACCATGTAGCTTTCCACTGCTATAACAGAACTCCTAAGCATAATCTTTGAAAAATCTTTCAGGACCCTACCCAACCTATGGTCACTAGCCATGGTCATCCCTATCTCCAAAAAGGGAGACCCCAGCCTTGTCGAAAATTACAGACCAATCTCTTTATGCTGCATCACCTGCAAAGTAATGGAATCAATCATCAACCAATCCATCTTCCACCTAGAAACAAACAACCTACTCTCTAATAAACAATTTGGTTTCAGAAAAAAATTACCCTATAATCTACAACTTCTACACTGCAAAAACATATGGACTACAAATCCTGATCAGGGCAAAGCAATAGATGCAATTTACATAGACTTCTGTAAAGCCTTTGATTCAGTGGTACATGACAAACTACTTCTAAAACTAAAATCCTATGGCATCTCCAGACCCCTCCATAATTAGATAACCGCGTTCCTGTCAAACAGACAAGAACTGGTCAAAATAGGGATCACCCTATCAAATCCTGCACCAGTTAATAGCGGTGTCCCCCAAGGTAGCGTTGTAGGACCAACGCTCTTCATATTATACATAAATGACCTTTGTGATCATATTATAAGTAACTGTGTTCTCTTCACCGATGATGTAAAACTATTTAACACCATCAAAATGCTGCTACCCTTCAAAAAGACCTTGTCTTTGTGTCGGAATGGACAAAAAATTGGCTGCTCCAAATCTCAACCAACAAATGCTCTATCTTATACATTGGCAAAAGGAATCAGAACCCAAAATACAAACTGAGTGGATATAACCTTGTAGATGACCCTCACTCTGTCAAGGACCTTGGAGTACTCATATCAAATGATAATAATAATAACAAGGGACCTTGGAAGGGACCTTGGAGGCCCTCTAGTCCAACCCCCTGCCCAGGCAGGAAACTCTACACCATCTCAGACAGATCATTTTCTTAAAAATTTCCAGTGTTGGAGCATTCACAACTTCTTTCCTTGATCAGTTTCCACCCATTGCTTCTTGTTCTACCCTCAGGTGCTTTGGAGAACAGCCCGACTCCCTCTTCTTTGTGGCAACCCCTGAGATATTGGAACACTGCTATCATGTCTCCCCTAGTCCTTCTTTTTATTAAACTAGACATACCCAGTTCCTGCAACCGTTCTTCATATGTTTTAGCCTCCAGTCCCCTAATCATCTTTGTTGCTCTTCTCTGCACTCTTTCTAGAGTCTCAGCATCTTTTTTACATCTTGGCGACCAAAATTGAATGCAGTATTCCAAGTGTGGCCTTACCAAGGCATTATAAAGTGACACTAACACTTCACATGATCTTGATTCTATCCCTGTTTATGCAGCCCAGAACTGTGTTGGCTTTCTTAGTACCTGCTGCACACTGCTGGCTCATATCTAAATGGTTGTCCACTAGGACTCCAAGAACCCTCTCACAGGTACTACTATTGAGCAAGGTACCACATATACGGTACCTGTGCATTTTTTTTTTGCCTAAATGTAGAACGTTACTTTTTTCACTGTTGAATTTCATTTTGTTAGATAGCGCCTGAATTTCATTTTGTTAGATAGATCCTTCTGTAACTTGAGCCTATCTTCTGGAGTGTTGGCTATTCCTGCCAGCTTGGTGTCATCTGCAAATTTGATGAGTTCCCCATCTATCCCCTTGTCCAAGTCATTGATGAAGATGTTGAAGAGTACTGGGCCTAAAACAGAGCCTTGGGGTACTCCACTGCATACTTCCCTCCATGTGGATGTAGTTCCATTGAGGACTACACGTTGAGTGTGGTTGGTCAGCCAGTTACGAATCCATCTGGTGGTGGTGCTGTCTAACCCACATTTTTCTACTTTATCTAGTAGTAGGTTATGGTCTACTTTATCAAATGCTTTACTGAAGTCCAATTATATCGACAGCATTCCTCTGGTCTACTAATTTTGTCACTTTGTCAAAGAATGCAATAAGATTAGTCTGGCATGATCTGTTTTTGACAAACCCATGTTGGCTTTTGGTTATTACTTTGTTTGCTTCAGGTGTTCAGTGATTCGTTGCTTGATTATCTTTTCCAGAATCTTCCCCGGTATTGAGGTCAGGCTGATAGATCTGTAGTTTCCTGGATCTGGTTTTTTTTCTGTTTTGAAGATGGGAACTACATCAGCTCTTTTCCAGTCCTCTGGCAGCTCCCCTGTGCTCCAGGATCTTTGAAATATATAGTTCAGTGGTTCTGAGATCTCGTCTGCCAGTTCCTTCAGAACCTTGGGGTGTAATCCATCTGGTCCTGGTGATTTGAACATGTCTAGAGTAGACAGGTGTTCACTTACCATTTTCTTTCTAAGTGCCAATGCCCTCTGTAACAACATCGCCAAAAAGGCATTAAGGGTTGTAAACCTAATCTTGCATAGCTTCTTCTCTGGTAATATTACACTACTAATCAGAGCATACAAAACATTTGCTAGACCAATTCTCGAATACAGCTCATCTGTATGGAACCCGCACTGCATATTGGACATTAATACAATTAAATGTGTCCAGAAATATTTCACAAGAAGAGTCCTCCACTCCTCCGCTTGCAAAAAAATATCTTATGCCACCAGACTTGAAATTTTGGGCTTAAAAATTTTAGAACTACGCCGCCTTCGGTATGACCTAAGCATAGTTCATAAAATCATCTGCTACAATGTCCTACCTGTCAATGACTACTTCAGCTTCAACCACAACAATACATGAGCACACAATAGATACAAACTTAAGGTAAACTGCACCAAACTCGATTGCAGAAAATATGACTTCAGCAACAGAGTGGTCAATGCCTGGAATGCACTACCTGACTGTGGTTTCATCCCAAACCCCCCAAATTTTTAACCTTAGATTGGCTACTGTTGACCTTACCCCATTCCTAAGAGGTCTGTAAGGGGCATGCATAAGAGCACCAGCGTGCCTACCGTCCCTGCCCTAATGTTCCTTTTAATTGTATTCATGCTTATATATATTATCTAATATGTATTTGACAAATAAATAAATAAATGTAGCCACTAGAGGTCAGTAATGCATCTCAATCACAGAATCTGATTATTTTTTCTGTTTACTTCAAATGTGATCATTAATTCTAAAATCGAAGTTTGAGTTTTAATGAAATGCAGCTGATGAATTACCTAGAAATAGTAGTTTGAAAAAATAGTTTGAATCAAGAAGTCCCCAAGATGAATGATATTGGAAATCAACTAGATGGGATTCAGGAACACCATGATTTATTTTCACATCTACTGGATTTGTTGGTTTATGAATCACTGCCTGTATGAAACCAGCCACCATGCATTCTAGTAATCTCCCTATTTTAGCATATTCATAAACGTTTTAGGATATTTATCTGTAGGTTTCATATCTGTTACAGTTTATCTGTAGCTGGTCTGGTCTTTACTAAACTGCCAAAGAAAAATAGTAGGCAGAGTTTCCAAAAATTTGGACTTCTTAAATATTTTATTGGATTGGGGTTTAAGGCACTCATTTCAATTCCTACAACTCCCAACCACTTTTGGAATGTAATCCTTAACATTCCATATAAATCTGATATTGGTCTGGAAACCAGAAAAATTGCACATTCATAACAAGAGCCAATTCACCTGTTCTTTTCTTATGAAGCAACCCAAGGAATAACTTGCACAGCCAAAAGGACATCCTGAATATAGAAACATTAGGTTATATTTTCTTTTTCTTATCATTTCTAAGTAATTCTGTTATATTCTATCCCTTCCATAAGAAAGATACAACAATAAATGATAAGAGAGAAGCAGAATCCTGGTGCTATTCTATTATACAGTGGAAGTCCCTATTTGTTGCCTGAGGAGTTTCTCTTGCTACAACTCTTTTTCATATTTCCTACCGAAACAGCAGGTGGAAGCTATGGCCAGGATAGCCATTGGTTAGCTTAGGAAGGTCCTCCAGTTGTGCCCTTTCCTGTATGAGGAGCCAATGAAGACAGTGACATTTGCCTTTGTTATCTGCGCTAAATTACTATAATTTGCTTTGCATGGCGTTGCCCTTGAAGATGAGTCAGAAGCTGCAGCTGGTACTGAATGCAGCTACTGCCTATTGACCAACATTTAATGGAACCTATTTTGCCAGTTCTACATTGGTTATCAATAGATTCGAGATCTAAATCAAGTGCCATAAAGACTTACACAGCTTGGGCTGTTGCTAAGAGACTGTTTCTTTCAAACCAAGGCTACCTGCCCTACAAGTTCTTACAGAGGTTGCTTTGGGTGTCCATCCAGCAAGGATCAAGAGGATTGGCACTCAGAATATAACCTTCTCAACAGTCATCCCCTCTTTCTGGAACAGCATGCATCTTGAAGTCAGGTCATCCCTACCCTTTTGACATTTTGGAAATGGGAGAAG
Organism: Ahaetulla prasina; assembly: GCF_028640845.1. Classification (NCBI taxonomy): domain Eukaryota; kingdom Metazoa; phylum Chordata; class Lepidosauria; order Squamata; family Colubridae; genus Ahaetulla; species Ahaetulla prasina. The sequence continues at coordinate 179,739,337 of NC_080541.1, forward strand.
ACAGTTTTCAGAGGGGAGAGTTTTAATCAGATGGGGGTTTTAAAATATTTTTATGATATGTATTTTAATGTATATTTTTAACTTTTTAAAAACCACCCAGAGTTCCTCAGTGGAAAGTATAGACATATCAACCATATATAAATAAGAAAGGAATTCATTTCTATTTAAAAGCATGTTTCCATAAGCATGGTCTCTCAATATCAGCCGTATGGGGAGAGAGATTAAATCTACTGGCAGCTCTCTAGGTCACTAAGAGGTCTTGGAGCTCCACAGAATGAACTGTGAGGCAGGCTTCCTTCTTCATCTTTTTGGGTGACAGTTTCTGCTGACTCTTGAGGCTTGTAGTTTCAGCTATTTAATTCAGTATTCTGAGTTGCTTATAAACAGTTGGCAGATTCACTCCAGATACTGAATGATATCCACAGCAATATCGAGAAGAGTGATAATAATTTGATTTCTTGATGTATTTAGCCTTTCAATATATTGATTATTAATATTTAAAAATCTCCAAAGAAGGTGAAGAATTATGTGCAGCAGAGTGATTTTGTACCACAATACATATCAAAGGGAGGGGAGAGGCATGTATATCATTTTTGGGAGCTGCTGTGTAAGAACCTGTGGAGAATTCAGTGCACGTCACAAAATCCACAAAGCAGTTCCATTTATATTTTTACATTTTACATCAATGACACAGCATAAGAGATAATCTAAGAAAAATGCTCAGCTTCTACAGTATGTGAGCAACTTACAAAAATACATTTTATGAAGTTAGAAAATCCTTATTAGATCTTGTATTACTTAATCCCTGCAGGACAGGAACCATGTGGAGTGATGATACAGCATCACAGATAAAATACACTCAGCTGATTCTGTTCTTTCAAGCAGAAGCCACAATGGGGCTGGCTCTGTTATCAAAGTCTTGGTTTCAAGAGCCCAAAATCTTATAGAAGTAACTACTAGCTTAGCACTTCTGATTTTTCCTCAAGATTTTCCTCTTTTCTCCAGGGATTACACTAACTGGCCTTCATACTAGCTTTGAAATTCAGGTGCTCAGCAGGATGGAAATATTCCACAGAGCAAATATTGCTGTGTGTGGCTGCATTAAGGATTGTGCCTGGCTGCTGATGGTGCTAATTGGTGAAGGTCATATTGGGAACCCTCTCCTTTGACAGTGGACCAAGGAAATTAAGGGCAACAGTGGAGGAATGGAATTTACATACTCTTGCTATAAAGTGATTTCAGAGGCTTCCAGAATATGAGTTTTTCCAGCTCTAAGTTCAATTAGCAGGGTAACAAGAGGAAGAGAAAGTGTTACAACCTAACAGCAAAGCCCAAACTTGCAGATATTTACACTGAATACACAATTAATTAGATCTTTCCTGGAATCTAATTTGTTTTCGCAACAAATTTCTTCATGGTTGAGATAATGGATTGGGAAAGGGGGAATAGAGATCTATGTAGAAAAATATTTTATGCTGGTTGTAGTATTCTGTAAAATATTTTAGATTTTCTGTAAAGAGACAAACAAGATAGATTTAAAGAGCCTATCAGTTAGAAACTAACCAAATAATAAAGCTTTTGATTAGCACAAATATTTTCATTGTACTGTTTAAATGTCTGGGTATTTTTTTTATATTGTGTTGTTAATCGTGTGTTGCATTTTGTGATCAATAGATAAAGAATGGTACAACTGTTAAAAACAACAGAGAAGGAAAGAGGAAGAAGGGAAGAGAAAAAGAAGCAAATTTAAATGCCAATGTTTTTAAAGTTTTTGCTGAAGTTATAACTGATTATAGATCTGGGAGACATGGAACCTAAACTTGAATATGTTTCAACTGATTGAGTATGGACTTTGCTATTTTTTCACAAATGAATATAATTGGGATGAAATCTATACTGAAGAAATGGCCATGCAACCCATACTTTATTCGAATATGAAGGAGTGAAAATGGACATTGTGCAAATGGGAAGCCTCAAGATGTTTAAGTTCAACTTGTCTTTTCTTTGGATGCTTCTGAAAATTAGGGTGGGTGTAGAGCTCAGTTGCTAGAGAAAAATGTGGAGGCACTTGGGCAAAATATGGTTTATGCTATTATTTTTTATCAGTGCTATATATTATTTGGATAGTATACAATCTGTAACTTCTTTGCAGCTATTTTGCATTCTTTTGCTTAGGAGCCTGCTGATTACTGTAATTGTAGATGCGAATAAAAGATATGTTGTCTCATTTATCTCCAAACATTTTGGTTCTTTAAGTGGGCATTTTTGGGAGGGAGGGAGAGAGAGAAGGAAGCAAATCTCCTTGGAGTCAGACTTTACTACTGGGAACTTATGAAAAATGTGGCTTCTTGCCAACGCTATGAAAATACTTTTCCATGTGTTCTTCCAAGATATGTTTCTGTATCAGTCAAGACTGAACTTCTATTCTAAGTCTTCTTCCTAGACCTGAGAAGGTTTGACTAATCCAAAGTCACCTAGCTGGCCTTGTGCCTAAGGTGGGACTAAAACTTACAATCTCCTGGTTTTTACCCAGTGTTTTACCAAACTGGCTCTCTAAAATTGACTGAGTCATAACAATTCTGAAAAGGCATGTTTTGGCTAATATGAAAGTAAGAACCTAGCATGCTAAGCCATAATATAGTTTTTGGCTTAGTGCAGTTTCTATTTCAGCCACTTTGTTTTGTATGCCACAATTGTCATTGCAACCAGGTTTAACAAGCCATCATTAACATCTCAAAATACATTGATCCTGCCTACATAAGCTTCTGCAGAAAGGGAAGAATGGATGAGGTAGTTGGGTATATTTTTTTCCCAGACTTCAGACAAGTGGTTAGCAAACCAGAATATCCAGGGAATAAAAATGCAAGCTATAATGGGAAAGATGCACCTTTCAAGTTAAGGAAAGATGGTTGGAAGATGACTCTTCTTCCCAATTTAGCAACTCTAAAATGCATGGACTTAAACTCCCAGAATTCCCCAGCCAGCCCTGAAATCCACAATTCGTAGAATTGCTAAGCTTGAGAAAGACTGTTTTATGCAGTTTCTGACTACAAGCAGAAAGAAGGAAGAATAGGGTTTTTTTTCTTGTTTTCAATTGCATGACTGCATTGTATCCATGAGACAGCAGCTGAATATTTATGAGAGAGAAAACACTTTAAGGTAATGTTTCCCAACCTGGGCAATTTCAAATTTAAGTTGTTGTTTTTTTAAAAAAAATTGAAAGTCTAGAATGTTCTGGAAAGGATGTGTCTGCTCCTTCTCCAAAGGATGGATCGATGGGGTCCAGCTCAAATGTACTGAGCCTTCTATAGAATTCGGCAGAACAAAGAACACCTGCAATATGAGACACCACAGAAAGTGAGGACAACCATGCCTGTCCACCAGAATCAGGGGTCTTCAACCTTGGCAACTTTAAGACTTGTGGACTTCAACTTCCAGAATTCTGAGAGTTGAAGTCCACAAGTCTTAAAGTTGCCAAGGTTGGAGACCCCTGCACCAGATCAATTGCTGTCAGAGCTCTGATAAATACCCCAGAGCTGCCGCTGCCGCTGGCTGCTTCTGCAAGGACACTGGAAATGGAAATGAACGGAACGAGCTTCCACGGGGAAAGCGGGGAAGGGGCGGGGGTCCAGGGCGGCCAAACCAGCCTGGGCTCTGCATTCGCAGCTGCCTATTCCACCCCAAGGACAGCTCTTCCCTTCACGCCAAATTTCACCTCCTGGCGCTCCTCTCCCCCACCCCCCAGTCAGTTAGTCTCCCTCAGTCCTGGGGGAGGGAGAGAAATCGCAGAGAAGAGAAAGCGGCTCTACGCCCCCCGCCGCCGCCGCCCCGCCCCAACCCCGGCCGCTCCGTGCAGCTGCCGGGAAATCCGTGTCAGGGGAGATGATGCCGTCCTTCCCACAGCGGGGAGGCACCCACGGAGCTGTGAGGAAAGCTGTCAAAGAGAGCGCCGAGAAGCAGCTGTGGCGGGGTGTGTGGGGGGGGGGGAGGCGGGGAAGCACGGCAGCCAGGCTCGGCGGAGGGGAGGACGCTCGTTTTCTGCAGCTGCCGAGTCTCCAAGCAGCAATTACGCCCCGTCACTCCGGCCTCATAAATGAAATTAAAAAAATAAAAAATAAAAAAAATATGCAAAGAAGCAGGCTAAATGGGGCGGGACGGGTTGGGGATTGGGAAAAAAGCTGTCAAGATAGCCAAAAGGGCGAGGACGACATGAGCTGAGAATTCCTGGTGTCGCCTTTCAAAGAGGCACCGGCGGGAAAGGTCACATATCCTGTGGGGAAGGACTGAGGCAAAGGCAATCCTTCTCCAAGGTTCGCATCAGGAGAGGCGTAAAAATGGTCCCTTCTTCCCTGATGGGACCAAAATACTGGAACGTTGTTGTTTTTTGGGCGGGGGAGGGAAGAGATTTTAAGGGCAAAACGGGTGACTTGTCTTGTACCCACTGAAGCCACTTATTTAAATCTAAGGACACATCCACATATTTTGTTTTCCGGGTGAAAAAGTACCCCCGCTCAGGGACTAAAGACCTGACTGCAGGGTGACTGCAATCCACCCCCACCTCTGCCCATCTTTTAGGGTCATTGTTTCCACTGTCACAAGCTGGGCTGAGCAGTCGTTTTGTTGGATCAAACCATCAACCTGCCGCTCGTCCTTCTAAAGCAGTCTTTCTCAAGCTCAACAACCTTAAAATGGGTGGACTCAACACCCAGAATTCCCCAGCCAGTGTGGGAGAGTCCACCCATCTTAAATTTGCTGAGTATGAGAAATATTGTTCTAAAGTAAGTTCAGGGGTGAGGTCTGCTTTGCTGCTGTTGGCCATTTGAGGTGGTCTCAGGAATGCCCTCTGACCACTGAATTTCAGAACTGTTCGTTTTTTTACTGGCATGGGAGTCATGACTCTCCTGCCATACTCAAAACCAGGGGTCTCCAACCTTGGTCCCTTTAAGACTTGTGGACTTCAAACCTGGCTGAGGAACTCTGGGAGTTGAAGTCCACAAGTCTTAAAGGGACCAAGGTTGGAGACCCCTGCTCAAAACCATCCTTCCCACTTCTGTTCCCCCAAAAAGAAGAGCAGGAAGTATTATCGTTAGCCAAAAAACCTAGGGAAAGTTTAAAAGGTGAGGGAGATGTTCATTTTCTGTTGACACTTCTCTGATCATCATGGGATCAGAGAACCAGCAGCTGTTCTCTCCCACTTCTCTCCCCATCTCTTCTAGGAGAAGCATCAGGAAGGAGGGCTTTGGGGCACCAGAAGGGCTAACTTCCATCATGGAAGGTCTACTGTGCCACATCTGCCTCCACGGCTGATGTAGCGCAGCACCAATAGTTAAATTGGGAGGTTTCTTAAACATCAACAAGTATTGTAATAGGAAAGGGGCAGAGGGATTGTACACCATAAGGAAAATAGTTTTACAGGAGATAAAAGAAATCATGTGTGATTTATAGGTAAGATAATATGCAGTGGGAGGTAGACCACTTCCAGTTTGAAAGCAAAAAAATAAATAAATCATAGGCTTGTCAACCATTTGGAGATGGATAACAAGAGTTCTGCCGGATTAGTTAGAATTACAGGAGCTGAAGTTCTAGAGGAGAAGATACCAGGTTTAAGAGGACCGGACTAAGTTCTTGTGTCCATGCCATCATATTCAAACTTTGAGGATTTAATCTTTACAGATTAATTTCAAGAAAGCTCAAAAAGAGCATTCACATATATTTTTTTATCTGCATCTGAAATGCTTGTTTTGTTTAGTCTCATTGAGAAAATCAAAGCATTTAGACTATGATAGATGTTTTGGTGCTGTATCTCTGACAGATTCAATCTTATAGGCATGAACTAAGGCAGCATTTCCAAACTACAGATGTATTAGAGTACAACTTCTGTTGTCCCAAGTCAGCATGAGGAGTATGGTTTTATAAGAAAAAGAAAACAATGTTAAACTGCTATCAGTGAAACAAAGTACTTCATTAAGTTTTAAATGATTAATGTAACTAATTAATTAAACTTTGTAGCCTTCATTATTGTGTAGGTTCTTCCTTTCTCATAAATTGGTTCAGCTTGGTATTTTTGTCACTGCATGTTGAGTTATGATGGCGCAGTGGTTAGAATGCAGTATTGCAGGCTAATTCTGGCAACTGCCAGCAGTTTGATTCTGATGGGCTCAAGGTTGATTCTGCCTTCCATCCTTTCGAGGTCAGTAAAATGTGGACCCAGATTGCTGGGGGCAATATGCTGACTGTAAACCACTTAGAGAGGTCTATAAAGCACTATGAAGCGGTATATAAGTCTAAGTGCTCTTGCTATTTTTTATCTAATGTATTAACTGAATTTCTATATACAAAAAGTAATTCTTGACCTGATCTTTGTTATCGTTAGCAATAGGGAAATAACTCTTTTTATGTCCAGTTGAGGGTAAGAAGAGGGCCATTATGTCCCTCTTTCTTTCCAGTAATTTGGGGCCCAGTTATTGTTTCTATGCTCCTATTTTGTAGTCTCCTTCAAATCAATCTTGTGGACACATCAGACAGATAGTAACAATAATGAAGCAGTTTTTTCTGGGATGTTCTTTGAATTTCATAATCAATTTTTGCCCCACAATTTTAATCAATTTTTTGCCCCACAATTTTAATCAATTTTCTGGGACATGAATCCATTGATGGGGCCTTATTAAAAATTCCAAATCTTTAGCCCATATTTTGTATTGGTTTTATTACATTTTCTGTCTACTCCATTTCTATGTTGCCTGACTTCCAACTTTGGGCAACCTACACATAAATGCATTTAAAACAGGGTGGGGGGAATACAATGAGAGACAAAAATGAAAGAATACAAGATGGCATGAATAACAAAACTGAGATATGTCAAAAGACAAAATGCACACAATCGAAAAGCAGCTTAATCAGGCTCATCAAGACCTGTGTGAACAGCCCAGTCTTCAAGCCACCTTCACCCAAGCAAGAAGAGGGCCCTCTAGCTCTTGAGAGAACCTAATTCCAGAGGGAAGGCATTGCCACAGAGAAGGTCCCAATAGATGATATTGTTTAACTGAAGGAATCCAGAGCACGCCAACCTTCCTGGGTCAAATTGGTCAGACAGCTAATATGAGAGATTGCCAGTCCCTCAAGTAACCAGGCCCTATGCCATGGTCAGCTTTATCAATAATGACTAGCACTCTGAACTACACTCAGAAACAAATAGGAGACCGGCGCAGCTCATAAAAAAATAGCGTTACATGGGCATACTGAGACTGGCCCATCACTGCCTGTGCTGTTGCATTATGGAACAGTTGAAACTTCTAAGTGAGTTTTGAGGGAAGCCCCATGTAGAGTGCATTATAGAGGTACCCTGAGATAACCAGGGTACGGCCTCTCAATCTAGAGTCTCCCAAATTACAGTTAGGGAAGAGAAATACTTGTTTTATGATATATATTTTTTTATTTTATCACATCAAGCTGCCATAGCAGAGCAACAAGCAGCAAATGAAAGAACCTAAACATCCAGTTATCAATCCTTACGGCTTTCCCCCATTATTGTGGGGCAAAGTTTTAGGAACAATATGAAATCCGGAGGTTCCCTAGGTAGTAATCACTTTTGTGAAAGCAGTTTCAGGAACGTTTAGAAGCACTCAAGTCTCTAGTATTTTCTCACTTTGTCAGCTAGACAGCAGCAATTAATATTACTTTCTTTGAAGAGCATTTGACAGAAGGCCTCAATTGCTCTCTCACATCTTGTCTTTTTAGGTTGCCCTCATTTCCTTGATCTCTATCTCACTTTTAGCATCTTCACTTCTTTGCTAAAAGAATAAAGCTGCTAGTGAATGCTCCTTGAAAAACAAAAAAAAATGTGCCCTTTTTATCAACACTGTTTTACCCAGCAGGATTCTGGAGCAACTGACAGGCAACCAAATAAGGATGCAGTACTGCCATGGCAACCGACTTCATAGAAGAGTGGTGTCACAAAATTGTTGCTCAAGATGGGCTCGAAAGCCAATTTTTTAAAAAGTGGCTGAGGCACTGATTGTTTTATTAAAGTGATAGTAAACTATTAAGTGTTGAATTTATATTTACCGACAAAGAAATAAAGGGAGATTAGTATAGATCTATTTCAAGCTATTTAGCTCTCATCAGCTAGCCATACCCTTCTGGGATTCAAACCCGGGCTACTTGCATATTAGGTAGATGTATTAACCTCTAAGCCATGGGTTTTCCTTGCTTTGTTGGGTACACCAGGGGAGAGAATCATGGCTTAGACTCAGAGATTAATATATCTACCTAATATGCAGGTTGCCCTGATAGATCGGTTTCATCAGAAAAAATATCTATTAAGTGATTTGTTAAAAAAGCATTTTGCTTTATGTTCTGCACAGGGAACTTATCAAGATCTATTTCCCCAAAACAGGTAGATGATGATGAGGTCATTCCAGCCCTGGCATAGCTACTGGACCTATTGCTTGAAAACAAGGCAAATAAATACATCTCATACAAACGGCATTGCTGCAAGAGGTTCCAATGTTCTTCTAGTGGGATCATATGGAGGAACAACCACAAAAAACAATCCTCTTGAGACAGAAATACTGAGGTAGGTATAAGATGGAATAGATTGAATTGAGCCTAGAATAAAATGTTCTATGAAGGGCATCCTAATGTTTCTCTGATCTGGCATCCTAATATACATTAGGTGATAACAAGTTCAAGCTCATCTTTATTACAACCAAAAGGTAATCCTATTAATAAATGAGATTAATACACTCCTGTTAATTAAAGTATAGAGCAATCTCCTCTATAAGAAGTCAACATGTTCCATCAGTCGTTAGGAATTTGAACAGATTGAGCCCAACACATCTGGAGAGTACAAGGTTGGAGGTGACTGCTCTAACCCATGCCCCATTCTAGGCAGTCAGAAGTTAAAAAGCAGGGGGGCGGGGGGCATTGTTCCCTATAGTTTTTCCCTTCCATAATTTATTTTATTTATGCAAACCTTAAACATTTGTCAAGCTTGCGGATACCTCCCTCATGTTTCTCAGTAGTCTGATTTTGTCTACATAATCACAATATTCAGCAATTAAATCTAGTATTAGTATGGATTTTAAAATTAATATTGCAATTATGTCCAGCAACTTAAAACATGCACAGATATATATATGGGGCATTCGTTTCTTTTGTGGGAAAATTGCAATCTAACCTGCTGTTCCAAGAGTGAAGTGGGGATGGTGAGCAGCTTATAAAACTACTAGAATTCAATACAGTTGAAATGGCATGTAAGTCTTAGAAATTAATCAGTAATGCTTCAATATGTTTTATGTTCCTGCTGTATTCTTGGCTCTGAAAGCTGCAGCCAGGGTAGCGCTGATTTTTCTAACCTCAGGACAACTGTAGGATGTGTCTACTGGACCTGTAAGATTATAAGAAACTATTGCTCAGCATAAGAAGGAGAAATGGAAAACAGAAGATAGAACTGAGATGCACAGACACAACTGAGAGATAAAAAGAAAATCTAATCAGAGATATCAAGAAGCAGAAAGACAACAAGTAACAAGAGGTGAATACAGTTAGCCCTCGACTTGCAATCGTTCATTTAGTGACTGCTCAGTTACAATGGCACTGAAAAATGTGATTTATAATCATTTTTAGAGTTACGACCTTTGCAGCATCCCCACGGTCATGTGATCAAAATTCAGATGCTTGGCAACTGGTTCAACGTTGCTGTGTCCCAAGTCACGTGATCATCTTTGGTGATCTTCTGACAAGCAAAGTCAATGGGGAAGCCAGATTCATTTAACAGCTGGGTTACTAACTTATCAACTGCAGTGATTCACTTAACAATTGTGGCAAGATAGGTTGTAAAATGGGACAAAACTCACTTAACAAATGTTTCACTTAATGACAGAAATTTTGGGGTCATAAATTGAGGATTACCTGTAACTGCTGGGTAGCAGCAGGACTCTGTCAATGGAAAAAGGAGCAGAATCAGTGTGAACAAAAAATGAAAGAGACTTTGTATAATGGAGGCAGTTGAAACAAGGATGAAAAACAGATGGATAATACCTTGATTCATAACTGAACTGAACCTGGTACACCCAACTACACAACAGAGCTTCCTGGATATGATAAACTGCCTTGGCAGGATATGATTGATAATGAAGAAGTAGCAGTGCCCATATCTACAGTTCCTCTGATCCACAACATTTTTTCGCAGCAAGTATTTTACCTATTTGGTTTTAAATTAATGCTAGGACACATACTAAACCTCATTTACAACTGGAGTAAGATTTAAAGTGGAAAAATGTACAGAGGGAGTAAAAGACTCCCTTCTTTGTACATGCTTACTTTATCATCTATCTATGTCCTCCCAAAGCAACTCATAAAATGTATCAAGGGACTCCGATTTTCTCTTGGATTTTAAAAATAATGCAAGCCTTGCTTTTAGAGAGAACTATATCAATTCTTCTTGACGAATGCTATACTTTTACTAAATTATTCACAATAGTCTTTTTAAGAGCTGGACATTCAGAATAGTCACAAGGGATGCTGATCTCCTTATATTCTAAACATTCACTGCACAGCCAAAAACTCAGGGAACCATAAGGATACATGAAGAAATTTTTAGTACTACCTTACTTCTTCCCCATCTGAATTTCTGAATTTATTAATTCTCTATAATCTATATTTTCAATTCTGTCGGCTCAGCAGTACTTCCTCTTTGTCCATTGCAATGAACGCCACCACACACACTATACAGGACAGTTATTTTCTTGTCAGAAAGGAATGAATTCCAGTGTTCAGAAGCTACCATAGCTGAAACCAGCCTTCCCTTACTTAATATCTCCCAGAACTGTTGCATTATAACAGCAATAAGCAATTTGTATCCCTAATATCATATACAGCTTTCCTTTATGAGAGAGAGGGGGTGGTGGTGGATTGGATGGAATGGAATGGAATGGAATAGAATAGAATAGAATAGAATAGAATAGAATAGAATAGAATAGAATAGAATAAGAGAGTGAAATTGGAAGGTCCAGAAAAGAAGAAAAAAGATTTGCCACAAACCAAATCAAAATCTTCATGCTTTTGGTTCTGTTCTTACTTGCTCCAAACTACTTTAGCTCTGCCTCTGCCCACTCCCAGTGGCCCGCACCGCCACATGATGATTTCCAAAGGAAGTAGCCCTTCAAACAAAAACATCAACATAATACCCAACCAATATAATTGATAGCAGGAAAAAAAACACAGATTTTTAAAAGAAAAAGTCATCAGAAGGATAAGGGGTATACAGAATGTGCTCTGTGAGAGATGCTTTCAACACATCCGGGATGTGTTATGGGCCGGGATAGCTCAGGCAATAGAGAAGCCTGTTATTAGAACACAGAGCCTGCAATTACTGCAGGTTCGAGCCCGGCCCAAGGTTGACTCAGCCTTCCATCCTTTATAAGGTAGGTAAAATGAGGACCCAGATTGTTGGGGGGGCAATAAGTTGACTTTGTAAAATATATATATATATATATATATATATATATACAAATAGAATGAGACTATTGCCTTATACATTGTAAGCCGCCCTGAGTCTTCGGAGAAGGGCGGGGTATAAATGTAAACAAAAAAAAAACATTTATGGCAACTAATAACAGAGTAGTTTTACCAGGCTAAGCGGGGAAGACTGATTTAAACAGTTATGTCTGCCTTTCTTTAGCCATCTTTTTCTTTTATTTCTTGAATGCTTCATGCAGCCATATATTTCCAAAATGTAATATGTGGTTATATAATCCTTTGGCTTCACACATTCCAGACACTACGTAATTAAAACATCTGTAGAGCCAAAGGGGAAGCAACTTGTTAGAATGCTGAAAATTACGCATGTGGAAATGTTTTCTAGAATGACAGGCAAGATGCACATTGTTTCCACCTATTTACCAACCATGCCTGTAAAAAGATGCCTCTTCTGTATAAGGATGCAGAGTATGAAGAGACCAACTAGGAAGCAAGTACAGCAACAGCACTCCAAACCACATCTCTACTCTGTCCTTGAGACTTTAGCACAGCCTTCTGCATAAACTGGTTCGTCTAGACGCATTGATTTACAACTCTCATAATTTGCAACCTGGGAGTGGGCTTGTTAACTGAAGCTTATAGAAACTGTGGTCCAATATAGTTGGAGAGAACCATTGCTTTAGCATGAATACATCCAGTTTTGGTCGCCACGATGTAAAAAAGATGTTGAGACTCTAGAAAGAGTGCAGAGAAGAGCAACAAAGATGATTAGGGGACTGGAGGATAAAACATATGAAGAACAGTTGCAGGAACTGGGTATGTCTAGTTTAACAAAAAGAAGGACTAGGGGAGACATGATAGCTGTGTTCCAATATCTTAGGGGCTGCCACAAAGAAGAGGGAGTCAGACTGTTCACCAAAGCACCTGAGGGTAGAACAAGAAGCAATGGGTGGAAACTGATCAAAGAAAGAAGCAACTTAGAACTAAGGAGAAATTTCCTGACAGTTAGAACAATTAATAAGTGGAACGACTTGCCTTCAGAAGTTGTGAATGCTCCAACACTGGAAATTTTTAAGAAAATGTTGGATAACCATCTGACTGAGATGGTGTAGGGTTTCCTGCCTGGGCAGGGGGTTGGACTAGAAGGCCTCCAAGGTCCCTTCCAACTCTGATGTTATGTTATGTTATGTTATGTCAAAAATGACAGTGCATCCATCTTTAGAGATGCACAGCACTCCACATAGTATCCCAGCTCTGCGGCAGATCTTCTTTCTCCAGCTGAGTGTTGATCAGGGAGATAATTATCTCACTGTTGTTTATTTTGTGCTCTAATCAGAAGCCTGCTGATAATATAACAGGAGGAACAACACACCAAGTTAGAATCCCAAGAGATTTCTTTGGTACCCAAACAGTTTAGAAAGCAAAAAAAAGATCTAAGGAGCTGGAACTGAACCCCAAAACTGGTGAAGAAGATGATAGACAACTCAGGCTTTGAAGCTCATATGACATACCAGTTCTAAGCTTCCCAAATGATACCCCCATACACTACAGTCATTCTCAGAGGTGAATTTAGTCAATATAGATTAATGGCTTCTTTCATCTCAGTTTGTTCTGCTTCACTGGAAGCAAATTGTCTCATTCAGGCAAGCTTTTGGGGGGAGGGTTTGGGGAATGACACATTGAATTGTAGAAAGGATGACCTTAAGAGAGAAGAGGTGAGAGAATGAGAAAGAATGGCAGATTTTAGATAAAAAGAAAAGGAAAATAGAAATAAGCATCCCCAGAAAATTAGAGATCCAAATGAAAGGAAAATAAACCAAAATGGTGAAGGCTCACAAAATGCATTGGGGGTGGGGGGGGACACAATCCAGTTGGAGGAGAGACAGGGAATGATGAAAAAGAAAAGAGGAAATTCTTTGAAGAGATGAAAATAACAATAAGGAGAAGGAATACAAAAGGAGTCAGAAGAAATCTGGGACAAGAACTGATGACCAAATAACAGAAAGAGGAAAATACCTGCAGGAGAGAAAACATTATGAGACTTCAGAGATTAGATCAAAACTTCTCCACACAGGAAGTTTTTAAACAAAAGCATTTCTCAAATCCAAAAATCATTATCATCTCCCTACATTCCATGCATACCTACAAATATAACTTTGTTGGGTTCACCTCTGAAAAAAAACCCATAATTTGGGGCATATTGAGGACAATGGGAGGTTTCATGTGCCCTCTGCCATGTGCCCACATAGGACATTCTGCCTAACAGCTTTGACTAAATCCATTTGAAACACTGTATACCCAAATTACATTTTGCTGAGATTCTTGTGAGTTTTCTCTAACTCAAGAACTCCATAAGGACTTGCAGGTCTCAAGTCATTGACCGGATTCCATAGAAAAAAAGAAAAATACATTCAAATTTGGAATTCACTTTTATTTATGCTGGCTGGTGAAATTTGGTCCACATAACTTAAAGTAACTAAGGTTGAGAAACACAAATCAATTTAGATTTTTCCACTTGAAAAAAGCGGGACTCTGGCTGGCTAATGTGACATTAAAAACAGTAGTTAACAGTGGCAACAACAACAGTTAAAACATTTGTTCAACCAATATCTCCTCAAGCTTTAAGAGGAAAAGGAATCTTGATTTGAGATATTGGGAATTATATGAGACTGAACAAGATATCAACATGCACTGGAAACGTATTTTTTTCTGTCAAGTCCTTATGACATGATATTTAACTTATCTTCAGCTCATGTGTGAAACTAGCTTAAAATCCCTCTTTGATAAGTTTGCAGCCCCCCCCCCGCCTCCTTATTTTAACACAATGCATGGACAACCTGAAGACTGTAACATTTATTAGGCTTTGCCAGCCATTACTTTGCTAGGAATTCAGGAAACTGGCAAAGGCTTGCAACAGACACAAGAGAGACAAGAAAGGGATTGACAATGGAGACAATATGCTTGGCTTAAATTTCCATCAATTCAAAAATTAGTGAAGAGCCCACTAGTGTGGAAAGGTGAAAGATATATGACTCAGCCCACCAGCAATTATTCTTAGCTTTTCAGCTAAAGGTTTATTTCAAAATATTCATTTCAATTTTCACTGCTGCTTATTTGTCAAATATATCTGCCTTTACATGTGTTGGATTCTAACTCCCATTCTCATCAGTAGGTTGGCTGTACTAGCTCAGTGTATCTGGAAGACACCAAGTTGGAGAAAGCTAGTCTAATATTATCCTCCTTCTAATGTCATATTTACAGCTAAAAATAGGGGAAAGAGTCAAGGATAAAAGTTACATATAAGGGAAGCAGAAAAAGAGAGAGAAGAGCAAAGCGGTGAAAGGAAAACGCTACTGCTACTTAGCAGCAAAAGCACTTAAGAAAATCAATTCTTCAGCAGATTGGCAGCTAATGAAAAAATTCACATGAATCCAAATTAGCAGCTTTGCTCTTTATTCTCCTCAAATTGCTGCCTTTTCTTTTTCTCCCAGCATCTTAGTTTGCATGGGTCATTCATAGTTGCATGTTAATTTTATATACTTTCTGTCAGAGAAATAGTACTTCTGCTGTGAAAGCTCATAGCCAACTAGCATTATTTAGTTATGCACACTGCTCACTTCTTGGTCAATACAACATTGCTGGCACCATTATAGCATTAAAAACTGAGTAATGTTAAACGTTGTTCTTCTGATTGCAAGAAAACTTCTAAAAATCTCATCCCTGTCACTTTATAAACAAAAAATGCCCTTGATTTGATACCCAGTCTACGCATTCAATTAAGCAATCTGAGTTTTCCTGGTACTGTTCATTTCAAAATGCAAATTTTGTGCTTGGATATTCCTCATATTTAAAAAAAATCTCTGTGCACAAAGATGGCTGGAACTTCAGGGGAAATGGGCTAATTAGAATCCGCTTAACATGCTATTTTAGCAGGGACAATGTGTTTAACATGCAGTCATAAGATTATAATTATTTTTGAGAAAACATCTGAATTTCCTACCTATGATTTCTTGAAATAAACATAGATAGTCCTCAACTTACAACCACAATTGAGACCAAAAGTTATGTTGTTAAGTGAAACATTTATTAAGTGAGTTTTGCCCCATTTTAGGATCTTTCTTGCCACAGCTGTTAAGTGAATCACTGCAGTTAAATTAGTAACATGGTTGTTAAGTGAATCTGGCTTTCCCATTGACTTTGCTTGTCAGAAGGTCGTAAAATGGTATCACATGACCCCGGGACACAGCAACAGTCATAAATATGAACCAGTTGCCATCTGAATTTTGATCACATGATCATGGGGAGGGTGCAAAGGTCATAAATTTGAGAAACAGTCAGTTTTTGACTGTTCAAAATCAAACAGACTGTTTTTGACTAAAGTTCAAAGTCACTAAATAAGTTGAAGGCTACCTGTAGATGACACTTTTTTTGAGAGCCAGCCCAAGCTGCCTCAGGATTTCTAAATTCATATTTCAGATGTGCATAATGCTTTCCTCTTTTCTTTGTTACTTATTCTGGAAACATCACCTTTTCTCCTGTACCACCTCCAGGCCGTGCTTTTGCCAAGACTTTTCTTTGCACATTTCCCAAAGGATTATATTTATCTGTTGTTCTACAGTGCCCCATTAAGATTATGGTTCAATTTTCTGCCTGTAACATTATCTTGTTGTTATTTAATAGTACCTCATTAATTTTTAATCTGTGGCTTTCAAAGTGGCTTAGAAAAACATCAACAGCTAAAAAGAAAATCGGATAAAACATATCATAGCAGACCTACAGCTTCATTCAATACAGGCAGACTATTGTCTTCTTGGCCAAATTAAATAATCCATCAACAGCACCTTCATATTATGTGGATGGAGTTTTAGTTTTTTATTGCTTGTCCATTCCAGTCTTTAGTTTAGCATGTCAACATCTCATCTGTATTAGAAGAAAAGAACAGCTGTATCAGCAAAATGGTTACACCTCATGCCAAATGTGCTTAAGACCTAAACCAGTATACTAAAGGTAACAGGGTTTTGGGAGTGACAGCTACATTCAATTTTGAAATTAGGTACATATTCACAAGTATATGGAAGCAGCATACAAAAAATTAAATTTAAATCCATTTAAATTAATAATACATTAAACTGGTTTAATACAAGGAATATATTTCATAAATTATCCTTCCTGTCACATTACATTTTATAACAAATTGGTAGCCTTCAACAGCAACAACATTTAAACCTTCAGTTGTTGATCACCAATGTATATATTAAATATGTGGGTAAAAGAATGTCCTGAAGAATGCCACGGATAATGCAAATGTAAATGTAAATGCAAAGGCAGTTAGGTGAATCAGTGCACAATCGAATAAAAATAAAACCAATAATTTCACCAATACTTTCTATTATGGACAGTTAAGCGTATGCCAAAATTGAGTAATTTCACTGAATTCAAACAGTTTCCTTTTTTCATAGGACAGTATCTGATCAAGATTTTGTTTTAGGGAATGCTGGACATCAGAGCAAAAAGTCCAATGAAATTCATGTCAAAGTGAATGTGGGATTTATCGCACAGAACTCATTTCTTCCATTTGCTCAACTGATGATGAATACAGAGTTTCTGAGAAACATTTTGGGCTTTCCAATTACAATTCTCAAAAGATAGCAAACTTGCATAGGGCAGGACTTACCCGTTATTCTTAATGGGACTCAGCTTTCAGCCCTCCACTGTAATGTAGCCTCTCCAACCATCCTTCCACTGGGTATTTGTTTCACTTAAGAATATCTCATGGTCTCCATCAGGAGTTGAGGTCAATTTAAGGATGCCTTTATGTTTCATGCACAGTAGTGTCAGTAAATAGATACAGAGTTATCCATCCAGTAGGTTAATCTAGCACTTGCTCAGCAGAGCTCCCCACTCCCCATCTGCCATACATTTAACTGTACAGGCAATTTTGATTTTTCAGACATTTGACTGTGAACATCTGCAAAGAAAGCAGAGATTAAAGGATTTGATAGAGAGAACAGTCTTTGCCTCCTTGCTAAATAATACTTTGGAGATCACCGGGCGATTAAAATAATCACTATCTAGCATGAACCCAGAATACTAAAATAACAATTTAATATCTATATTTTAAGAACACGGAAGACAACAGTTCTTAACCTTGTATGTTGTTTAATTTCCCCAGAGAGAACATTAGATCAAATTGTGCTTAGAAATTTGGAGATAGGATCACAAAGAAGTTTGATTCATTCTCCTGTTTAAAGGAGAATTTCTACAGACACTAAAGCAATACTTAGTTTTACAATGCTTATTGAGGAAATTGTAAATCCTCAGCAGAATGTCCCAGGAGGAACTGTTATATTTATAATGCATTAGTCAGGATCATGACATCAAACACTGTAGTAAAAATGGCAATGAGATGAGCTTTCTAAAAGGCTTGGAAGGAAAAAAACTAGAAGCAGGAAAACCTAAGAAATGCTTTTGCTTTTACTTTTACCGTCTGTGGGATTCTCTCAGCCATGCTGATGCCTCCTCCTTATTTCTCACTGGAATTCTATAGCTAGAATTTTAATGGTATGCTTTATATAGATTTTTTTTGGTAGGAAGATGATGAAACTTCAAGCAAGCTACACACAGCAGGTAAATCTCCATCACAATTATATTTTTGACAAATACAAAAATAGATACACAAAACAGACCTTGAAAAAGAAAGGGTTGGACATGGTCAGAGCAAATGATAAATTAGATATGAGAAACATTGGGCAGAATGCAAAGATAGAATTCCTTCTATCCAATGTATCTGAGGACCCTTCCAGCTGTGCTCATGCAGATTCAAACTGTATTCTGCCATACAATGCCAGGATGCTTACAATGTTTTTTTGCAATCTGAATTGATTAACTTCAAGTTCAACTGCAGAATGGATCATTTTCTATTGGAAGAAATTTATCTCTTTCTGCTTCCCATTTCCTCAGGGTTCATTTCCTGAAAGTCTAAGTGTCATTGTGCCTTGCCCCACACCTCGACTTTGCTGCTCCTCTACACAATGGCCAGATTTGTTTTTGTTGCTTTTTTCCTTTGACACAAAATAAACATAATGAGCAACATCAATGGTGCAGGAGTGAGGGGCTAGCTAGAGCACCAGATTTGATATTCTCCTTTGGCCAGCTGGAAGGACAGCGAGTCTGTTCAGGAAAACAATTCAGCAATATGGTATGGACTTTTGTAGGATGGTTCTGTAACACTGTGTATGATTTGCAGGTTTTGGAGAGATGAAAATTGGAACTGTGTGACATTACCTTGAGAATCAATAAAATGGAATTTATGCCCTAGGAAGTATGAGGCCCAACACCATTAACTTTGCTTAGTGAAGTCTTGAATAAAAACTTATGTTATGATTTAACCACAACAAGATGACTCTGCATATGAACTGGAATTTAGTAAAATAGGATAAGCATTTGCAATCTAACTCTATAAATGATTAGATTTTAGTTCACGGATAGTGTCCATTAGAATGAGCTATACCTATATCTAAATCCTTAATTGACTCCACTATATACCAAAAATGGATGATAGTTTTCCATCGAATAATAAGATAAGCACATTAATTAACAGGTTGAATCCAATAAATTACAAGGTAGTGACAACATTTTAAAAACTCTGGGGACTGCATCCAAGGGCAGCCTATGGCCCTGGGACTTAATTTGTGCACTTGTGGTATGGATGGTTAGTGATAGCAAGCAGGCTGTTTGCTAATACAGTGTTATTCACATGACTGGAGAGCATAAGCAAAAAAATCTGCTTTCTGTTCCAAGGTTCTAACTGTAGGGAAATATTGATGCAACAAATTGGAAAGATTGGAGAGCCCAGAGAGCAATTAAAGGCTATGCGCCACCTCAGATAAACCTTGAATGGGGTTAGAGGTAAGTCTTCATTTCACCAATGCAAACTCACAGGTGAATTAAAAATGGAAAATCCAGTTTTAGCATCATTTGTGAAATACTGTATATCCTCAATCCTTCTCTGTATCTAATCCGCATGCAAATCTTTTTCCCAACATAATAAAGCCAAAAAGCTCTGTTTGGCTGAGAAACCTGTTCTAAAATAGCCTTTTTCATAACCCATTTCCCCTGTGTTGACTCAGAATTGTGGGAATCAAAATCCAAATATATCTGAAGGGAACCAAGCTGATGAATATTGACCTAGAAGTAGTTGATCAATATTCTTGTTTCACAGTTTTATTTTTCCCTGAAAAGCAAACCGCTTTTGAACCCTGCCTCGCTCCTGAAAGGCAAAAGACTAGTGATAATGAGGAATACCTTTCAGGATCTTCAGCTTGAACCTGAACTGGCAAAAACCTATATGCCACTGGTCCAGCTTTCCTCAATCCCCTCCAGAAGACCTGGGATTACAATTCCCAAAATGCAGAATCTTCAGCTAAGTCAAATAAGATCCCTAAACGTTATGTAGGAATGGAGACAGCAGAACCTCAATTATTTCAATACTGTGGCTGAAAATCTGATTGGATATGTAGGTGGGAGCATATTATCTGTATACCACATCAGCTATATAATTTGTCTTTCAGTTGGATTACATCTCATTTCAGGATGCTAAGTTTTGCGTTTAAAACAGTATAGCATCAGAACCTGGGATCATATTTCCCTATTTGAACTTGCCAGAACAACTGTAAATCAGGATCCCCACTAGTGACTTATAACATTTTCTAGAGTCACCTAACCAGCATTGCTCTGACAGAACAGTAATGAGAGACTTTTTACTCACTTTCTGGGATGGCTGTGTGAGGATAAAAGAAAAAAGATCAGTAGGGAAGCCACCTGAATCTCTGCTTCATAGCATTTTGCTATTGGAGGTACAATAGATATGAAGCTTCCTCCATCATATGGGTGTATTTGCTGAGGCAGATAACATGATTTCATCACTAGTGATTTAAAACACCTATCATTATTAACTGTCACTGTGGCAATATAAAGCACATTATCATTATAGTTGGTGGCACAGTGGTTAGAATGCAGTACTGCAGGCCACTTCTGCTAACTGCAGGCTGACTGCAGTTCGGTAGTTCGATTCTCACTGGGTGAAGGCTGACTCAGCCTTCCATCCTTCCAAGATCGGTAAAATGAGGACCCAGATTGTTGGGGGCAATATGCTGACTCTGTAAACC
This sequence comes from Ahaetulla prasina, assembly GCF_028640845.1. Taxonomy (NCBI): domain Eukaryota; kingdom Metazoa; phylum Chordata; class Lepidosauria; order Squamata; family Colubridae; genus Ahaetulla; species Ahaetulla prasina. The sequence continues at coordinate 179,759,985 of NC_080541.1, forward strand.
GCTTAGAGAGGGCTGGAAAGCACTGTGAAGTCTAACTGCTGTAAGTCTAACTGCTATTGCTATAGTATCATTATCTTGGCAGTGGGTTAACAGTGGGCTGCATTTCAAGGTGGGATTCACTTACCTTCCCTACCAGTACGCAAATGTTTTTAGGTCTATGTATTTTGCATTAAGTCTATGTATTTATGCAATCGTCCCTTTTCCAACTCACGGCTAAAGGCAATACCTTAAATGGCTTCATACTCCTGAAGTGGAGCAAAAGTTAGAATTAACGTTACTAGAGGTCAAACAAATGCCCCTGGAAACCGATCCCAAGCATCTTTTGAATGGCGCCACCTGTCCGACCTTTTAGATCCATCCTTTCGGTTTTTCTCGATTCCTTCCCCCCACCCCACCCCACCCCCAAGTTTCCTACCCGGAGTTTTTCCCGAGTAAGAGCCCTGCTTGAAGGAATTGCTGCGAAGCATGAAGGACTTTCTAGTTCCCCTCCCCAGCGACGCAGCGAGATCTGCCGATCGCAGGGAATCCGGGAAAGGACTAGTTAAAAGACTCGCCTCCCTTCATTGGCTCGAGGGCGCCCATCGAACCCTACGAAACCCGAACGTTCTCGGAGGCCGCGATTGTTGACTGGTCGGCCCGCTCGCCCGTCCCGCCCTTAAGCCCCCGCCTCACCAATGTCATTTTTTATCAAAACAATAACAAGAGACAATTGGCGCGAATGCAGCCAGGCTCTTTTTTCCGAAGGAGGCTCTTTCTCGCAGAGCGAACCAGCCAGCCGAAGACCGCCCGCGGACATTCTCCCTTTGGCCCTGGCGAGAACAGTCTTCAGAACGGAGGTCGGGACTTGGTGCCACTTGCCGGCTTCTAGCAGGGAGGAGAAAGGAGGGTCCAACCACGCAGCCAGGGCGCCGTTTCGGCAGCCTTTCCCATTCCCCCGGGAAGCCTCCCTTTAGGACCGGAGTCCCTGGGCTGCAGTTTGGAGTAGCTTTCAGGTTGCCAAAGCGCCGGCGGTGCGTCTACGTGTATGTGAGAGAGTGAGTGAGTGTGTGCGTTTTGGGGCTCGCTCTCTAGGACTGCTTCGGCCAGCCTCCTCCTCCTCCCTTGACGGGCTGTGGGTGGGTGTGAGCGTGAGCGTGCTAGGAGCTAGTGTGCAAGACCATCGCACCCCCAGGAGGCGCGCACATGCGCGCGCAGCCCTCCTGCCCGCCTTTCCTGCTTCCAGTCAACCACCCTGGATTAACCTTTCCGGCTCCCGCCGTGTCTTTGCTCTGCTGACCGCTCCGCACCCGGCTGTTCGGCACTGCCGAGCCTCTGTCCCCACCAGCCATCCCTCCAAAGCCCCGCCAGCCTTCGGGTCGCGTGGGAAAGCTCTCGGCAGCCTCCCGCTCCCAACCCCGCCGGAGAGAACTGGCAGCGGCACCGGACTCCTCCTTCAGAAGCAGGAGCTGCCCGCTTCGGCTTCCTCGCCAGCCCGGCCCGCTTCTTCCTTCCCGCGACGGCAGGAGGCCGCATGAGAAGCCAGCGCTGCAGGAACCGACCCGCCGGGATGGGCTGAGCGGCGGAGGGAGAGGAGCCTCGTTCGCCGGTGAGTGAGCGAGCGGTTGGCGCTGCCGCTTGGGGGACTGTTGGTGCAATGCAACACCGCGTGGCAGGCTGCAGGGCTTGGCCGACCACAGGCTGAGGAGGGGAGGAGCGGACATCAAAGCGGGAGCCGGGCTTGGCTTGTCCATGAGAGGCATCTTTTCCCCAGCGGGGCTGGAGGAAGCGGGCGACGAGGGTTTGCTCTTCGCCGTCCTCCGGATCGCGCTTGGCAGCAGGTGGATCCTGCCGGTCCTGCCCGGGGGATGAACACAGCGGATCCTCTGCCCCCTCGGCCTCGTTCCCGCCGTCTGCTTAGTGTTGTGGCAAACCCCGGACTTTGCCAGCGCCGGGAGGACCCTGTCCCAGTGCCCTCGCTGCTACCTTCATGGTTCCTGCCCCTCCATCTTCTCTTCTCCAGAAACGGGACCCTGACTCTTCCTCGCTGAGTCCTACAATGTGGTTTCAGGATGCTCCGGTGTCCCGTCGATGTCTTGCTCTGAGCTTTAAAGCATCTTGGCTGCTGGTGCTATTGAGTCTGGGCACTGGCTGGCAAGGGGGGTTGGCGCTGAATTGCCCCAAGAACTGTGTCTGTGCCAGCAACATCATCAGCTGCTCCAAAGCGGACCTGAAAGTCTTCCCTCATCACCTTCCTCATTATGCTGTTGTCCTGGACTTTAGCCACAATCAGCTGACCCACCTGCGAGCAGAGTGGACTCCTTTCCAGCTCTCTCATCTCCATTCCTTGTTCCTCAGCCACAATGGCCTTCACTTCATCTCCACCGAGGCCTTCAGCAACGTCCCCCACCTGAAATACTTGGACCTTTCCTCCAACGCCATTGATTCACTAGGAGAGAATATCTTCAGCAAATTGATTGAGCTGGAGGTGCTCCTCCTATTTAGCAACAAGATCTCCAAGATTGACCGCTCAGCTTTTGATGATATGGCCAACCTCCAGAAACTGTACCTTAGCCATAACGAGATCTCCCGCTTCCCCCTGGAGCTGGTAAAAAAAGGAGAGGCCAAACTTCCAGAATTGGCACTGCTGGACCTTTCTTCCAACAAGATCAAGAACCTGCATGTGAAGGAGGTCAATGGGCTCCCAGCATGGATGAAGAATGGCCTCTATGTTCACAGCAACCCTCTCAGCTGCCAATGTGAGCTTTACAATCTCTTCACCCACTGGCAGAAACGGCAACTAAGCTCAGCTATGGACTTTGAGGAAGAGCTCCAATGCTTGGATCAGACCAAGAATAAAAACATCACAATTTCCAGCCTGTATGATCCAGAGGGCATGAACTGCAGTGCCTTCAAGGAGCAAGCCCTAGAGTTCCACCGCGGGGACAAGGTAACCATCAATTGTGATACCAGGCAACGAGGAATGACAGTTAAGGAATGGGTGACACCCCGATATGAGCATATTCAACAGGAGGACGATAATAACACCATTACTCTGCTGCCAAATGGAAGCCTTCTGATAAGTAATATCAGTATAGAGGATATGGGTCTGTATACCTGTTATGCAGAAAACCAGGTATTCAATGAGACCCTTTATGTACAAGTCACAGTCCATAATTATACCCTTCATGGAGTCCCGGATATGCTCAACACAGCCTACACCACACTAGTGGGCTGTATCCTGAGTGTCATTCTTGTGCTCATCTATCTTTATCTGACTCCATGCCGTTGCTGGTGCCGCAGCAATGAGAAACAGGCTAACCAACAAGAGGACAGTATCAACTCTTCAGTGCTCAGCACCACTCCGAATCACAATGCTGAAGTGACTGGGGACAAGGAAGGATTAAATCGGAACACAGTGCCAAGCAGAGCCCAAGGCCAGAATGGCAAATGCAAACCCACCAACTCCCCTAAACATGCACCCAAAGGAGTCCAGAAGGTAGAGAGAAAATTGTCAGATCCAGATTCAGTCAGCTCAGTCTTCTCTGACACTCCCATTGTGGGACCCTCACCAAATGAAGGCGGGAGAGGAAGTAGTAGGGACAAGGCAGGGACTGAATTAGTTGGACTGCTGTGATCATTCAGGCTATGAAAGGAAAGAACAGGAACAGATCCACATCTTTACCATCAAGCCAGGCACTATTCTATAATCTGCCACAGTCTGTAACAGCATTCCTGTTTGGTCCCCTTCTTGTTGTGTCCATTGTTGAAAACCTGATGTCTCAACTTACTCTCCAGCAGTTTCTGAACCTTCTGGTTTTTTGTTTTATTTTTGGAATGTGATCTTTCGGTTCCCTTGCATTAGAAGTTTGCAAACATCCCACTGAGAAAAAAAGAGACAAAACATGAATAGTCGAGAGTACTAACTAGGTTTTTTGCATCCTGCTACTGCATTTTTATTCCCCCTTCTTTAAGGGATTTTGCTCCCAAATATCCATGCAAGTCTGAAATTCAGATGAGGTCTGTTCGCCTATTGCAGCCAGAATGTTATGTGTCATTTTATAATAGGGCCATAAGCCTTCAGAAGTCCCTTCCTCAGAGGGATAAAATAAGCTTAGAAATCATATTTTAGCTATCTCTCATGCAAATTAAATTAAATCATATTATCCACCATAGCTCCAGCTATAGTGATAGTCCCAAGTAGCCAAGACATTGTGAAAAACAAAATGCCTAAGTAGGGTTCTTTTTTTGTTAACTGTTGCTAAATCATTTTTTAAGCAGCAAATGAACATTTACACTATACCAGATTTCTCAGGACATAACTCAAAATATTTTCTAGAAAGCAAGCCTGTTTTGTGTGTTGTGCAAGTGAAAAAAGATGGGAAAAATAGATATATAACAGTGAAAGTTGATACGATGCTCTCTCTTCCTTTCTCCCATCAAGAGCTTAGTGAAAAGGAGTTAAATCCAAAGATTTTAGACTTCAGAGCATCAAACTGCAAGAAAGAACCAGCAGCCTTGGGAACTGGTAAGCTGGAATTCTGCACCCCTATCTTGCTTCCTCTAAAATGCAGCAACAACAAGAACACAACATGGCTGGATGCAATCTACTGCCTTTCCCTTTCAGCTCTGGCAGCTTAATAGTCAGATTCCAATTACAGATTATGGTCAAATTTTAGCACATCTTCACATCCTTTCAGAACTTCAGCAAGACCGGAGCCTATGGCAAGCTATATAGCTCCAGAACTATTTGATGCTTCATCATCTTCAACCAAGTTTTTCTCATGTTTATTTAGGAGATCAAGTATGTTCCAGATGTTTGGGGTAAAGGGAAATTTTATGAGCCATTCTATTTTAGCAGGAGCCATGCAACACAGCTTTGTAATCTGTAGATAGGATAAATTCTAGTTGGAGAGATTTTGCCGGAAGCTATGGACTTTGAACATCCTCCTAAAACAAACAGCATTGAGCCTGACACTTATCTAATTGTTTGATTATTTTAAAAAAATTATTCCTCCACATATTTAAATTGACTTTTACTCCCACAGGGGGGTATATAGAAACAACAAAGATATAAGAAGATTGTTTTCACAATATTATGATGCTTCAGTCCACATTATCTTTATGAGGTGAAATAATCCAAACTAAGGATGAATCTTGCTCCTAATACCCTTTCTCAGGTGTCCCGCCCCCCAAAAAAACCCTGAATGTTGCCTATCCTGGCCAGTTCAGAGTTCTCCCTTTACTATAGGTGGACTAGAGAAGCATATGGGGTCATAAGGAATTCATTAAAGGTATATTCCTTAACATACTGCAAAGCTTTTCATTTGCTCTGGATTCATAATACATTGCTAGTTACAAATTACTGGTTGCTTCTGGATAGAGAAGGACAGAAGAATAGAATAGGTGCATATGATACAATAAGCCATAGAGTGTTTTGCACAAAGCTATGAATGGCTCCAGTTACCGCTCTTAATGATCAAACAGCCATAGCAAGTGTGATCGTATCACCAAGGCTCTGCCATCAGTTTATATGAGAACTAATCTAAACTAATCCGTTGGAACTCAAAGTGATCCTTTAACCAGAGAAGCTAATCTCTCTCACCTTATCTAGTTAAAAATATCTCTTAAGTCACAGTTAGCTCCTAGTGATACCATGGATGTGTCCATTCATTCTTTTTGCAACAGTATATAAAAACAGTATGGTTTCCATTCCTTTTGCTGCAATTTTTTTAAAAACTTCCCATCTAACTTAAAGCTTTAGGAGTTCCTAGTAATCTCCCATCCAAGCACTAACTAGGTCCAGTTGTGTTTTCAAGATAAATCAAGGTTCACTAAGTGCTGACATCTTCTATAAACTTTCACCAATTAGTTCTGGAACTGTCTAATTTGTCTTTCTTAGTATATTAGGAGGAATGAAACTTCAAAATAGATTGGCCATTCAGAAAAGCATATCTGCAAACTCACAAAAGAGTTGGATTAGGAAAGGGTGATTTTTAAAAAAAAATAGAGCACATGAATGAAAATAATTACATGGGTGATAGTGAGCACAGAGAGAATTTAGCAATAAACTAGAAACGACCAATTTTTGTAAATCTGTTCGTGTGGAATTTTGGGCAGTTTTCATGTTCAGGACTTCCTCTCCTCTGGACCTTGCAGTAGGCTAATTTCCTAGAACATTAGAAGTTACTTAAAAGTAAGATAAGAATACAATAAAGACTAGTGCTTTGGAAGGAAGGAAGGAAGAACTACCTTGCATTAGAATGTTATAGGTTGCATTTTTTTTCATGTTATGACTTAATTTAATTTGTTGTAATACATCTCATTCAGAAGGAATTCAGGCGGAGAACTTCCTGGGTACCTGATTGTCATATATATGGAGAAAGTTTTATAGCCTGAATGCCATAGATATAAGTTAAGATAAAATTAAACTACAGAAATATATAGTACAGGAGCACAGCTTAATCTCAGTGTAATAACCCTTGCACAAATATTTACATTGGATGCATCAATACCAATTCTATCACATTCAGAATATGTGTTATCCTATTTGATGGAAGCTACCTGTCTGAAATTAGGCCGACTTAGCTATTATGTATTCTCTATTTTGCCTGGCCTCTGGGAGTTTTTTAAAATCACAAGACAAAGATTTTCCCTGCCCTGGTATCTCAGCTCCATAAACTAGAAATACCAGGGATTGAACTAGGGGCCTTATGTTCCTAAACAGCAGTTCAGCCTCCAATTCCGGTTGAATATTACTGAATTAAGACACAATGAAAGCTTGGACTAAAGTGAGAATGTAAACAGCCTACAGATGTTTCATGATGCATATGTGTGCAAGTATGAATTAGCATGTGTGGGTGTCCACACTTTTAATCCCAACTCTAGCTTTCAATATTTGCTAGATAAACTTAGAATTTAGGCAGGAATGTCATTTCTAACTATTTTTTAGGAGAATATACATAGGGTTTTCTTGCATGAAAATTTTGATTTAACAAAATTAAAATAGCCATATACACCCTTACTAGTGTTGGAGATCACCCTCTTCATGTCTTCCCGGTAAACTCGATCCACCAAAGAGATCACTAAAACTACTTTAAGAAACAAAACATTCCTTTACTCTTTAAGATGAGCATGATCCTCCCAGTGGTAAATTTTATCCCGCACAGAGAAAGTCATCGGGCAGAAAGTTTTAGACACCAACATATATAATGAGGAAAGTGTTTAAGTAAAATGACCAGTAGAACAGCATGTGATCTTAAAAAAATAGAACTCATTACTGTTCTCTCCTAGAGCCTCTTGGCTCAAGCATCACTTGTTATCTCTAGCAGTAAATAAGCAAAAGGAAGTAGGTCATTTTTCCACCACATAACCTTGGTTATGAAATCAGTAAATAGAAAACAATACTTCCTCCTATCTCCTATGTGATTAATCTTGTTCTGATGTTGATTCCTGTACCGTTAACTCTAACCTGGAGGTAATACTTAGTAATCCCTACCTAGTATTTGTAATCGTAATGTATCAAGGATACTGACTCCAGATAAAATTAGTTCTACATTATTTAAAATTTCTCACACTAACCAGAAAATAATTTGGAACCAAAAAGTGGAAACAGCTTTCCTCTTATTATGTCCAACTCCTATTTTCCCTGCTTGGTTAAGACAGTGAACATAGCTGATTTAGAAGAGAAAGCTGGCCCATGGATGGATAAAGCACCACACTGATAATTACTAAGTAGCTTTTTATAGTATTCTGCCTGTATAGGTAGGAAAAGAAATCACCTACAAGATTTTCCTGTGTAAACTATTGGGCTAAAGGAAGGATCCACCCACATTTCAAGTAGTGTCAGAACTTTTTGTCTCACCAACTCTCCTGCTTGTGCCTGTTGTCTGTACAGTCTAAATGCAATTTGTCTATATTACAGTGGCAGAAAAGGATACTCCCATTCAGCACTTTGTTTGGTACCCAAAGGACCGTATATATTTATTGGAATTACAGAGCTGTTATGGCTGAGGGCATCAGGGGTTACTTTTTAATAGCAGTAAACGTTTGGTGCTAACTGCAAAGATCCATTTCTCTCTTGACTGGACTTTCTAGTCTGCTGAAGAAGAGAGTAGCTAGATTTGTACATCACGCTAAGCCAGTAATGTAGTTGCCCTTGTTTTGGTTTAGCATATTGTATAAATCCAGCCACTGCTTTATAAACCATGGGTTTTGGCTCAGAAAGCCAACCACTATGGTTTATTTAGTAAGTGATGGTTAAACAAACCAAGATGTGTAGCATGATCTGTGAACTTACGTTAGCACATTATCTCCAGTTCCATAATCTGTCATATGCTCCTACAAGCAAGCAGAAAATAAACAGTCTTTACCCACTTAGTTTGACCTTCTTGCTTGCTCAATAGTGGCTACTGTCTTTAAGAGTCTGCTAAATCATAGCAATGTTAAGCCTTTCCAGATTTATGTTATTTATACCTGCACGTCGAAAATCTTTGTTTTATTTGCTACTTTCATTTGTGCCATCAGAAAACAATATTCCATAAAAATTGAAGAATGAACGTCAAAGATAAATGTCTTTTTCTGAGGACAGTTGTGCGTACAATCTGCTCTGAATTGTTGATGAGGCCAAAGCAGGGATAACAAGTCAATTGATCTAACAGGCTGCACAGAACTACTTAATTTTCATTTTAAAAGAAAACCAGTGGATGAACTTTCCATTGTTGACACTTAAGTCAAGACTTTTGCCTCTCAAACGTTGAAGAGAGCTGCAAGCATGATTTAGCAAAATGAACGGTGTGTCTGGGGCTCAGAATTTGACAGCAAACCATTCCAAATGCAAATTTCTTAAAAATTGCACATCCTAAAACAAGTCTTAAGGCAGGGATTCCCAATCTTGCCAAATTTAAGACATGTGGACTTCAACTTCCAGAATTTCCCAGCCAGCCATGCTGACTGGAGAATTCTGGGATTTGAAGTCCACACTTCTTAAAGTTGCTAATTTTGGGAAACCCTGATTTAAGAGAAAGTGCAGATTAAATTTGTGCCAGGTCTGAGAAAGGGATATTGCCTCTGCTGAACAATAGAACGACATCACAGATAGCTCAACAAAGCAAAATTACTAGTTTGCTTATAGTCCAGCATGGTCTTATCTCCTATTTTGTGACTGGCAGATCAAGCAAAAGTGTTCTAAATTTGCTGAAATGCTTACCTATGTCAGGCAACAACAAAAATCCCTTAAATAAATTGGATTGAATTTCTCTCTTAGGTAGTTTATACTTTCTAATATAGAAATATGTGAAAATAAATCTTATTTTGCTAATAGGCACCCTGGGATCTTCTGCATTTTCATGTCCAAAATGGTTAGTTACAAACTGAATATATTCAGTATTATCAAAATAAGGGATGTAAGGCTTGGTCACATTTTCAGAGACATTTCACTAGACACCAGTTTATAATGTAGCTTGTAATTGCAACCTATAATGTTTGGTGATTTTTTAAAAAACAGCCTATTAAAAAGATTGCAGGTTTGATTTGGTAATTTCCTAAATTGGTGATAAAATTATGTAAAACAGTCAAAATTCACCATCTATTAGAACTAAAATGAAGTTTACTACAGTAGATATATACTTGGATACAATGGATTTACATCTCATGCAACAATACCAGGTGGATTACAATACTTAGTTTGGGTTTAGAATGTTGTATGAATCTTGTTATGTTCCACATGTGGAGCAAACCTAGCTTTGTGTGACAAAACATCATTTATAGTTGTTAAAGCAAACAGACTTACTTTCAATAGCAGTTTACTTCTCCCTCCTCTCTCCAGTGTTCCCCTTTAGAGTATTCATTGACTTTTCTTCTTGTCTTAGGTAGCCATTCACTGTACCAAACTGTACACAAACATTGGAAGGTAATAGGTAGGCTTAAAGAAACAATGGTATGGGCTAAATAAAACATGGCAATTTGGGCTTAGATGTACATAAAATAGAACTGTAAAACAATTTATTTCATATAGAGCATATGATCCTGTAAGAGCAAAAATGCTCATGCAGTGAACTGAACCTTCCCAGACCAAAAGCACTGTATACCCAAGAGATAGCTGCCTTTATTCATTCATTCATGAAAGAAGATGTTACGGAAGAATCATTGTGCCCATTTGTGCTTTGCACTGATAAGGAAGGAACAAAGACTAAGGAAGTCTACGTGGCCAAAGCATTCTCTTGGCCACTAAGCGAACAGCAACAATAGACCTCAAGAGACAATATTGAATAATGTGCTCATATGCTGCATTCACATCATAGGCTAAAGAGTCAGCACATGGGGAGAAGAAGGTAAAACAGTACCTTCTAGCGCAGAAAGTAGTGCAGAACATGCACTATTTTTTAACAAAAAACTAAGTTAGGAATTTCCTTGAGAGTTTCCTCTGAATTTTAGTGCTTCCCAAACTAACACACCAAAGCACGCGCACGTGAGCGTGAATGCACGTGTGTGTGTGCCTGAACCTCCAAAATGTGATGCAAGCAACCCCCGTGCGTGCGCCCTGCCTCTGTGCATGCACATGTGTTCCCCACACATGCACGTGAATTCCCATGGATTTGGTCCCCCCGTGTATGTGCCTCGCACCCTGTTTTGGCTTCCGGGTTGGTGCAGAAGGCCTTCCAGGCCCAAAACGGGGCGGGGGGGGGCACACAAACCCTCAAAATGCAATGCGAGTCTACATGAGCACACGCATCCCCCACATGTGCCCCACGTATGCATGGCAGAGGCCCGAAGACCAGCTGGCTGGTGGGAGGTGTGCATGCATGCACAGTGGAGCTGGGCTGGGGTGAAGGCTGGCGTGCCCTTAGAGAGAGCTCTGCGTGCCACCTGTGGCACGCATGCCATAGATTTGCCATCATGGGTTTAGGAGGTGACTAATGATTATATGCCACTTAAAGTCTACCCTTAGCAACCAAGTAGATAGATATTTCTCCAGGATGGCCTGTCTCCAACCTGGTCTTTCAGTGGTGCACCAATTGCTGCTGTACTTGAATCCATCCTTGCCCGCTGGTAATCCTTTTCTTCTCTTCCACCTTTCTAAGCATTGTAGACTTTTCATGAGAGCAAACTCTTTGCACAATATATCCATAGTATGAACTTTTAAGATTACTTATTTCTGGTTTAAGTGAGAACTCTGGGTTGATTGTTCTAGAATTTGCTGGTTTTCTTTGCTATCTGGGGATCTCAGTTGTCTTCTCCAATACCACAATTCAAAAACATTAATACCGACTATATCCTGCTTCTTGAAAGTCCAACTTTGGCTTCTGTATAGTGTCACATGGAAAACCGTTGCCTAAGTGATTCTAGTCTTTGTAGATCAAGACACATTGTGGCATCTGAATGTCTTTTCCAAAGCCATCCGCGCTACTCTTACCAACCGCTACTCTAGGGCAAATTTCTTTGTGGGTTTCTTTACTTCTGAGAGTAATCCCAAAAAGTAGAATTGATTTTTTAAAAGCCTCAATTGAAGTATTTTTTAAAAGTATTGCAAGTTGGCCAGTAATGTGATTCCATTAAATTCCATTAAATTCTCAACAATTGAAGATACTTTGTATGCAGCATCATACTTTGTACTTGCCTTATTCAGATTGATTCCACCCCCCCAACCCCCAAATCCCTAAAAGACAAAAATGCCTCTATGTTGGGCGGGGGGGGGGGAGGGGGGGAGGCAGAAGCTCTTTCTCCCCTCTTATTACTCAGAGGTTGACAATAGTAGCTTCCAGCCAGCAAAAGCATTCCAAAGGTCAGACCGACTGTCTTACTGAGTCCACTAGGGAAATCCTCTCAGCACAGATGCAGGCATTAAAAAAAAAAGCTTTAGAGCCATCTCTAAATGAATGGAATAACATATTTCAATTAACACATTAAAAACTCATTTATCCATTCTGCCTGAAGGCTGAATAGTAAAGTCTCGCAAAGATTAATACCCAAACCTTTTACCTCAACAATAAAATAAGAGCTTGCCTTTGGAGAGTACACATCAGGATCATGTTGCTTCTAAAAACCTGCTAGAGAAAATGGCTAACAGTAGGTTTATAATCTTGTAATTCAGAGAGATCCAGCTCAGTTGTCACAAAGCTATTACATTAGCAATAATCCTTTCCATTAGTGATAATTTTTTAATCCCATCAGTGGCTTTTGAATAATATGGACAGTCTTAACACCTCCAAGGTCAGACTAATCCCTAAAATACTAAAATGTGTGTGTGGGGGGGATTATTTAGGCAAAACGGAAGAGATCTGCATCAGTACATCTTTTAGTTTTAACTTTGGTTGTTATTCCTCCAGAATACAAATACTGTATAGGTTATCCAGAATACAAGTATAGGTTGAGTTCACACTAGTGTTGGGTGAACAAAGCATAATTCTTTGTTCATATGGCACATGCCCAAATAAATTAACTGTATCATGGGTTAATTACAATGGCTAGTTCCCACAACTAATAATTCTAAGCTACCCACCACATTTTAGCCCATATTGTATGAATCCAGCCTATGCTATGTACTACATATACCCTATTTCTCCATACAGTTTCAGGGAAGCAGCACAAATGCAGGATTAGATTTCTTTGAAAGGAGCCCATTGGAGCATTACTGGCATTTATTATACTATACTATACATTATACTATTTGCATTTATTTACAGGTATATAGGTTGAATGTAAAAGGAGAAACAACTTTTAACCATTGGGCAGATCACCAATATCCAATGCCTCCAGAAGGACATTGTCTTTCCAATCCACACCCAAGGAATGTGTCAGCCTGAGATGGTTGCAGCCTATCTATGTGCCCATGGTACCATGACATTTCCTTCCATTCTGGAAAGCCAAACCGAGTATGTCTGCAAACCAAATGAACCAAAACCCAGTGGCAATGCTTTTGCAGTGATTCCTTTGACAATCTGGGGTGGGGTAACATTCAGTTCGGAGGAACTCCTGTTTCACCTAGGTTCTGTTTCTGGGATCTCCTTACTTCCAGGAAATCAAAGTGTGTGACATTTTAGCCTCTTCCCTCCATCCTTTCTATTCATTATAGCTTATGCAATTAAAAAAAAATAGTAATTTAGGAATCGCAGATATCTGCTGTTTTTATTGTAAAAGACTATTATAGATAATCCATGAGAAATAATATCCTTTGTTTTCTCATTATATTGCCCGATAAAAAGTTCTGGAGAACTCAAAAGCTCAAAAGGTCTTTTTGTGCATTTCTCGTGATCCTAATAAAAGGATTCAACATCATCCAAATATGATGTTGAATTTAGTTAACATCTCACTCAGAATCACAAAAACTACACATCACAAGCAAAAGTCTTCCTGGTAACATATTGCAGAGATAAACTGAGTTGATATATCGTAATAAAATAAGGCAAATGAATTTATCTCTTCCAGTCTGGGCAAAATGAGTTAACTCACATATGGTGGATATGTTGCTTTTCGTACTGCTTCAGAGCTTGACACTAATTCTGTCTCCCCTTGGGTGGCACTAGTGCTCCAAAATCCCCACCTATAGCAATGTGGCTGTTGATCAGCTGGCCAAAAATGCTGAACAAGAAGTTCCTGTATGGTCTGTCAACCAAAACAACAACAGCAAAACCTTAACTCCACTGAATTCTTTCAAATGAAACACATCAAGATGCAGATGATTAGAAAAACAAGTTCAAATAGAACTGCTTAGCATTTTCATCACATTTGTTCCCAAAGGAGCAGTAAGAAACAGTTACTTTGAAAGATTGCACGTGGGGAATCTAGAAAAATGCCACTTTTAACAAGCAAAAACAAGTGAGATTTTACAAGCATTTATCTGAAATTTATAATTACACATTTCACTCCTTTTTTTTTGAGTAAACTGCCTTGAAGAATCTTTGTCTTAAAAATATCATCACGATCAGCTTTATGCCAGAAAATTATTTTTTTAGTAATCCATAGAATTCCACTTCTATCATTTTAGTAATGCTTTTTTGGGGGAAACCAACTTTTTGCCTTTGGTTTTTATTGTCAAATATCCAAGCAAAGTACTGCAATGGAAAAGAGCCAATTAATTTTTTCTCTTCAAAGAATATATAGAGACACTGATGAAGTACATATTAGACCCAGTTGGTCTTCGGAGCTCTCCTGCACATGCATATGTGTTTGTGCATACGCACAAGAGTACTAGTGCACAGCACATGCATGCGCAGATGGCGTTTGTGCGCAAGTGCTGCATGCATGAAAACCACATGCATGCCCATCTGATGTGTTAGCATGGATGGCACGTGCACGCACAAAGCGCACAAAGCATGTACCTATTTGGCACTTGGTGAGGAAAAGGTTCACCACCACTGTACTAAAGGAACAATTGGCCAGAGGTCAAACTAATCCTAGGCACGAGTGGGACCTGAACACAGGTATTCCAAAGGTGTGGTGATTGTTTCTCGGAAATGCGATCCTGTGTTTGGTCCCTCTGAAAGGTGTGAGCCAAACATTGGAAAGCAGCACCAGGAAAAAAAAAGCCACTTCTTGAAGCTTTATGCAAGATAGAATAATGTAACATTGCAAAAAGAAGAACGATCCGATTGGGACAGAAGGCAAATCGAAAGGTCCCATCAGGAAACAGGTCTGCAGCTCTCTTTGGAAGCAGGGCAAAGCGGCCCGCAGAGCGAGTGCTGCTTTGCTCTCTGCCCCTCCTCCCACTTCTTTCCATCTGTGAAGGAATGAAAGCAAAACAAGACTTCTTTGCCATGAAGAAGAAGAAAAAACACACACACACAAATTCCTGCAAGGGCTATTCAGGAGTCTCCCAGGCTGATGAAAGGCAGCCAGCTCAGACAAGCTGGAGTGAAAGATCAGAATCACGGAGGCCTCCCAGTCTCACAGCTTTAATACAAAGCTAAACGGCTGAAAGGAAGCTAATGGGCAAGCCCCACTCGTTGATGGGAAAGGCCCTTTTTACTGCCATTGTCTAGCCATCTGTCACTGCATCCACTCCGGATAACTTGCCAGCCGGCTCAGTTGAATTCCCAGCTGACATCTCACTATGCAAAGGCAGCTGCAAGGCAGTCCGATTCCATGGATACTGAGAGAGGGGAAAATAGCAGCTTGTTCATTGTTTGGGAAGAGGGGTGGTGATGGGGATGCAGAGGGAGAGACTGGGTTTCTGGGTGCTTGCGAAAGACAGTTGTGTAATAAGCCTTACGGCTGCAGCCTTAAAACATACAAATCCAGGAATAAGAGCTACTGAATTCAACTGGAGCATCTAGAAGCACCGTCCCTTTAGCAATTGGTACCCAACTTCGAAGTCTGTGGAAAAACAAAGAGCTTCTGTTATTTAGAATAAATAACTTCAGGGAGAAATATTGAATAGGTCACAGAACCTGAGTTCATAGAGCATTTTCACATCAGACTATTTGGTGGCTCTGCTGTGGGTTCTCTCTATAACAGGGGTCTCCAACCTTGGCAACTTTAAGACTTGTGGACTTCAACTCCCAGAGTCCCTCAGCCAGCAAAGCTGGCTGAGGAACTCTGGGAGTTGAAGTCCACAAGTTTTAAAGGGACCAAGGTTGGAGACCTCTGCTCTATAAGGCCATTCTCATAGAGGACTAGATTGTAGTTCCACACAATCACCAGCCTTGCCTCTTTGCTGGATTTTCACACTACTGCATCAATATCTTGTTAGATGTTCAATGGTGGACCAGGAAGATTGAGGAAGAATGGCCATCAAACTGGCTGGGGGAGATACAGGAAAACTGATCCTCTAACCCAGGGGTCTCCAACCTTGGCAACTTTAAGACTTGTGGACTTCAACTCCCAGAATTCCTCAGCCAGCAAAGCTGGGAGTTGAAGTCCACAAGTCTTAAAGGTGCCAAGGTTGGAGACCCCTGCTCTAACCAGTGTCCTGCTTCTGTCCTCCTTGCAGCTTTTTCTTTTGCAATGAAAGAAAACAGTGACCCAAACCGGAAGAGTTTCAAAGCCATCCCAAGCAGTTCTGAAGACTAAGTGGGAAGAAGAAAGTAAACCGATTATGAGATATATGAGATAAGCCTGGAATTCCCACCAATAGAAAGCCACCCATTCTTTTCTCCACAGAAAATTCTTTAGAATAACGTTGTGGGAGCATTTTCTTTGGAGGGTCTGAACCAGTGGTGAAATCCGGCTGGTTCTATCCGGCTCGCGCGAACCAGCAGGAGGCCCCACCCACTCGCCAGGACATCATTACATTCTGTTTTTTACCCTCTGCGCATGCATAGAAGAGGCATGTGCGCACATAGCACACGTGTGCTCCTGTGCACTCCTGTTCCCGAACAGGTAGTGAAGGTAAATGGATTTCACCTCTGGTCTGAACCTAATGGTAGCAAGACTGTTTCTCAAAGCCTATATAGAAAGGCTAGAGATGGGGAAGGGGCCTGGCAAAGTGATTTCCTTTGCAATAAAGTCTGTCTTCTGACAGGCCTAACAGCATCTGGAATATGTCATGAAAGTGCGTTTTAATTGCACTTAAGGGACAAAGAAAGGGGAATAGGACTCTCCTTCTGTTGACCTTATTAACCACTAAAAAAAGTCTGAAGTATGTTTCGAAATTCTCTGCATTTTGTCTGTGATTGGTAAAACTTCAGTGGATTGTTAGATAATGGATCCAGTCATTACAATGACCTAATCTTTATTAGAGAAGTGTGGATTTGACTTAGTCATACTAAATGGATTTTGTGATCAACATAAGATCTCCTCTGGGTCATCTGTATTAATGCAAGATCTTTAACCAACAAACAAAATGCTGTTTTAATAAACTTAAAAACAGTGAATGACAGGAAATTCAGAGTAACCTTTTAAATGAATACATAGTAAGAGAAAAGTACACGGAATTTTCTTTCCAGTTTTCAACTGATTAAATTGACATAGCTTTATTATATACTCTTAATATGCAAAAAAGGGTCCAATTGAATAATTACTACCTCCACAGTCGGTTCATCAGTTAGCGAGTGTTGGTTTCTAGTTGTATATTTAATATGAAATATATGAAAATGATTTTTATATTTACATTATTTTTAGTTATTTTAATAAATGAATATTTTCAGTGAATCTCAGCTGCTAACATTTCTGCTAAGCATAAACTTTATAGAAAAATATTGAAAAAAATACCCTACTCTTTATTAAATATTACCCAATAATTACTGCTATTGCTTCCTCGATTAGCCACATTCCTGTTAATTTTGGGGTAACAAAAACAGTATTCTTGTACCTTGAGTTTTTAAAATATATTTATTCAATATATTTGCATACCACTTCTCAAATTTATAAAATTCAACCTAGCTTACAATTAAAATATAAACAACAATCAATCAAAACAGCATAAGCTGATACATTAAAAGTGAAAGGAAAAGGGGAGATAAGAAACAAGATCAAAGTGATAATACAGCATTTACTGAGGAAAGATCTCAATCATTTCTTGTAAGTGCCAAACAGATTTCTGAAAATATAGAATTCCATAGTCAAGGACCAGATCGGTTTTCTGTGGATTTTGGCACCAGCAGGAAGGCTTCCCCAGAAGATCTTACCAATCAACTTGATCCGAGGTGAAATTCACTTACTTTCCTTACCGGTTCGCAGATGTGTGCACGCCATCGTCCGCGCATGCGCAAAGCCTTCTGTGCATGTGCAGGGGCTGAAAATCATTGCAAAAAAGGGATGTCATGACGTCCACGCGGTTGGGCGGACCTTTGCACAGTCGGCCCTACCAGATCATGCGATCCGGATAAAACTGGCTGAATTTCACCCCTGAACTTGACGTATAATAGCAAAGGTAATATGTTGCACCTGCCCATACAGTGACAAGGAAATTGGATCCATTGATCATGTATCCTTACAGTGTAAATTCTACAGAGATACTAGGTTAACTTATACTGTTCCCCTAATATGCAAATCCCCATGAAGGCCAGCTACTTTCTATACGAATCAAATCCTAGAAGATTTGAAACCCTTCATTACTTGTTTAGTAGCCAAATTCTGTGTTGCCACAATGAAAATAAGGCATAATTAATCTCAGGAATAACCCTTTCTGTTTTATTGACACTTCTGTTTTAATATAGCTTCTTTAATTGTGTTACCTAATTTTAGATGTGCATTTTTTTTCTCCACAGATTTTTTTGATAGGATATTTTAGACTTATCCTTCCACAGTTTATTAACACAGAACATTATAGTAGCTTATGTACATGTTTATTATAGCACCTCCTTGTTATGTTAGTCTCATCCACTTGATGTGACTTTCCTGTGTATAATTTGTAAACTTTGCTGGTCATTGACTGAATAAACATGTCTGGTATTTCTGGTATATCAGATGTCAAGATTTCTTAGCTGGCAAAGAGTTACTATATCTGTGCCAAGTACGTATATGTATATAATTTGAATCAGGTACAGTAACTCCTTGCCAACCAAGAAATCATATCATAACCTCTGCAAAAGGCAGTTCCTAACTGATTTTGAATAGGCTAAATGAAGTCAGACCTGGTGGGTATTTGAATGGATGACCCCTAAAAAAAAATCTCAGGACTGTAGGTTACTCTGGAAAATAATCCTGAAAGAACAAAGGAGAAAAACATATTCATGTTGTTTCCAAAAAAAAATAATCCACAAAGTTATGTCATGTAGACCCCAAGAATTGTGCTGTGCTCAGGAGGATTTTGTGCCTTATCATCAGAAGAAGAAAAAACCCACACCACCCTAGAGACTAATTCTTCCATCCACCGCATAGTAATAAAATAATTATCTGCCATGGTCCTTCTTTCTCATATTCACATACTTTCCTACTTCCCTGCTGCTTCGGGCAATCTTTGCAACTGAATTTTACTCTGCATAAATTATGATTTAAAATGTGTTTGATTCACTATTCACCAAATTACATTGCTATCAAAGAGTTCTGCTTAACAGCTTTGACAGCTCAAACTTTTCCTTGTGTAAGCCAAATTAAAGATACAACAATCAATTCCTGATGTCTTAATGTTTGTAGAAACAGACAGGTTGATGGAAATTTTAACAAGCCTTAGCATTCTGGAATCTAAATTATCTTTCACAATATTATAGGGATTGGAAATTTGGAATTTATAAACATTATCCTTTGCAACTGGAATCTATCTAGGATTTTAAGGAGTCCTACCAGAGAACATCTTAGCAAAATCATTTTACATATGCAGATATTCCTGGAAACTGAATAGACTGGGGAAAAAACATTGGCTTGGAGAAATGAATCAGTTCTACCTTGGATTCATGTTGCATCCTTTTGTTAAAAGATCTGTAGATCAATGGAGCATGAAGCTTCTCCATGCAATTAAATGCTTAATTGGGTTTTGGAGGATATCTGAGAAGACATTTTAAAGAACCTACTTCTGGCTTGTAAGTATAAACAGTGGTGTACATTGCTGTGTACTGTAACTACTCTTTTCCATTCATCTGGAGTAAAGGGTCTGTAACAGTGAACTATAGTGCAGAGTTGGTATATAAACTATGTTAGTCCAAGCTGCAATGTAGGGATAACAACAAGGGATACCACGGCAAGATTTTTGTAAACTACTTTCTTATTTTCAATCCAACCTGAAGGAAGGGTCTAAAATTTCTAGATTGAGCATAATTTTCTTGGAACTAGTTCTGAACATGTATTATTGAATATGAGTTAGGCTAAAGGATTCTTCTAAGTTACTTATGCTACCAGTTTGGGAACGGTATGCGCGCACCTCTTCTGTGTATGCGCGGAGCCTTCCGTGCATGCGCAGA
Source organism: Ahaetulla prasina (assembly GCF_028640845.1). NCBI lineage: Eukaryota > Metazoa > Chordata > Lepidosauria > Squamata > Colubridae > Ahaetulla > Ahaetulla prasina. Next base: position 179,779,736 of record NC_080541.1, read on the forward strand.
GGGTCAAAAACTGGACATAATATGTCCTGGCGGGTGGGAGGAGTCTCCTGCCACTGGCACTACCGGTTCGTGCGAGTCAGATAGATCCGGCCAGATTTCACCGCTGATTATATCTCCAACTATCATTTTGAAAATAAATCACATTGTCACATAAAATGTTTGACTCCAATAAAGCTAGAGTTAAAGGTTTTTTTTCTCTCTTTGCTATCTTTTTTGTTCTTTGGTATGTAGAGGATATATGGATTCATCATCTGCCTTCAAGTCATTTTTGATTCCAGCAACTACTTAGATTTTCTCCAGGATGATCTGTCCCTAAGCTGGTCTTCCACTGCTACATTCATTGCAACTGTAATTGAGTCTATTCACCTTGTTGCTGCTTGTCCTGCTCTTCCCTTTCCTCCCACTTTTTCCAGCATTAGAGCATTTCCCAGAGGTATGCGTGAGTGATGAAAATTGTGCTCCTGGTTTCTAGGTTTAATTAATTGATGTATAGCTCCGTTATGTTGCCTGATTTAGAAAAGGGTAACATTAAATTAATTCCCCCTTTTTAGCCTCCAAGTAAAGAAATGGAAGACAGGAACCGGCACAGAAACGAGTTTTTTTTTTGTTGTTTACATTTATACCCCGCCCTTCTCCGAAGACTCAGGGCGGCTTACAGTGTATAAGGCAATAGTCTCATTCTATTTGTATATTTTTTTTTACAAAGTCAACTTATTGCCCCCCCAACAATCTGGGTCCTCTGGGTTAGAGTTGCTCTAACAGCAGCATTTTCACCACTATCAAGTTTTTTTCTTAACCCTACTGAGTATGTGGAGGTTAGGGTGAAATAATTGGAACAAGACTTAATCTTCCCCAACTGGGTACAGTTGCCTTGGGCCTGATTGGGCCACCATTTAAAACGGGACTGTCAAACTCCTGGCCCACGGGCCAGGTGCGTCACACTGGCCATGCCCACACCCAGTTTAGCTAAGGGGGGAAAAGTCTCAATATGCCACGTGACACCGACGTGACGTGAGTTTGACACACCCCTGATTTAAAACATGTAATCAGAGGTAGGTAGGGTGTGTGTGTGTATCTGATATTTATTTGTTAATGTTAATATCAGCCATTATCCCAGTCAACCTTAAACTGACTTGCTGGGATAACAAGCCTAAATGGAACTAGCCACAGTTCATCTTGTTCTCTGCTGAGACATTCATGAGACTCACTGTATTATAATGAACATGCTGATAGTGAGCACTGCGAAGGTAAGTTACATTAGTCAAAATAAAAATCATTTACTTGGAATACAAACAATAACAGTGATTGGAACTAGCAGTCGTGAATTTATCATCAGCTACTTTTTCCAAACTTGAACCTTTTATATATGTTGCAACAAGTCTTCCACTCCTGTTGCAATGAGAATTGTATTCCAAGGTATCTCAACAATGCTAGGTTCAGGAAGTTTCTTGTAAATTATAAATTAAACAGCATACACTGTTTGTATATCAACACATCTGATATACTCAAGACAAAAGGAGATTTAACACAAGCAGTATCTCACTGTAACTGCATCAGGATGTGTAGCGCAAACAATAGCTACTTTCTGTACCCTAAATTATTTTTACTTGGTCCTCCCCAGTAATGAAGAATATTACTGTCTTTAGAGGAAGACTTGCAAATGGCTCCCCCTTGTGGATTATTAATCTACAAATAAAACACTAGTTGGTACTTCTGATCTCTTGAACTGAGAAATTAAAAAGACTAATCCATTTAATGACATGAGAATTCCTTTTTGAAAACATTTGTATCACGGAATCAGTGTTGTATTTTTGGCTAACAATCTTAATGAAGTGCAGAATATACTCTGGATCCCTCGGGTACAGAATAGCTTGTCATTGGTGGAAAGAAATGCTGTTTCCCCGAAAGCTGCTTCAGTAAAACTGATTGGAGAACATTTCACATGCAGGCAGCTTTTACTAGCAATTTTTAAAGCATGAGCCTGCCGTGTTAGGAACCACAGCATAACTTAATGCAAAGGGCAACACTCACAGAGTCAGTCAAAAAAGCAGGAGGACCAATTTGGTGCTTTCTAGATAGTTTGATTTTTTTTCTCCATAACTGCCAGTTAAGATTCAGTTGTGAGAGTTGAATCCCAACACAGCTGGAAGGAAATAGATCACGGAGACTGGATTTGGGCATTGCCAAAACTCCCACATTTTGTAAACTGGTTGTTCCTAATTGATAGACTAATGATACAAGTGGTTTTTCCGTTCATCTTGTTCCACAGTTAACATCAAACAATTAGCCAATAATTAGCCAAGGCTTTCGTGCAGTGGTGGGTTTCAATTTTTTTTACTAACAGTTCTGTGGGTGTGGCTTGGTGGGCGTGGCATTGCTGGGTGGGCATGGCTTAGTGGGCGTGGCAAGGGAAGGATACTGTAAAATCTCCATTCCCTCTCCACTCCAGGGGAAGGTTACTGCAAAATCCCCATTTCCTCCCGATCAGCTGGGACTCAGGAGGCAGAGAATAGATGGGGAAGGGGCCAGTCAGAATTTTTACTACTGGTTCTCCAAACTACTCAAAATTTCCCCTACTGGTTCTCCAGAACTGGTCAGAATCTGCTGAAACCCACCTCTGCTTTCGTGATATTTATTTCTATATTGGAATAACACATCTTAGTTTCAAAATAAACGATTTACAAGAGTATGTTTGTGAGGCAAACCATCATCAACTTACGGTAGTATGTTTTTACCCTACCATGTCAAATAAACATTACTAAAATCATTCAAACTCAAACAATATTTTTTATGCTTATGCTGACAGGCTGCTACTAGATAGAGGTTTGGGTTTTGTTTTCTTTTTATATTACAATACAACCACTTTTCTAGTGTTTATTCCAGAATTGCAAAAGAGCATACATATTTTTTTTTTGTAATAAGTTTTAAGAAACTAATGCGTCTAGTCACATTAATGGCAGCTATACTGCTCTACTAACCTCAGACTGTCTTCACTTTCAGTTCTCCCTTACTCATTTATAAGACTGGTATTCTTGTGTCCTGTAACAATGAAGTAAACAATCATTTGCAAGGAAGTAATCAATAATGCATTTCATGAGGCCAGCTCAGGAAGAGCAACACATAAAGAAACTGAATCATTGCTTTCTAGGGGAAAAACCTTATCTATTAAAGATTCATTACTGCTTCATCAAGCTGATTCCTCTACTCAGAATCAGCATTGTTATATGATTTTTAAATGAGAAAATATGCAGGTAGATTATATGAGCAAATAAAATCTAATGGCAAAATCATACAACTGGTAAGGAACCATATAGTGCCAAATGCAACACGTAATCCATATTGGAATTCAGATTAAGGTGCTGTCTAGTCTCTACTGGAACCCATCAAATGAACAGGAGGCTACCTCTGCTCCAAGGAGTAGGTTCCATTTGTCGAATTGCTCCTTCTGCAAGGAAGCTTTCCCTATCATTCAATGGTCATTTATTGTTTTCCTATAACGTAAATCCGTTATGTCGCAGCCATCACTCTGTGATCTTGGCCTTTTCATCTCTTTAGGAACTTGAAGAACTTTAGCTACATACAATACATTCCTTACTGGATTTGGCATTTTTATCCACCTATTATTTGTTTGTTTGTTTGAAACAAACAAACAAACAAATAATAGATGGATAAAAATGCCAAATCCAGTCTAAACATCTGGCTGACTGTGCAACTGACCACTACATAAGAAAGCAGAGATAGTACCAATAGTAATGGACCCCTTGGATACAGTCCAGGGATGAAATCCAGCAGGTTCTAACAGGTTCTGGAAAACCGATAGAGGAAATTTTGAGTAGTTTGGAGAACCGGCAAATACCACTTCTGACTGGCTCCAGAGTGGGGTGGGAATGGACATTTTACAGTATCCTTCCCCTGCTATGCCCACCAAGTCACGCCCACAGAACAGGTAGGGAAAAATTTTGGATTTCACCCCTGATACCGTCCCAAAGTATCTGGAGCACCACTTGAACACCATCAGACTGACAAAAATCAACATCAGTCAATTGCAAAAAGTAGTTTTATTACATCTTGCGACAATACTTTTTATACTTTTTATACAATCAAACAAACTCTGCCTAGGCCAGGTCAGAAAGGGCTCTCATGTATCATATATAACAGAGATATCATCTGTTATGAAAATGTGTACTCTCTTCCACACAGCAGTCAGCAGTTTTATAGCAATAATCAAGTGGAATCTATACAGCAGGAGTGTCCAAACTTGGCAACTTTAAGACTTGTGGATTCACCAAGTCTTGAAGTCCACAAATCTTAAAAGTTTGGACACTCCTGCTGTACAGGGTATATAGTTTTATTTTCTGGGAAAGGTGAACATAGGCAGATGGGAAGTGCAGATAAACAGATCAAGAGATCTGTTACTGTAAATGCAAAACTACTAATTCTGAAAAATTATAGGGGAATTGCAGTTCTGATCCTGGTCTTTTGAAGTACCACCCAGTATCAATAAGAAAAAAAATGAGACTGGTGATAAAAGGGAACTTCTTCACCAAACAAAATTATGAAGTTAATGTCAGTGCATTATTAGCAATTCTAAAGATGGTAATTTATTAATTTATTGCAGGAAAAAAAATGCTGCCAGGCCATGGTTGGGTGAAAAAGAGTGCATATTAAAAGGCTCATGTGAAAATACCCAAAAATAAATAAGAAAGAAAGAAAGAAAGATTCTATAAAATCAAATCTTCTTTCTATGAAAGATTGAATGCATCTAAAACTAGCAAACATTTTCATTTTTACATGAAGCTTTTGCTGTTGGAGTCTGTTGTAGAGAAGGGATCCAGGCACTGTCTTCCTGCTGAGGTCTTATGTTTTCCTAATGTTATGTTTTGTCATTTTTCCAATCATCAAGAAGGAAATTATATTTATTTAATTGATTTCTATAGCCACCGAATCACATGCAACCCAGAAGGCTGTATCAGAATAGCTCTAGAATATTTGATGATAAATAGCAATGGGGACTCTCTGCATTCCAGACCAATGGGCCCGACACACGCAGAAGCAAGATTTATTGGGCATGGGTTTGGCACGTCAACTTCTCAGCTTCCTTCCTACAGAGAAAATTCTAAGCGTCCATCCCTAGAGAACAATAACTCAATTACACTCATCTTCACACATGCACATACCACCTGTGTGCCCAGCAAATAAACAGGACAACAGAGTTGGTGCTATATAGGTTTACATTGTCAGTATATGAAGGCTTAGTTTCAGAGATGTTTCCTTGAGGTTAATCAGAAAACTAAGCAAGTGAATGCATGAAACAAGAAAAACAAAGATTCAGAAGATTAACATGCCTCAATATAGAAGTATTAAATACTATGGTCTATTTAGTGGTGGGATTCAAGTAATTTAACAACCGGTTCTCTGCCCTAATGAATTCTTCCAACAACCAGTTTGCCAAACTGCTTAGAAAGTTAACAACCGGTTCTCTCGAAGTGGTGCGAACTGGCTGAATCCCACCACTGGGTCTATTCCAGAAGAATAAGCACCTAGAAAGTAAGCTCTCTCTAGTCCAGGTCATTTGTAGTTTTAACTTACAATGGTTTTAAAGTAATCTTTACTTTACAACTCAATTGAACCCAACAACTCAATTGAACCCAACATGTCTGCTGCTAAGCAAGATAATTGTTAAGTGAGTTTGCCCCACTTTATGACTTTTCTTGCCACGGTTGTTAAGTGAATCACTACAGTTGTTAAGTTAGTAACATGGTGAAAGTGAATCTGGCTTCCTCACTGACTTTGCTTGTCAGAAGGTTGCAAAAGGGGATTATATGACCATGGCATCATCATAAATATGAGCCGGCTGCCAAGTATCTAAATTTTGATGACCGTGGGGTCAACGGTTGCAAGTGTGAAAAACAGTCATAAGTCATGTCAGGTGCTGATGTAACTTTGAATGGTCACTGAACAAACTGTTGTAAGTCAAGGACTACCTGTACCATAACCTACCCTTCCAGCCTTTTTTCCAGCTACTTTCTGTAGCAAATCAGAAATGTGTTGCTGCAATTTCAGCAAGCTAACTCAGAACATCAAACTGTGGTCCTCTAATAGTCTAATTAGTGCCTTCCAGATATTCCTATCACACTATAATTCTATAGTATATATAATTATGAGTGTTACAGTCCCAGCATATCTACCATAGAAGACAAGCAGCTTGGGAAGGTTACAGTAAAAGATATACAGTATCCCATACATGTAATAAGAACAAAACATAAAATTAGGTGATTTCCTGTGTCATAAAATTACCTGAGAAAATAGAAGATATGGAACGTCAAAGCAAAATATCTGAATTACATTCAACAAAATTTTACTCGCTGTCAAAATATTGCTATATTACATGAAAAAAATGAGAACACAAAAACATCTTCTATATGACTTCGAATTTTCTTCAGATCTTCCATTTCTGATTCATCGCTCTAGAGTAAACTGCTTTAAAAAATTTGCATGACAATCAGAACTGTAAGCAGTGAGGGGGAGATACAAGATGCAAGACCACAGTTGCAAAATTTACTCCTTAAGACTTACCTATAAGCATCATAGGCACCTATTTAATAAAGAAATGTGGCACTCTGTTGGGATCACACTTTACATTCTAACAGATGGAAAGGTGAATTTATCTTATCCTGATATTGTAATGAAATCAAATGACAAGGAAAGGAAGGTAGTTGGGGCAGAGAATAAATGTAAATCATCTGGCATAAGCAATGGAAAAAGTACAGGAGTCTTAGTACTGAGGCAGCACCGGTCCCAGGGAAATTGTATATTTAGTTCAGGGATGCACTGATCACAGTTCTGGCAGAGCTGGGATGGGGAGCACAACAAGAATGGTTCTTCTCTTATCAGTTTTTGATTCTATAGGTCTTGGTATCCTTCTGGACTATGGGAAGCAGGAGAGGGAGACATGGTATTAGAGCGCAATAATTCTCCTTTCTCTATGGTTGGTTTCAGTTGAAGTTGGAAAAAAGTATTGGGAGCCATGGAGATTACCTTGGAAAAGTCACCCAGATGCCATTATCACAACAAAAGAGCAAATATTTGTTTTTATTTGCTATGAATAGGAAAGTATTAGAAACAGACTCAGACTGGATCTCTCCTGACTCTGTGGGGTATAAGAGGGAAAACAAATGAGACATGCAAGATTCTGTTATTCTAATCTATGTTTATAAAGTATAATTCCATTATTCCTGTGAAATCAGTTTCGTGATATATATACTCCATATATATGCTGCCAGAAAGAGACAGGTCAAACCCAATGACCTGATGGTGAGGTATCACAATGGTTGTTGTTCTGACCTTTCTTATTTTATACCTACATGAAGCTGCTGAGCCATCCATTTGGAGTTAGTTATCATCATCAATATGCTAATGATACTCACCTATCTAATCCCAAATTTTGAAGTCATGTTTCAGTGCCTAGAAGTTGTGAAGGTCTAGATGTGGAAAAACATGCTCAGATGGGCTTCTGCTACCTATACTGCCCTGTTTGGGGTCTAATATGCAAGCTAGACATCTCCTGGACTCACAGCTCCTATATGAAGAACAAACGATAGTCCTTTGCGCAGATTCACCTTGTATGCCAACTGCACATTTTTTTGAACCAGGACACCTTTAGTCATCAATGCCTCAGTCATATTTTGGTTGAACAACTGCAGTGCTGTCTATCTGGAGAAACCTTGCAAACCATTCAAAAGCTAGAGTTTTTACAGAAGAAGCAGTGATTGGTGAGCGATCCTATATGTCATCCAGGTTCTAACAGCTTCATTGGCTACTAGATGGCTTCTGGCTGCAATTCAGTGTACTATTTTTATCTTTAAAGCCCTATATGACATAGGACTTTGTTATTTAAGGAAGCATCTGTCCTTTGTTTCTGCCTGTCCTACGAGGCTTGGGTCCCTTCCTGTTCCTGTTGATTAAGTAATGTCATTTAGCCCAGGAGATGAGCCTTCTCGGTTGCAGCACATACCTCTGAAATACTATTTCCCCATTTCCAAGATTCACATGGAAACGGCCTTGGGTTAGGTGATTATGTTTTTATCTCTATAGATAGGAGAGAGAATTTGCTGTTGTTCTCCAGATAGTGCAATCTTTTGGGTTGGGTTTTTTTTTTTACTGTTTTAAATTCTAAGCCATATAGTTGTTGGACTGAGCACCTTAGAAATGTAAAATATAAATAAACCAAAAACATTTCCAGCTTAGGGTGGATACTGAGTAAATTGCATATTGCAGCCCTCTTTGCTTCTGAGGCAATGCTGTGCTGGAACTCCCCTCCCACACACACACACACATGAAATCATTGCCCTGCAGTTACTTATTAATATTGTAATTGCCAAATGAGTTTAAAAGGCCATAAACACTTCGTGTGTGTCACAGGAGAAAGAGGTACAAGTTCTATAACCGAACAGGCAGAGGTTGTGAGACACTTCAGTTTCTCTTTTATTTTTAAATGAACCAGATGTGGTCATGCTTTTTTTTTTTTTTAAAAAAAGCCAAAAGTATCGGTTTGTGGGGTCTCTACAGTTGGAAATCGGGCTAAAATGTATCTTCCCAATCTTCTAATAGAAGAAACCTGCTATTTCATGCCCAAATATTTTAACCTTTATATGGAACGACATAGTTGGACAACATATTCTGAAGCCACTTTGAAACCACTCTCAGTAATATAATTTCACCAGATCGGAAGTATTCAATTTAAGTGGGTAGAAGCCTTAGTTTACAAATACAGGGTCCTAGAAGAAGTTTGGAAAAAATAGCATACTTTCAGGATAATAGACTGGGATTTGTCATTCAATACGTAAAAAAGCCTACAAAGTGGGCTGAAGGGAATAATAACTACTGCAGATTGGTCCCTGATCCACTTACTGAAGGGCCTGTAGGACTGAGAGTAATAGATACTGCTGTAAGCTCCAGTAATTCTTTACTAGTATTCAAGAAGAAAGCAAATGGGCAACTGCAGCCACCCTGTGCTTCTCAACAGAACAGCATTGTGGATTCAAGCCTGAGCACCAGTTAAACATCCATGTTGACTTGATCAGTGAGCTAGAAAGAAAATTGGCATGATGCGATCGACAGAAATGGCAAAATTGAATGGCAAAATTGAATGGCAAGAACCTATCTAGATTTGGAAATCGCTTCTGGACCTTTTGCTCAAAATCGAAAAAAAACCTTTGATTTTAGGTTTTGATCATTAGAATGACTTTGTTATAGAAATGGCTTGAGCCATTTAGAAATGCAAAGCAAAAATTGAGGTAATTTTTTTGGGGGGGTGGTATTCTACACTGAACAAATCCTGAAGTCACTTTTTTTTTCTTTGCACCTTTCTAACTTTTGTTTCTTTTTGTATTTTTATCTTGCAATAAACTTTAATAAAACACTTTTTAAAAAGAAAGAATATTAACATTTCCAGTATAATTGGATCCACGCATTGCTGTGTGTTAGGAAAATAACCCCTTGCCTGGGTGCTCTGTAGACCTGAATTCTAATTTGTAATTCCCTCCAGCATGTCCATACCCAACCAACCTATGGAACAAAAGAAGCAGAATGCATGGAAAATCAAAGGGGAATGTAATAAAGATCATGATAAAAAAGAGAACGCACAAATAATAGTTGGTTGAAATGCTGATTCCTGGGCGTCCTACTGAGATCAGTTCTCAAACATACTGTCTCTTCTTCAACCAATAAGTTCTAGAAATCTGGTTCACAATTACCAGGGCTGGACAGAAGACCAATCCCAGAGATAAATACCAAGCCACGCCTTTGATCTGGGCCTGAAACCAGTCAGAGCAAATGCCCAGTACTACAGTAGAAGTGGCCAGCAAGTAAACTATCAGTCCGTACACAGTGTGGCATCTCCAGAGCTGAGCCGCTAATGAAATCCTTAGTAGCTGTGGAAACAGCAGGCCCAATCCACACAGGACTTGCCCACAGGTGGCCAATATGGTCAGAAGACCGAGAATGCTGTGCCAGGAGATGAAGTGTGGGAGCTCACTCCGGTTCTTGCTGGAGATAATGAAGACCAATCCCAAGGTGGCAGCCCCGAGGGCCAGCATTTGTGCAATCCAATGCAGCTGCGCTTTTACTTTGTGGGAGCAGAAGAAAAGAGAGGCCTCTGGAGAGAAGATCAGGATGGCTTCCGGCAGGCAGAGGCAGAACTGAGAACATAGGAACCCATTAGTAACAAGGCTACTTCTACTTAACAGTAACAACTGAGGTAAAAAAAATTATTTATTTTGCCTTTAACTGATTTTTTTTTAATACCCTACACCTTTATTCCATTTGCAATCTTTGGGACAGGTAATAGTTTTCCCAATGGTTCAGCTCCTAGTACCTGCGCCCCCCCCACCCCACAGATAATGGACATGTCAGGTTCAGCCTAACCTTTCGTGGTGCAGGTTTTCAATATGCAGTAAATGATTAAGGTGATCTTTAATAGAAAAGCAGTTAAAAAGCAGTTAACTGATCTGGAGTGACATGAGGGGGGGGGGAAACTTTTCACACGAAGAATAAGAAGTGAGTTTCCTTCAAGTCAAGCTCAACTCTTGGTAGTTCCATAGACATGTCTATTCAGTTTTCTGGCCACTTATATCCAATAGTTTGCTTTTTTCAAAGACTTTTTTTTAAATCTTGCTTTTATTGATTTTATAAATAATTCAAAGTGGCAAACATACTAACACTCCTCCCTCTTCCTATTTTCCTTGCAACCACAACTTTGTGAGGTGAATTAGGCTGAGAGATAGTGACTGGCCCAAAGTCACCCAGATTAGAACTCAGCATCCTGGTTTCTAGCTTGGTACTATCAGACTAAGCACTAATCAGGTCTGTCCTTACTTGTTGTGAGACAAGCATCGAGCAGTGACTGTTTAGACTGGGGATGGTACTCAATAGACTCACTTAGGTTTTGTTAATGAGCATCTGCAAAAAGATGGAATAAAGGCTGATCTTGAAATCTTCCTTCTCTGTTGTTCTATGCTGTCATTGCCACTCTGGCAGCCCTCCTAGCATGCAAGCAGCAACAAGAGAAAGCAAAATATCACCTTTCGCTTTCTTTTCTCCCCCCTCCCCACCCCAGATGATCTGCAGTTTACACCTTAACCAGACATGCACTGTACAGGTAGTCCTCAAATTACAACAGTTTGTTTAGTGACCGCTAGAAGATACAACAGCACTGAAAAAAGTGACTTATTGCTGTTTTTCACACTTAAGACCACTGCAGCATCCCCATGGCCACATGATCAAAATTCGGATGCTTGGCAATTGATTCATATTTATGACGGTTGCAGTGTTTTGGGGTCATGTGATCATCTTTTGAGAGCTTCTAACTAGCAATGTCAATGGAGAAGCCAGATTCACTTAACAGCTGTGTTACTAACTGAACAACTGCAGTGATTTGCTTGACAACTGTGGCAAGAAAAGTCATAAAAAGGAGCAAAACTCACTTAACAGATGTCTCATTTAGCAACAGAAATATTGGGCTCAATTGTGGTCGTAAATAAAGGACGACCTGTATTTTGGACTTCAAAGGTAACATTTGGGCTTTGAAAAGTGTGCTGGGCAAAAGCCAAGCAGAGCCAGGAGCACTGCCAACTATATTTGATTTAATTTTAACTATTAATATTCTCCATACTGGGAATGGAGGGGGGGATGTAATCTAGGGGGAGGACATACATAATTTAAAATGTTGAATTTTAAAGAGAAAGGATTTGAAGTGATAAAAAGAAACTAAAAAGCTTTCTTTTTAAAAAAATTATTCTGCTTCAGCAGCTAAATGCTCAAGACAGAAAATGTTTTAAGATTCAGGCAAACCACACCCATTATGACTGTTCTGTTCTTGTTGGATGGCTCAAGTATTCAACAGGTGCCTAGGATCTAGTACTTGCCTGAATGAAAACACACACATCTAGAGAGATATACGTGTTGAATGAGTACTGTCATCTGCAAAAGAAGGACAAAAGGATTTTCTGCCTCTGTAAATGCAGCCTTAGCATTTATGCTCATTTTCTCTTAAATAAAGCCTAGGAAAAATGAACAATCCTGGGATATACCGAATAAGAAGAGAACAACTTACTGCAATTGACATGAACACCGGGTGCCAGGAAAATAAACCTGGAAGGAAGAGAAAATAAGGAAGACTATTCAGCTTTGGCAAAGCAATCTAAAAATAAACCTGACTTCACCAGCCAATTTGATGCCAGGAGACCGTAACAGAGGCAGTCTGATCTTATGTGTTTCTATGTTGCCATTTCTGATGTTTTTATACTTCGTCTTGTTATCTGGTTTCTTATGATTTATTGATGTTTGCTTCTCTCAATCATGTGCTAAGTGGGAGAGATTTAAAATCAGATAAATAAATAGATGTATTATAAAGTTGTGACTGCAGTCAAACAAGTGAGGGACATCTTTGTATCTTAGCTATGGAAGGTTCTGGATATCAGCCTCTGCATATGCAGCCAACAGTTGCCAGTGCTAAAATATGCTATGGTTTAGTTACAATTCTCAGTCTGACTTCTCTGGCTTTCTCAAAATGCTCTCTATGCAAACTATCTGTGTATGCATTCTGATTTCAGGAAGTGTGATTTGCTCCAATTTTAACATTTATAAAATTGTCTTTCAGCATTTCAAACATTTTAGCAAGGACAGAGAAGATGGAAGGTTACCTTGCAGGATCTAAGACAGCTTGGGAAGAATCAAAGAATCCAAGCATAATGCAGCATTTCCACTCTCTAATTAGACAATCCATTCCCCTCTAAATACTCCCTTTTTTAGTCTTTTAGCAAACCCTGCCTTTAACAGTTTCAAGATTTGCTCCACAAATATTTTATATATTTATTTTTAATAAAGGGAACAGAATTTAGAGCACTAGAGAGCTGAAAAACGAAACCGCACTTCACATAGCATGGAGCTGTTAGCTCTCAAATCCTTGTTTTTTTTTCATACAAATCTCTTCAGATGCAGCAGCCTTTTAATATGTACATCCTCATATTCAACGTCTGCACCCAGAGTATTTGACACTGTTCCTCTGAAACGGGATAAAAAAGATGATTTTTAAGTCATCTTTTTTCTTTATCTAGAGAAGTGATTGTTTTTAGGTTGTAATTTTATTGCAGTTTTAATATTTTCCCACAATTTCTTCAAGTTCTCTAAATTTATTGTCTTCACCAAGACTCTTTTCCTACTGCTATGTTAAATTGCTAGTCACCCATTCTTTAGGCAACAGAAAACCAACAAGAAATGTTCCACCCTCATGGCCAATCCCTATTCCTGCCTCTATTATGTCTCCCAAATGGGCTCTCCTGATTTTGCATGCATAGTGCACTGTATGCAAAGCAATTACTTCAATCTTCCAGCTTTGCTATCCTCCCTTTTTTGCACGTCAATAACTGATGGCAAAAACATCTGCCAATCAAGCCACTGCATCAGTAATAGGACATATTGAGCAGTAGGATTATGTATGTCAACTCTATATTGCTTCTTTACCATCCCACCCTACCCCCACTTACACCCAATTCTGTCGTAGCCAGGAGAGTTATCTAATTTAGGCAAAAATTGGTTCCAACAATACTTTGCAAATCTAACCCTTATTTGTGCATTCTGATATACAAGTGGCACACCTGGTACTTTTTTCCAAATATACATGCCTGCAAGTACTATTGGCTAACACAATTCCCAGGCATTGTATTTTGCTAAAGCGGTAAGCAGCTTTAATGTGCAGGGCCATTTTATAAGTCTACCACTAGTTACATGTTACGTACTATTTTTATATATGGGGGAGAAAGTACTGGATGTACTTGGGACCTGGACAATCCCCCTTTCCTGAATTTCCACCACTATCTTTGATTATGGGGTCAGCCAATTATTCTAAAATTTTACTTTTATTTATTTTTTTATTTGACCAAGTGTGGTTAGACATATAAGGAATTTAAAGTCATGGCCGAAAGTGTTGGCACCCCAGAAATTCTTCCAGAAAATCAAGTATTTCTCACAGAAAAGTATTGCAGTAACACATGTTTTGCTATACACATGTTTATTCCCTTTGTGTGTATTGGAACAAAACAAAAAAAGGCAGGAAAAAAAGCAAATTGGACATAATGTCACACAAAACTCCAAAAATGGGCTGGACAAAATTATTGGCACCCTTTCAAAATTGTGTATAAATAAGATTGATTCAAGCATGTGATGCTCCTTTAAACTCACCTGGGGCAAATAACAGGTGTGGGCAATATAAAAATCACACCTGAAAGCAGATAAAAAGGAGAAAAGTTCACTTAGTCTTTGCATCATGTGTCTGTGTGTACCACATTAAGCATGGACAACAGAAAGAGGAGAAGAAAACTGTCTGAGGACTTGAGAACCAAAATTGTGGAAAAATATCAACAATCTCAAGGTTACAAATCCATCTCCAGAGATCTACATTTGCCTTTGTCCACAGTGCGCAACATTATCAAGAAGTTTGCAACCCATGGCACTGTAGCTAATCTTCCTGGGCATGGACGGAAGAGAAAAATTGATGAAAGGTTGCAACGCAGGATAGTCCAGACGGTGGATAAGCAGCTCCAAACAAGTTCCAAAGAAATTCAAGCTGTCCTGCAGGCTCAGGGAGCATCAGTGTCAGCATGAACTATCCGTCCACATTTAGATGAAATGAAACGCTATGGCAGGAGACCCAGGAGGACCCCACTGCTGACACAGAGACATAAAAATGCAAGCTACAGTTTGCCAAAATGTACTTGAGTAAGCCAAAATCCTTCTGGGAAAACATCTTGTGGACAGATGAGACCAAGATAGAGCTTTTTGGTAAAACACATCATTCTAATGTTTACCGAAAACGGAATGAGGCCTACAAAGAAAAGAACACAGTACCTACAGTGAAATATGGTGGAGGTTCAATGATGTTTTGGGGTTGTTTTGCTGCCTCTGACACTGGGTGCCTTGACTGTGTGCAAGGCATCATGAAATCTGAGGATTACCAAAGGATTTTGGGTTGCACTGTAGAGCCCAGTGTCAGAAAGCTGGGTTTGCGTCCAAGATCTTGGATCTTCCAGCAGGACAATGACCCCAAACATACATCAAAAAGCACCCAGAAATGGATGGCAACAAAGCGCTGGAGAGTTCTGAAGTGGCCAGCAATGAGTCCAGATCTAAATCCCATTGAACACCTGTGGAGAGATCTTAAAATTGCTGTTGGGAAAAGTCGCCCTTCCAATAAGAGAAACCTGAAGCAGTTTGCAAAGGAAGAGTGGTCCAAAATTCCGGGTGAGAGGTGTAAGAAGCTTATTGATGGTTATAGGAAGCGACTGATTTCAGTTATTTGTTCCAAAGGGTGTGCAATCAAATATTAAGTTAAGGGTGCCAATAATTTTGTCCAGCCCATTTTTGGAGTTTTGTGTGACATTATGTCCAATTTGCTTTTTTTCCTGCCTTTTTTTGTTTTGTTCCAATACACACAAAGGGAATAAACATGTGTATAGCAAAACATGTGTTACTGCAGTACTTTTCTGTGAGAAATACTTGATTTTCTGGAAGAATTTCTGGGGTGCCAACACTTTCGGCCATGACTTTATGTCCGGTACAGAAGCACTCAGTGCACTTGTAACACAACTGAATATAATAATAGTAAAGTACAACCAATAAAAGAGGGAAATAAAAAAATATAAAAGGGATAAATAATAATTCTGCAGCCACACCCTAAGGGTTAATATACATGCACATCAGACAAAAAAAAAACAAACCTTAGTACACTAAATTGAACTATATATCAGATGTATGAATCCAAGCAGGTGCTGTCCAGTTGCCCGTCATCTGCCTTTTGCTGTTGGGCCAACCAGGCCAAAAGTGCTACACATTGTTGTCTATAACTAAGAAATATGAAGGAATGTGGACAAAGCACAAGAAAAAAGAGACCAAGGCATTTTCCATTTAACAGGAATCTTTATTCCAGTATTTCAGCCTTGTGCTAAACTAATAACAGCCGGAATCAAAGCATTTACAGCACCATTGATTGAGCTTTCTAGGGTTACTGCATGGCTCTGAAAGCTCTCTAGCACTGCTTTTTAGTGTGCTGACAGCAAAATAGCTGTCTATGGTTAAGCACAGTATTTCTCAAGCTTGGCAACTTGAAAGACATATGGACTTCACTTCCCAGAATTCCACAGCGAGCATAATACAGAAGAAAGTCCCTGCCCATCTCAAAAGCCACTAACCCTACTTGCTACTGACACGACTTTGTCTCCAATGTAATAGGTAGCAAAACCTTACTCTGCTGATCTTTATTTATTTATTTTATTTATTTATTTGTCACATAAGCATATATAAGCATAAGCATGAAATAACTATACAAATTGGATAAAATCAAAGGGAACATTAGGACACGAACGGTAGGCACATTGGTGCTCTTTTGCACATCCCTTACAGGCTTCTTAGGAATGGGGTGAGGTCAATAGTAGATAGACTTTGGTTAAAGCTTTGGGGAGTTTGGGAAGAGACCACAGAGTCAGGTAGTGCATTCCAGGCATTAACAACTCTGTTACTGAAGTCATATTTTCTGCAATCAAGATTGGAACGGTTCACATTAAGCTTAAATCTATTGTGTGCTCGTGTATTGTTGCGATTGAAGCTGAAGTAGTCTTCAACAGGAAGGACATTGTAACAGATGATTCTATGAGTTAAACTCAGGTCATGTTGAAGGCGGCGGAGTTCTAAATTTTTTAAACCCAGGATTTCAAGTCTGGTGGCATAAGGTATTTTGTTGTTAACAGAGGAGTGGAGAACTCTTCTTGTAAAATATTTCTGGACACGCTCAATCGTATTTATGTCAGAAATGAGGTGTGGGTTCCAGACAAGCGAGCTGTATTCAAGAATTGGTCTAGTAAATGTTTTATATGCTCTGGTTAGTAGTCTAATCTTTCTGGAGAAGAAGCTACGCAAGATTAAGTTTACAACTCTTAAAGCCTTTTTTGCAATGTAGTTGCAGTGGGCTTGGGCACTTAGATCATTTGATATGAAAACTCCAAGGTCTTTAACGGGGTGAGGGTCATCAACAAGGCAATGTCCATCGAGCTTGTATTTAGTGTTCTGATTCTTTTTTCCAATGTGTAAGACAGAGCATTTGCTGATTGAGATTTGGAGTTGTCAATTTTTTGACCATTCCAACACAAAGTCAAGGTCTTTTTGAAGGGTAGCCATATTGTTGGTAGTGTTAAATAGTTTAACTTCATCAGAAAAGAGAACACAATTACTTATAATATGGTCACAGAGGTTGTTAATGTATAATATGAAGAGTGTTGGTCCTAGAACGCTGCCTTGGGGGACACTGCTATTGACAGGAGAAGGATTTGATAGGGCACTGCCTATTTTGACCTTTTGTTGTCTGTTTGACAGGAACGCTGTTATCCAATTATGGAGGGGTCCAGAGATGCCGTAGGATTTTAGTTTTAGAAGAAGTTTGTCATGTACCACTGAGTCAAAAGCTTTACAGAAGTCTATGTAAATTGCATCTATTGCTTTGCCCTGATCAAGATTTGTAGTCCATATGTTTTTGCAGTGAAGAAGTTGTAAATTACAGGATAATTTTTTTCTGAAACCAAATTGTTTATTAGAGAGTAGTTGTTTGTTTCTAGGTGGAGGGTGATGGATTGGTTGATGATTGATTCCATTACTTTGTAGGTGATGCAGCATAAAGAAATTGGTCTGTAATTTTCAACTAGGCTAGGGTCTCCTTTTTTGAAGACAGGGATGACCATGGCTAGTGACCATAGTTTGGGAAGGGAGTTGGTCCTGAAAGATTTTTCAAAGATTATGATTAGGGGTTCTGCGATATTAGTAGAAATCTTTTTTAAGAAGTATGCACATAGACCATCAGGTCCAATAGATAGTTTCAGTTTGCGAAGGGCCTTTTCAACATTATCTTCTGTGAAATCTCTTTGTGTTAGGTTGTTGTGATCATTGGTGGTACGACTGGGGAATGTTGGGTATGAGCCATTGCTGTTAACAAAGACTCAGCCGAAGAATGTGTTAAAGAGGTTTGCTTTAACTGTTTCATCATTATATTCTTTACCGTTAGATCATTTTAGGGGTGGGATGGATCTCGAGTCTTTAAATTTGTTGTTCACAAAATTATAGAAAGCCCGATTGGATTTTGTGCGCAGAAGGTCTTCTTGTAGTTGGTAATTGGTGCATTCAATCTTTATTTGGTTGCATATATTTTTGTAACAGTTTCTGAAGTTGGCTACATAGCCAGTTTTGTTTTTTCACCAGGGGGATTTTTTTTTTGGATTGGAGCTTTTTTATTGATATGGGTAATTTGTTTTTTCTGATTTTTGTAGTGGCTTGTGGTACATATAGTTTAATTACTCTATTGACGTCAAGTAAGAAAACTCTATAGCGGTCTTCAGCAGTGATACAGTTAGAGAATAGATTTTGCCAGTAAAGAGATGAGAGGTCGGTGTTTATAAGATCATAGTTGGCTTTTTTGAAATTGTAGTTTGGAATACCATTACTATGGAGATTATTGTAAGGGCATATATTGAGACAAAAGTTGATCATGCTGTGGTCACTGTTGGAAAAGGGTTCTTTTATTTGTAGCCCATAAATTGAGTTTGCATTGTTGCAGAAGATGAGGTCAGCTTCTGAGGGAAAACTTGTTGTCTCACTCAAGGATTAGGGATGAAATGAAGACACTGGCATGGAATCAGAACAATTTCTCCCCCCTCCCCAAATAATCTTACCGTGGTTGTACCATGCTTAGGTGCAAGAGAGGAAAAGTCCTCACCACACAAGAAATTTACCCACACACAGGTGCTTTCTCCTTCTTTTTGTCACATATAAGATTCACACCCTCTATCATTTATAAGCCTTATTATAGCTTGAAGCGTAGCAAGCAGAACTGTAAAGTAGTCTTGTTATCCCAATCAACCTGGGGCATTCAGAGCCGGGGAAAGGGAGGGGGGCAGGGGGAGGACCAGAAAGTCAAAATAGCAACTGTGACTGTATGAGCAAAGCCCTGCTCCTCTTTTACGTGTGAGGCAGCCTCCCTGTGCTTGGGTGCTATGGGAGGGGTGATTTATTGTCCACCTTTTAAGGTAGACCACACTAAGAAACCCAAGCTATGAATCTTAATACCTCTTTTATAAAGTTATAGTAACAGAATCTTTTTTTTTTTAATTTGAATTTATATCCCTACCTTCTCCGAAGACTCAGGGCGGCTTACATTGTGTTAAGCAATAGTCTCATCCATTTGTATATTATATACAAAAAATAATATTATATATTATATACAAAGTCAACTTTTAAGTCAGAATGTGCCTCCCTCTCCTTCCCTTTATCTGCAAAAGAACTAGGGAGGGTCAAGCCTGAGATGCTTTTTCAAATTGCATTTCTACTTCAGATTCAAGTTTATTTTGTCTGACTGATGTCTTGGTCGTGTCTCTTTCTCCAGGTCTTCAAGTTTACTCTTCCTGCCCATTACATTTATGCATATTTCTACTGGGCTTCCTGAAGCCCTCTAACATGGTGCAACCAGAACAGTCTGGAACTGAACACACTCAAAACCATAGAAATGGTGGTAGACTTTAGGGGAAACTCTTCCATACTTCCACCTCTTATAATACTAGATAACACAGAATCAACAGTAGAGACCTTCAAATTTCTAGGTTCTACCATATTGCAAGATCTAAAATGGACAGCTAACATCAAAAATATCATCAAAAAAGCACAACAAAGAATGTTCTTTCTGCACCAACTCAGAAAGTTCAAACTGCCCAAGGAGTTGCTAATACAGCTCTACAGAGGAATTATTGAGTCTGTCATCTGCACCTCTATAACTGTCTGGTTTGGTTCTGCAACCCAACAAGACAGACACAGACTTCAGAGGACAATTAGAACTGCAGAAAAAACATTTGCTACCAACCTGCCTTCCACTGAGGACCTCTATACTGCACGAGTCAAAAAGAGGGCTGTGAAAATATCTACAGACCCCTCACTTCCTGGACATAAACTGTTTCAACTCCTACCCTCAAAATGATGCTACAGAGCACTGCACACCAGAACAACCAGACACAAGAACAGTTTTTCCCCGAATGCCATCACTCTGCTAAACAAATAATTCCCTCAACACTGTAACTATTTACTAAATCTGCACTATTATTAATCTTCTCATCCTTCCCATCCCCCACCTCCTTCCACTTATGACTGTAACTTTGTTGCTTGTATTTTTATGATTTATATTGATATTGTTTCCTGATTGCTTATTTGTACCCTATGATCATTAAGTGTTGTACCTTATGATTCTTGATGAACGTATCTTTTCTTTTATGTAGTCTGAGAGCATATGCACCAAGACAAATTCCTTGTGTGTCCAATCACACTTGGCCAATAAAAAATTTCTATTCTATTCTATTCTATAAATATGGTTGCCCCAGCTTCTGAAGCTGTGTTGCATAGGTCTTATGTGCTTCCTGTGGTTCACCTGCCATATGAAGCTTCAGCCTTGAACACTACTGAAAATATTTGATACTCTTAAGCCAAAGCTCAGAGCAGGAAGCTCTTGACACCTATTCAGCAGGCTTCACCTGGAGAAGGAAAGTAGAGACTTCAGGCAGCCTCCAAATTTGCTTCCCCTTCTTTCTTTTTATTCAGTGCGAGTTCCAGAAGATGAGCTGTGTTTGAGAACTGGTCTAGCAAATGTTTTGTATGCGCTGGTTAGTAATGTAATATTACTGAAGAAGCTACGCAAGATTAGGTTTAATGCCTTAATGTCTTTTTGCCAATGTTGTTACAGTGGGTTTTGGCACTTAGATCATTTGATATGAGTACTCCAAGGTCCTTGACAGAGTGAAGGTCTACAACAGGGGTGTCCAAGCTTGGCCCCTTGAAGAGTGGTGGACTTCAACTCCCAGAATTCCCCAGCCAGCATGAGCTATAAATATGAGCAAGTTGCTGGCTGGGAGAATTCTGGGAGTTGAAGTCCACCACTCTTCAAGGGGCCAAGTTTGGACATCCCTGGTCTACAAGGTTGTGTCCACTCAGCTTGTATTTTGTGTTTTGATTCTTTTTGCCAATGAAGACAGAGCATTTGTTGGTTGAGATTTGGAGTTGCCAAATTTTTGACCATGCTGACACAAAGTCAAGGTCTTTTTGAAGGGTAGCAGCATTGTTGGTGGTGTTAAATAGTTTTACATCATCAGCGAAGAGAACGCAGTTACTTATAATATGATCACAAAGGTCATTTATGTATAGTATGAAGAGTGTTAGTCCTAGAATGCTGTCCAAGATTTTTTTTATAACCATTTCTCTTACCTTTATATTAAAATAGTAACATCCTTCAAACATTTAAAAAGACTTCCTTCTCCATCTCCATGTACAATGGGGCAAGAGAAGCCAAATTTCATAAGCTAAGCTATATAGATAATTCTCTCTTTCTCTCTCTCTGCCCATCAGCTATTTTTATACTGCAGTTTAATACAGTCTACTCTTTCTCCCCAAAGCGTAAAGCAAAAATAGATGAACTAAAACTCAAAAGCCAGCACCTGGTGAAGAAGAAGAAAAAAATCACAAACACCCAGTGATGTTCACAAAAAAAAGCTTCTTGCTTCGGCGATGGTGTAGACAGATTTTCACAGGTTTTCTCCGTCGTTAAAAGCTTCCTAGCTCACCCACCATCCTTTGTAACGCTCTCGCTTGCCGTGTGTAATTCTTTCCCCACTATTTTGGGAATATTTCCCCCACCCCCTGATTTCTGGCTCGTCCCGCCTATGTGACGCTATCGGCCAGCCTGCTATTTATTGCTTAATTCTTAAGCTCCTATATGTGGATAAATAAATAAAAGTTGAGGGCAAGTCATTCGGCCGCGATTATTAGGCGGGCTCTACCGTTTAAGGTTCTGAACCGATTGTCCCGGGAGCGACCCAAGCACGGAGAAGCTACCCGAGGACAACCCAGAGGCGCCAGAAAAGAAGCGCCTTTTGGCGTAGAAAGGGACGATCCGCCGCTTTCAAGGAGTCCCCCAGCGGGATCAGCCTGTGCTGGGAGTAACCGGAAGGAGCGGGGTGTCACTCACTAGTGCCAGGCCTGGAGAGCAGCAACAGAAAAACGGTCATCCCCCAAGCCGCCAGGTGGGCCAGGGCCCCGCAGCCGCGCCTCAGCCAAACAAACACGCGGCGGCCGGCGGGGGCGTCCGCCATGACGAAGCCTTCCACTGTCCCCACACCCCCCCCCACCTCCCCGCCGCCTTCTCCTCCGGCGTTTTATCCTGAGGAAGGGAAGGGAAGGTCTGGGTGTGGTTTGCAGCAGGCTGCGACGCAGGAGCACCTGTTGGGCGGGTCGTCGCCCGAGAGAAAAGGCTAGGAGGCTTCCCGGGCGAGGCAAACGTGAGAGCCGCTGCTCGGGCAGCTTTCGTTCCATTCCGCTTCCAAGTCTCTTCTCAACCGGACGGCCCACAAGGCTTCCTTGCCGCCTTTTGAAGGATTCGCGCGGTTTGTTTGGAAATCACCAGGCCCGAATAATCTTTCGGCCCAAAACAGTGGTGGGTTTCTAATTTTTTTTACTACCGGTTCTGTGGGAGTGGCTTGGTTGGCGTGGCAGGGGAAGGATACTGTAAAATCTCCATTCCCACCCCCCCTGCAGGAGAAGGTTACTGCAAAATCCCCATTTCCTCCCAATCAGCTGGGACTCAGGAGGTAGAGAATAGATGGGGGCGGGGCCAGTCAGAATTTTTACTACCGGTTCTCCAGAACTGGTCAGAACCTGCTGAAACCCACCTCTGGCCCTAAAGTGTGGAGAAATGATTGAGAACGAGGGAGGGAGTTGGAACGCAGTGCCTGCTATCGTCTCGCCCAGACTACGTTCTCAGGACCCACTTGCCAGAAGTGAAATCCAGCAGGTTCTAGAGAACCGGTAGCGGAAATTTTGAGCAGTTCGGAGAACCGGCAAATACCACCTCTGGCTGGCCCCAGAAGTGGGGTGGGAATGGAGATCTTGCAATATCCTTCCCCAGGAGTGGGGAGGGAATGGAGATTTTTCAGTATCCTTCCCCTGCCACGCCCACCAAACCACACCACGCCCACCAAGCCATGTACACAGAACCGGTAGTAAAAAAAATTGGATTTCACCACTGTCACTTGCCTACTTACTGACTCAATAAGTTAAGCCTACTTACTGAGATCAGTGTCATGTCGGGCTAAAATAGGATGAGTTGGTTTGGGCTGCACCCAATGTTTAAAATACATTGAAGAGAGCAATGTGTCAATCCGATGACTTGTAAACCATCATCTGTTTGTAGTCCTCGACTTACAACAGTTCATTTAAGCGATTGTCTCAAGTCACAGTGGCACTGAAACAGATGACTTATGATTTTTCACACTTACGACCATTGCAGCATTCCTGTGTTCACATGAACTGACTCATATTTACGATGATTGCAGTGTCCTGAGGTCACATGATCACCTTGTGCAACCTTCTGAAAAGCAACATCAATGGGGAAACCAGATTTACTTAACAACCATGTTGCTAATTTAACAACTGCATTGATTCACTTAACTGTGGCAAAGAAAGGTCATAAAATGGGGCATTACTCACTTAACAAATATCTCACCCACAGAAATTTTTGGCTCAATTGCAGTTGTAAATCAAAGATTACCTGTATAATGCAATGACATTCCATGAACCCAACCTACCCTGGCTTGAGTTAGGGTGAGCATCACTCCTTCTTTAATGTCATTCTAACATCTCTCTTCAAGCTACACTTTTTAAGGAAGATGTTTCAGATTCCAAGAATTTGGATTATTCTGGAGTTTCTTACCCGATACTTCTAAATGTCAGTTTCATAATTTTCCAGGGTATGAGGTCAAACTACCCTGAACACCTCCAGGTGTGTATATTTTTACACACCAGCAAGGAGCATATCTATCTTTTCGTCCTTCTCTTCCCTCAAACTTCATGATATGGGTAAAGCTACATGGAAAGCATCCACCTGTATTCTTCCTGCTGTTTTGAAAACACTAGGTCATTTCTCTGTGCCTGAGAAACAGTGAAGCAACGGGGTGTAGATTTGTCTGAAAATCAAGTGAGACTTATCTAACTTTTTACTCCGAAATTCAGTGAAACAAGGCAGAAGCCACATTACCAGTTAAATGGCCATTTATACATACTACTGCATTGTAAGTATGTATACTCAGCGTTTCTGGGTTCTACTCTTTCAAGTCACACTTCAAACAGTATCTGGTACCTTGAAGTATCTGGTACCTTGAAGAGCACCCGGAGGCTCCAGTTAGTCCAGAATGCAGCTGCGCGGGTGATAAGAGGGAGCAGTTCGGAGCTCCCATGTAACACCCATCCTGCGCAGACTGCACTGGCTGCCTGTTGTCTTCCGGATGCGCTTCAAGGTATTGGTGACTACTTCAAAGCACTCCATGGCTTAGGACCAGGATATTTACGGGACTGTCTACTGCCATCTTCTATCTCCCAGCGACCAGTGCGTTCTCACAGAGAGGGACTCCTTAGGGTGCCGTCAGCCAAGCAATGTCGACTGGCGGCCCCCAGGGGGAGGGCCTTTTCTGTGGGGGCTCCTACCCTGTGGAACGAACTTCCCCCTGGACTTCGACAATTATCTGACCTCCGGACCTTTCGCCGCGAACTTAAAACTTATTTATTTCGTCTTGCTGGACTGGCTTGGATTTTTAAAATTTTTAATTGATTTTATGGGTTTTAAATTTATTAGTTTTACAGGGTTGATATTGTATTTTAAATGTGGCCAATTGAATAAGTTTTTTATTGTTTGTTTTTAGCATTGTATGTGTTGTTTTTGTATTTTACTGTGGCTGTAAACCGCCCTGAGTCCTTTGGGAGAAGGGCGATATACAAATTAAAATATTATTATTATTATTATTATTATTATTATTATTATTATTATTATTATTATTATTATTATTATTATTATTACCTTCCACAACTTCTGAAAACAGGATTTCTTGGTCCTGGAATTTAGCATCTCTGTTCACCCATCTTTCTCTATTAATGCCAGTTGCCTCATCTCTTAATCAGAGATCTTTGCTGACATTTAAGCTGTCTTCAGTATTTAGAACTTTAAGCAGTGAAGGAGGGGTCCTTTACCCTGGGTTTCTCCGGTGCAAACCCCAATTAATTAAGGCTCAATAAGATATTCCTCAAATTCTTACATGTTTTCTGCAGCTCAAGAATTGGATGTACTGTAGTGTGAAAAAAATCTCCTGTTGCTGGGTTAAGCTATTGTCACTGTAATGTTTTGGCCCAGCGCTCTTGTTGCTAAGATAAAGGTATGCATAAAAAGGAAGTATTGGTTTTCCTTTGGCAAATAATGTACATTATTCTAGAGCTAGGGGTCTCCAACCTTGGCAATTTTAAGCCTGGTGGACTTCAACTCCCAGAATTCCCCAGCCAGCTTTGCTTTCTGGGAGTTTAAGTCCCACCAGGCTTAAAGTTGCCAAAGTTGGAGACCCCTGTTCTAGAGCAGTGGCACCAGGGACCAATTGGAGAGAGGTTTTTCAAACTGGAGGGGGCGTAATTTCATGTGCTGCCTGCATCCCACAGATGAGGCTTTGTTTGTGCAGCCCAGTTTCTGTCAAGCCATGGACCAGTGCCGGTATACAGGCCAGGGGTTGGAGACCCTTATTCTAGAGATATCCAGAGCCACTGAATCAATTTCAAACCAGCATCCTTCCAGATGTGTTGAACCTCAACTTCTATGGTGCTGGCTAATGTTCGATAAGGTGACCTAGATGGGGAAATCTGGAGTACAAAAGTGGACTGATTAGCGGAATTGTAAGTTAAGTGCCATAGAAAAACACTAAAGCCAGCATTTGATTTAATTTGCATGTAAACAATTCATGTGTGTTTATGTACTGTATTTGGTGGGGAATAAACAATTTATTTGTTGAAGTGTGCATGCTCATCCCTATCCTCCAGTTCCCTTTTTTAATTTTTCTTCATCTTGAGCCAATAACCTTTTTTAACATTAGAGAAGAGGCAAAGGCAATCCTGCCTTCTTCTCATCTGAAATAGTTCTGTTTTCAAACCAAGAATAGAGATGAAAATAGTGCTTTCAGTCATTATTGCACTGATACAGCAATCATGTATATACGCTATGCTAGAAACATGGTTTTTGTTCTGCTTTGAAAGCAAATAGTACTTTGAAGCAAAGAGAGAGGGAAGCTGGGTCAAGATACAATTAGAAACAGGGAGAAAAGGATGATCAAAATACAGCAAGAAAATGGGCATTTGCCAATATACCATATTTTTTGGACTATAAGATGCACCTCTTTTTTTTTTTTTTTTTGGTGCGTCTTATGTAGCCCCGCTCACCCACTGGCCCCCACCCTTTGGCCTCTGCCTCCCAGCAATTTACCTCCTTGCAGCAAGAAGAAACAGCCCGTTTCAGCTTCAGCACAGCCTAATTAGCACAAGTTGATTGTCCCAGACTCTCAGCTGTTTCAGGCTGCAGGGATTGCTATTGCCTATTGCTGCGTGGACCTCTGCTGCTTGCTGCAAGGAGGTAAATTGCTGGGAGCAGATTTTTTTTTTCTTGTGCTACTCAAGCTATGCTGAAAATGAAAATGAAAGTAAAGCAGACTATTTGCTGTTTGCTGCAAGGAGGCAAAATTGCTGGGAGGCAGAGGCAGATTTCTTTTTCTTGTTTTCCTCACCAAAAAAGGTAGGTGCGTCTTATAGTCTGGAGCGTCTTATATTCTGAAAAATATGATAGTTATTTGCCAGGTTGTGCTAATAACCATGTTGCACATGCAGGAAGATGGCAAAATATTAATATCTCCTGTAATCCTAATTATTATATGGGATCTCAGCTTCTGCACCCCTCCGGTCATTATATAGTTGGGAAAGGGATTCTGCATTTTTGTCAGTGTCCTTTGATTCAGTTTTTGTCTTTCTTTTCCTTCTCCTTTCACTTACTTAACTTACTTATTTATCAGTGTCCTTTGATTCAGTTTTTGTCTTTCTTTTCCTTCTCCTTTCACTTACTTAACTTACTTATTTGTTTCCTTGTTTTATTTATTTCTCTAGGCAAAACCACCACAACACCAAAAAAGAACAATCAGTCTTCAGGTATTTTAGAGCATTTTTTTCTTTAAAAAAATACTATAAAGTTATAAAAAGCAAAGAGGCTTCGAATTGGATCCATGGACAGAGTTCTCAGACTGCTGGCTTCTGCAGAACACAGGCACTTGCTGTTAATGTGCTTTTGACTGTCAAGAGAAGAAAGAAGAGGCTGTCAATGCAGAATATGGCAGTTCATGTCATCCCAACCATAGAAAATGTATCTATTGTGGCTAGTGTGTAGCCAGTGCTGTTTTGAAATGACCAAAGGACATGCAGCTATACTTATTAATAACCTTTCATGAAACTTAAATGGACTTGATATATGTTGTCATAGCACAATGTAAACAAGAATATTTAGCTGAAAAAAAGTTGGATCTGGTTTCAAATAAACATGTTCCCCATTCTACTCTCTACAGCAAGTACGTAAATTGGACTATAGTATAGTAAGGAATTGTTCCCTTACTGTCCATAATTAGAGGTTCATATTAATCCAGAGTGACACAAAAACCTCACATTGTACTCCAGCAAGCAATCAGTTATTTCCTCATAGTTTCCCCATGTGACTGCAAAAACATTTGAAAGATTTTTCCAGCCCACTTTGCTTAACCAAGGGGATTTAATCTTTGTTGAACATACAGTATAAGAAATTCTGAGTGTAGGGAGATTTATTCAACTGAAATATAGTAAGGAGTGAGCCTGGGCAGCTGGGCAGATGTTCTTCTGACTTATATATACTGAACCTCCAAGTCACTAGTGGCTGGAATCCCAATATCGGGAGCTATCACAGCAACCGCAGCTTAATTTTTCAGGAAAAAAGTTTTAAAATGAAATCTGTACTGGATTTAGTTTATATTTCCATGACAAATGAAATAAGCTAACTCAAAGCAGAAAGAAGCCCTATCTGTTCCTGAGCTGGCAATTGGGAACTGTTTTAGCATAACAATATACCTAAAGTTGGTAGCATAATATATTTAATAAATATATAATTCAGCTTTTGAGAACTCTGGCTGGGTGGTACCAAACAGACTATTGGATTATATGATCCTCAAATTGACAATAAGGAATGTGCAGATCCTTCTTACTTTTAAACTGAATACTATACCAGCATTTCCTTGTTGTGACTCGTCCTCCCTCCTCTCCTCAGCCGGGCCCCTCCCGTCTCCAACTCCGAGTCTGATAATGAAGATGAACGGCCTGTCATGACTCCAGCCCCTGGCCCTGGCCCCATGCCCAGAGAGGATTCAAAGAGTGAAAGGAGAAGCCCAGTAAACCTCACTCATACAGCGTGTGTTCCTTTGGCTCAGCCTTCAGAGCAGGAAGCCAGCCAGGTGATGGAATTACCCGGGCCTACTCCCTCTGACCCCTCCCTTTCCCAGACACTGACAGCACATCCAGCTGAAGACAATTCAGAGTGGGTGGACCCTCGCTTCCGGAGATCTGAGGCGCGACGCCAGCAGAAGGAAGGGTGGGGCAGGCCTGGATAAATGCTGAGTCATGGAGCCACACCCCACAGCCTATATAAAGGACCTGCTTTTGGTATTCCAACCTTGAGTCAAGCAAAATCTTATCTAGTTTGCTGATATCGGACCCTATCACTGAAGTCACAACTTGGACTCCTGCCTGCCCTGATAAACCTCGAAGGAACTTGGCAAGCTGCAGAGGCTTCGTTGCCAAGTTTGTTACGGACTTCCTTGACTCGTTCGTCGGAGTGGGAGTAGGACACGACATTCCTCATGTCAGTTATCTAAAGGTAATCTAAGTATCATTTCAAAATACCTACCATGTTTCCCCAGAAATAAGACCCTGTCATATTTTTTTGAACCCAGAAATAAGCGCTTGGCCTTATTTTCAGGGAGGTCTTATTATTTTGGGGCACATGAAGCAAGATGGGGCTCTTCTTGCCGTCTTACCTGATTTCCAGCTCTGTCTCCCTAATCCTAACCCTAACCAGAGGAAATGGCGGGGACCAGCTGCGCATGTGGTTTAATATTTTTCAGAGGGGCCCTTATTTTAGGAGAAACATGGTATATCCGTTCAGCCTTTCATAAAAAGTTTTAGAAACAGATTTCTTAGTGGGAGCATAATTTTTCTCACACCCTGCCATAAAACTTCCAATATTATCTGAACTCAGATGCCTTAAACGCTCAGATGTCTTTATCCCAAAAGGAAACTTACAGCTCTTTGAGTTGCAGAAAACAGAGGTGTGCCTGGCAGAAACAGAAACATCAAAAGGGCTGCTGATCATTAGCTGGGGTTTCATTCCCCATTCCACTCGGCTCATTTTAAGATAAATTTAACTAATTTGCAACATTGCACTAACATCTATCAGTGTGTCCGGAGGCTTGATTTCAGCAAGTTATGAGATATTAATTATACTGGAGACAAAAAATGTAATCTTTAAATTAAAGGTTTGTTTCTAATGTTTCATGCGGTCTCTTTTCTTCAGTTATGTTTCCAGGAAAATGTATAATCTGATCTTGATCAAAACCTGACTATTCCAATATATTTAACTAAATATATTCCTGTTCCTTCCAAGGGCTCTTAGCTGCCATTTTGCTGCCACCCATTCCTCAGGAAACTTGGACCATAAGAAAGGCTGAGCGCCAAAGAATTGAGGCCTTTGAACTATGGTGCTGGAGAAGACTCCTGCAAGTCCCTTGGACTGCAAGGCGATCAAACCGGTCAGTCCTAGATCAATCCTGACTGCTCTTTAGAAGGCCAGATCCCGAAGATGAAACTCAAATACTTTGGCCACCTAATGAGAAGGAAGGACTCACTGGAGAAGAACCTAATGCTGGGAAAGATTAAGGGCAAAAGAAGAAGGGGACGACAGAGAACGAGGTGGCTGGCTGGAGTCACTGAAGCAGTCAGCGTGAGCTTAAATGGACTTCAGAGGATGGTAGAGGACAGGAAAACCTGGAGGAACGTTGTCCATGGGGTCATGACTTCGCAACTAACAACAAATTCCTCAGGATGACAGCAACTGAGCAGAAGAACATTTTAGCAGACAAAGCTGCTTTTCTATTTCATATGATGAAAAAACTGCATTTGTGAACTGCTGCTTCTTGTACAGCTCTTATGGTCAAGCAATCCTGTTGGGAAACAGAACTGGATCTTTAGCACATGCTAAAGTCTGCATAAAACTAAAGAGCAGAATAAGAAAGGCGGGAGTGCTTGTTTTACACACATCACAGCCCAGGTTTATTTTAATCATGGTTATTGAACACACAGTGCCAAGCCATAAACTGTTTTAGAAATACCTCGGGATGAACCAGAATTAAGACATACTAAAACTTGGTATGATTTGTGTTTTCAGCCATTATGTCTCTGTGTTTTGTTCTACAAAATTGTGCAGAATTAAAACACAGTTTCATGTAGCTTGAAAGCTAGTATTCCAGATATTAGCTGCATATTTCCTCTGTATTTATTATTTAGAATAAATAACCCTCCTGAGAATTTAA
The DNA here is from genome assembly GCF_028640845.1 of Ahaetulla prasina. NCBI lineage: Eukaryota > Metazoa > Chordata > Lepidosauria > Squamata > Colubridae > Ahaetulla > Ahaetulla prasina. Next base: position 179,810,320 of record NC_080541.1, read on the forward strand.
TAAGAAATAGATTTTCCTCAGCAATAAAATTAGTTTCCATGATCATTTGACTTTTCAGTAATTGTAAACTGACGCACTCTAACAATGTTGCTGAATTTCTTTTTATATTTTAAAAAAGTACAACTAAAAAAGTACTATTCAAAATATTTGTTATTGAGTGGTACAGAAATTTTAAAAATACTTCAACAATAAGCAAAAAATAATAACAACAACATTGCTTAAAAATCCTATTCTTACCACGAGAAAATAAAAATGCACACTTATCTGCTCCATGCCCTTATTTCTTAAAAATATTGATCATTTCGTGGTTCAGTTGGCTAATTTACTAAATAAAGCTTACCCATACTAATAAAAAATACAGACTTGAAATGGTAACCATTCATTGGTGTTCAGTGTTGGTGCATTATTTTTCAAATACTGTATGTAGCAATGCAGGGATCATTCTATCAAGAAGATAGGTGGCATTTAAATTTAATAAATAAATATATGCAAACACACCTGAGAAAATACCACATCTGAATACTTTAAATAGCGCAACAGCAGAAACTAAATGGTATGTGTTGCTATCTACTTCAATATTGATTTTATTTGTTTTGGAGTGTTATACCTGTTTGCCTGTTTATGAAAAAGTCAGCCTTGTAATGGCAGAATGCAGACTTTGCAAACAGAGCTGATGAAGACAAAGAATACCAGTACAGCTCTTCCAAGGTGGAAGAAGATCCAGCCATACACTTACAATGTCCAAGGCAGGAGCTTACCTTCATTGTATTCTGCTTTTCCTCAAAGGAGACAACTGGCTTCTTCCTTCTGATTGAGCCACCCAAATCAGATGAGGAACAAGAAGGCATGGATGAGGGCAAATGCTTGGTCTTCACTGGCCTACAGTAGGTGGCTGAATTCTTGCGTCTCTTGGCCTCTTCATCTGAGATGCAATTGGTCAGCAGTGTTTTTGGACCATTCAATGAACAGCCCTGGTTCTCCAGTGATGAGGCTTTGACTGGTATGTGGCTAGGTGCCCTGAAATCCAGATGGTTGACTCTCTTGACCCTGGCCCCTGAAGAGACTGTCCCATTCAGGGAAAGGTTGGAGGAAGCCACTGCAGATGTCTTGGCCTTGGCAGATGGATGGGACACCTGGCAGCCAACTGCTTTGTTCTTGCCCAGATCAAGGAAACAAGTTTGTTTATAAGGTGGGCTAGCAGGGACACTGGCAGATTGTTTGCGCTTCCGAGCTAAGGCTTCTGGCTCCACATTACCAGCCATCTCCTTGGCTTTGGAGGACTTGCTGGCCTTGTTCGAAGGCAACTTGCTGAATGATGGTGATGGGGTATTGGCTGGGAGTGGAGAGGTGATGGATTGGCTTCCACCCATGCAGTCTGACTGGCTACAGGCAGCTGCGGCATGGGGCGAACCAACTGCATAGTTCACACTATGGTGGTTACGGCTGTCCCTGGATGCCATGGTTACTGAAGTTGCCCAGGATACAGAGGTCCTGCTTGGGGTACTGTGGGGAAGGCTGCAAACCAGGGAGGAATTGTAATTTGGGGATGTATTGGATGTAGAGAAGCCCAAAAGCATTGGAGATGATGTGGAAATTGGATGATCAGCAGCTGGAGGAATCCTTCTGGGTGGGTCAAAGCAAGAAAACAAGAGTTAAGAAACAAAGCTTGTTTAACATACCAGCTTTCAATTACTCTGCCTAGACATCAGTACTGAATCATAGAATCTTAGGACTGGAAGGGACCTTGGTGGTCTTTAGTCCAATCCCCTGTTCAGGGAACGCTGTCTTTATTCTATCCTGGACAAACAAAACATCTTTATTATTTTTTTTGTTGCTTTTTTTCTTTCTGATTACGCTTTGTACAGTATTACAGCAGTATTTCCAAATTATAAAGGATCTCTGTTCTCCTTCAGATTCAAAACTTTTTCTTTCGTTTCTTTTGCCTCTGTTTGCTGTCAAATTCAAAGGTCTTTACAAGAACAGATGCCTGGAAATACATGTATCTTCTCCGTCATCTTGCAACCTCTTCCCTTGCTAGGCTCACTCATTGTTCAGATAGGTTTTCTGTCTGTGAAGGATATACCATCAAACTTGGTAATCCAGTGCCATCTACTGGAGAATCCCCCCCCCCCCAAACAGCAAAGACTCAACAAATATTTCTACAGGCACTGACTTAAAGGGACGAAGCAGAGGGGAAAAAGCTAAAAACACATGACCACCTCCTATCAAACACATGTATGTATAAAGGTGAGCCTGCCTGCCTATTGGAACACAAGAAATATTTAACTGATTCCTATTTGTTTCTAAGGATCTAAATATCTTTTTATATTCTCAGATGCCATTTCTGTCAAAGAGATACAAAACCGTACAACAATTCCAGTCTTGCTTGGGATGAAAATGAAAAACTCTCTTAAAAAAAATGATACCTCTCTCAAGTTTGCACAATAATGACAAGAGTGTAAAACTATCATGCTGTATGAATGATAAATGGTTTGTGGAACAATATTCTATATGAAAATCCACCAAGCTTCTGTTGTTGCTTGGACTTTTTTTTGATAGCACTAGGTAAAGACAATGTCTCAGTTTTCTAACAGTTGTTTTGGGTGCCTTTTAATCTTTGCACCATTTTACCATTTCTATTTTTTAAAATGTATTTTTTCTTTTTTTACATATTGTTAGTGGTTTTATTCTGGGGTTGTTTTTTTTAACCAATCGGTTTCATTGTAACTGTTACATGTCTTTAAGCCATAACTAAGCAGGAAAAAATAGTAGTTTTAAAAAGATATGAACAAATAAATATAATGGAATTTTCAGGAATAAGGAGGGTCTGTTTTTGCAATTTTCCCTTTTTTTCTTCTTCTTGTGCATTACAGGCCCAACCTCTAAATATTTCTAGTGTTGGATAGACGCTGCTAAATCTTGTTTTAAGAGTACAAATTTAGTAATACAATTTTATGTCAGCCCTCAGAGTTTGTTAGGCAAGATACAAACTGTGTAAATAAATAAATCAGGACTGGTTTTAAGAAATATGCAAGATTATACTGTGACTTAGATCTGACTTTTTATATATGAAGACATCATAATTCTCTTCCACTGCATGCCATGCCCAAATTCATGTATACGACTGTGCAAAGGCAGAAGCACATTCCAATTATTTCCCCAATTTGTTTGGCATTGTCCTAGGGTAACTTACTTCCACATGTGTGAGCTAAGATGTCTCTCCAGCATGGAACTAAGTGCAGAGCAGAACCGATCCAGCCGTCGACTGAACACATAACAACCTGGGCTCATCAATCTGCTTCCAAAAGTGCAGAACTGTTCCGGTGGGGGTGGATTAATGGAAGGATCGAAGTGTTAAAAACTCACAATCATGCAAAGAGCACACTTTCAAATTCTACAGTGACAAATAGGAGAGACAGTTTATATCAAGGAAGTTATTCATTCTATCCTCCATTTCTTCAGCTAGTGAGAAAGAGAGACTAAGTCAGCTCTATCTTCTTAATTTCTAAGAACAATTACTTTTGTGTGGATTCAACCCACATTTCATTAGTACAGGTAGTCCTCGACTTATGACCACAACTGAGCTCAACATTTCTGTTGTTAAATGAAACATTTGTTAAGTGAATTTTATGGCCTTTCTTGCCTCAGTTGTTAAGTGAATTACTGCAGTTTATAAGTTAGTTGGTTGTTAAGTGAATCTGGCTTCCCCATTGACTTGCTTGTCAGAAGGTCGCAAAAGGTGACCACATGATCTTGGGACACAGCTATTGTCGTAAGTATGAACCAGTTGCCAAGATTCTGAATTTTGATCACATGACCATGGGGATGCTGAAAAGATCGTAACTGTGAAAAACGGTCACAAGTCACTTTTTTCTGTACTGTTGTAACTTTGAACAGTCACTAAACCAACTGTTCTAAGTTGAGGACTACCTGTATAGCAGAGAAGCTTTACATTTGTTAACCCCAATATTCAAAATCTGGTTGACTGAATTAAAAGAACTGTTAATCTCAAAGCCAAGAGGAGTTCCTTTGCTTTGGAGTTATTTCCTGCCCTTCCACACACCAGCTTAGGTAGACTAAGGGCTTGACATAGTGATTTAATTTTCACATTGGGCTAAACATTATTGAACAAGCATAATGTCTGGATTTAAAGATCATCTTAAGCCAAAAACAAACACATCACATGATGCCTTAGAGTGACACGTGAACCCTGGCATCAGAAGACCATCTCACAGCTTCAAGAGTACAACACTCCATTCCCCTATAGCTGCACTTTTAACATCTGCCAAGTATCTCCCATCAAAGCCCCACAGCAACAAAGAAAAAGAGTAGGGCGCGTTTCGGTCTGCCACTTACTGCCTGGGGATGGGGTCGTCGTGTTGCATAACGGCAATCTAGCTTGCGGGAATCATCTGTGGCATCCTCGTCACTCTCCTCGCTTGTCACCCGGCCCGTGCTCTTCGATGCTGGGAAACGGTAGAGATGGTTGTCAATTTCGCTAGAAGATATAGGCACGTCATCAGGGTCACTCTCGGAGGAAACCCCAGACCTGAAAGCAGCAGAAAGAGAATAAGAACTGAGCTTGCTGTGAATTGAATTTCCAGAAGGTACGGTGGATACCACCATATCTGCTCCCTCATCTCAAATGTGTATTACCTGGAAAGTGCACAGTGGGAATACGGTTGTTTCGTGTGACAAGAAGGAGCAGAAATATTGGCCAGAGCCAAGGAAGTCTGTGACATGGAAGAGAAGTCCTGCAACAGCCGTTCACTAGCTATGTCTTTCCTCACTGGACTTTTGTCTTTGGGAGACTCGCCTTTCTTGGTACTGGCCTTCAGTTCAGCCACTAACACGTCAAAGTCCTTTGTGCGGCCTTGCACCTCTCGACGCTGATGTACAGAATGGATCTGGAGCACAAAGCAAGATAGATAGGTTAGATTTATCAGCTGGCAGGTAGAAAAGCAAGCTCAGAGAGAGGATATGATGACAGGTCATTGTCAAATAAAGAACATCCCACATAAAACCCCATGAGTGGTACAATCTTATGAAAAGCGTACGTGACATTTCTCTGGTGAACATTTTAACAAGTCTCTGAGAGACTGGCACTGAAGCAGAGGTTATGGTTAGACAAACATTATTGCTATGGGAGTAGACAATTTTTTCTTGGGGTGAGGACCACATCTGATCCTTTAATGGGCTCACAGGTGGCCATGCACCAGGGATTGCTTGAAACAGGAATCAAAACGAAGACAAAGCCAAATTTAATGTCATTCAATTTAAACATTAACCACACCCTACGTTTAATAATTTTCCATTTTTGTCACATTAGACATGACTGTTCAGTAGCATATTTTGGAAGAGATCTTAACCTGAATCCAAGACTTGCTGGGAATGCATATGGCTTCTGACAGATACTACATTAAATAAGATTTGTTAAAGGGTTGGCTGGGAAAAAAAACCCTCTGGTTTATTGTTACAAAATAGAGAAAAATTGTTACATGCAGTTGCATATACTGTAATATTATTCACAAAGAGAACTTATCTAAAGCTATGTTAAGGAAATATATTCATTGTACTTGTAACATGTTTATGTTATATGTTATATGATGTTATGTTAACATCAAAAACATCATCAAAAAAGGACAACAAAGACTATTCTTTCTGCGCCAACTCAGAAAGCTCAAACTGCCCAAGGAGCTGCTGATCCAGTTCTACAGAGGGATTATTGAGTCTGTCATTTGCAGCTCTATAACTGTCTGGTTTGGTTCTGCAACCCAACAAGAAAGACACAGACTTCAGAGGATAATTAGAACTGCAGAAAAAATAATTGTTACCAACCTGCCTTCCATTGAGGACCTGTATAGTTCACGAATCAAGAAGAGGGCTGTGAAAATATTTACAGATCCCTCACATCCTGGACATAATCTGTTTCAACTCCTACCCTCAAAATGACGCTATAGAGCACTACACACCACAACAACTAGACAAAAGAACAGTTTTTTCCCAAAGGCCATCACTCTGCTAAACAAATAATTCCCTCAACACTGTCAAACTATTTATTAAATCTATACTACTATTAATCTTCTCATCGTTTCCATCACCAATCTCTTTCCACTTATGACTGTATGACTGTAACTTTTTGTTGCTATCATTAAGGGTTAAATTGTACCCTATGACCATCATTTGTGTTGTAAATGTACCTTGATGGAAGGTATTTTTTTTCTTTTATGTACACTGAGAGCATATGCATAAAATATGCATATGCACTGAGAGCATAAAACAAATTCCTTGTGTCCAATCACACTTGGCCAATAAATTCTATTCTATTCTATTCTATTCTATTCTATTCTATTCTATTCTATTCTATTCTATTCTATTTTGTGCTTTGTTATGTTGTGTTAGGAATAAGCAACAGTAAGACAAAGATAAAGAAGGTATGAACTAAGATATATAGCTAAACATATACATATCTAATAAAAGAGAATATTTGTAACTCGGGATTGACGTGAGGGGTCCTTGATGATCTCTGAGCTGGCTTGTTTTCTTGCAGACGTTTCATTACCCAAACTAGGTAACTTCATCAGTAAGGAGTGCAGTTTGCTGTCAGTTTTTATTCTGATGGCTTGTCCTGGCAGTGATGGTGGAGGTGGTCTTAGAAATTCTTTGGTTGGGCTATTGGTTGTTGGCTCTTTACATCTATAGACTATGCAAGAGACAATCTTGTAATACGTAATATGTTTTGTTTTAATTTTGTTTTAATGTGTATATTGTGGATTTTTATTTGGCTGTACACCGCCCTGAGTCCTTCGGGAGAAGGGTGGTATAAAAATCGAATAAATAAATAAATAAATAAATCAACCAGCCCAAAAAGGAACAAAGCAATCACCAGCAACCAGGTCAGCATAGATTAACTCCAAGGTTAACATCAGATCAACAATCAAGTAAAGTGATATCCCAATCAAGAAACTGCCAAAGAAGCCAACTGCAGACAGCTCAACCAAAAAATCTCTAAGACCATCTCCATCAAGCCACTAGAAACTGGCTGCAAACTGTGCTACTTACTAGCCCTGATGATGTTACATAATATGGGTAATGAAACATCTGCAAAAAGACCAGCAAGCTCAGAGAGCACCAAGGACCCCTCATACACATATCTAGTTTATACCAATAACATTCAGGATGCATCTCCCTGTCTTTCTCTTTGCAAACATCCTTCCTTCTACTATATCCATATCTATACACTGTTTTGGTCTTTTAACTTTCTCACCTTTTTCTTTTTGAGGCTCTTTTCCAGAACTTTCTTAATTTTCCCCTTTGTCTTAATCTTCCTTCATGTATTACTTGCATTTCAATCCTCCTTCATTCTATCTAAGTGATCAAGCCACCATAGTGTATATGTTTTGGACCGGTTACTGACTTTCCTATTTATTTCAAACTCAGCATGCATTCATTTTCAACTCTGTTGTGTTCTCGTTTCACCCTATGCCCTTCTTAAACATCCCATTCAACTTTCCTATATCTTTCTCCTGAAATATCTAACACTCATTTTCATGTAACCGATCAAGTAGAAGCATGCTTTTATTCCTAGCCATCTTCGTTCTTTCAACAAGCATTCATTCCTCACACAGAATACACACTACCCACCAGTATTTACACATCTTAAAATTTCTCAACCCATTTCCCCATCTTTAATAATCATCCTACCAAGGTCACAAATCCGTCTACTTCCTCTAGTTTCCTCCCTCCCCCACATTTATGTATAACTTAAAATCATTCACTCCATTTCCTTGTCAAACATAATTGCCACATTCACATTGCTCCCTGCATCATACACTCTAACATTCACTGCAAATTATTCTGTTCTCAGTTAACACAGCATCATCTGCATACAAAACTACATGTATATTCATGTGCCCAAACCAACACACCTCTAATGTCATTGCAATCATTCCTTATACATTTATCCATAAATACACTAAGCAACCTAGAGAAGTCCTTTATCCGTGACTTACCTCCAGTTATTGTTGAATCATTCTCCGAGCATAATGTTTAACACATTTTGTTTCCATCATAGACCTCTCTTATCACCAACAATAAATAATCTTCTACTCCATATTTTCACAAAAAATATTGAATGAATATCCACATTCATTCAAGCAGATTCACTTTATCATGTATGTCTAAATCAGTAATTGCAGTCTGAATACCACAACTACCACACTACAATCGAAGCATGTCTGCATCAACACTGCATCCACATACAGAGTGGAAGGGCTCTGATCCCCTGGTTGATTTTGATGTTTTTTAATTTCCCATATGAACATCCCTGCTGGCATTCCAATAAGATATCCTGAGGAAGATACAGCAGCACCTATACAAAAACTTCTCTCCACTGTTTCAATGTGCAGACAGAGCAATTATTTGCATGGAGATACAAGATCACCTGCTAAAGATCCCCAGGCCAGACTGCCATTAATTATGTATTTATTGAATTTATATTGCCGCCTATTCGCTCATGGTGACTCAAGGCGGCTTAAAAACAAAGGAGGACAGCCTCTTGAAAAGAAGAAACCTATCCCACCATAAAGTATGAGAAGGACAGTCATAAAGGCAACTCGCTGCTCTGCACTTCTCATCTCTCCAATCACTGTAGAAAGCAGGCTTATATTGCACAGCGTCTTACCTTGCAGGTCAGTAACCGAGTGCAAACTTTCTTAGTTTCAGGGTTCACCACGCCACATTGGCGGTTTAAGTCACATTCTTTCCCTGTGGGAACAAATACAGAATCAGATGCCAAAGAGTCACATTTCTGCAGGTTCAATGAAGTGTCTCCCCACCCAATAGGCCATTTCCCTTGGATTTATGAAGGCAGCCCCCTTATTGAAAATGTAGCACAGGTAGTCCTCAATTTACGACCACAATTGAGCCCAACATTTCTACTGCTAAGTGAGAAAGTTGTTAACTGGGTTTTGTCCCATTTTGCCAAAGTTGTTACATGAATCCCTGGAACTGTTAAATTAGTAACATGCTTGTTAAGTGAATTTGGCTTCTCCATTGACTTTGCACGGCAGAAGGCCGCAAAAGGGGATCGCGTGACTCCGGAACACTGCAACCGTCATACATATGAGTCAGTTGCCAAGTGTCTGCATTTTGATCACGTGACATGGAGATGCTGCAATAGTTGTACGTGTGAAAAACAGTCATAAGTCACTTTTTCAGTGCCACTGCAATTGTGAAGTGTAAATAAACAAACTGTTGTAAATCGAGGACTACCTGTATTTCAAACACAAAACAAAACTACCATTATTCACTTTTTGGTGTCAGAAGTGCATGAAACACAATTCTTTCTGTAAATGAATGGCATGTCTCATTTTGTATTTGTATATTTATTTTCTTGCTGATCTTCATTTTATTTTATGGGTCAGCCTACACAGAATCGTATCTTTTGGATAGACATTGAGGTGACATCCTTTTTGTCTTGGCCCAGAATTGTGATCATATGGCATTAATGGAAAAGAGAAATCCTTTGGGGGCTTGGAGAAGACCATATTCTTTCCCCACAAACTTACTTCCTATAGCTGTTAATATCCTCCACGTAATCCTATAATCCCAATGCCTAAAAGTGAGCCGATGCATGCAGTTTTCCCTCCCTTCCCACCCACTCAGGTGCCTTTGGGACAAATGCTCAACCTCATGGAATTAAACTTGACAGACTGGTTTTGCATAGTAGATACACTGGTTTTGCAAAAATTCCAAAGTGGTTATGACACACACACCCTTTTTCTTTTGACAAAGGATGAAGTGAGAAAGGTGATAAATATACATGGAAAGAGGCATCTAAGCTGGCATCCTAGAAACCCGGTTCTCTCCCTTCAGGATTACTAAGGAAGCAAAAAGTTGCAAAGAACTTTCTTTCAACTTTGCCCTATGACCTAGGTAGCAACCCATTCTTCCTTACAATGAGGGATGGATTTATGGGAAAGGTTTTGCTTAGGAAATACGGCTGCCAAACCAAGTTTTATTTTTACAATACCCACCCGTTAAAAAGACACTATTATATAATCATTCCTGATGGGTTAACTATTTATTACTTTGCCTCCAGCCAGAAGAATACACAATTAGAAAAGCAAGACTCACGAGATATTTTCTTCAGAGATTTTACAACACCCAATTCTTTCTCACTCAGGCTGGAGGCATTCTCCAGTTTCCTGCTCAGGGTGTCAGCCGTTATTACGGAGGTGCTGCCAGCTTTGGCTGATGTCAGAAGTTCTTTTGGTGACGCCAGTAATGAAGGTTTGCCTAGAACCTCTTTTGAGTTAACTGAAGACTGTTTGGGAATGGCAGTGTCAGAAAGCAGAGCGGGAGCTTTGATTCCATCTCCATCGGACTTTGGAAGGCCGGAGATCTTCTCTAGGTTCACTACAGGCACAAACAAGCTGGAGGACAAAACAGTGTTTTGGTGTTGACGTCACATGCAATCTTCTGAAATTATGTTTCATCTAAATTCCCAAACTTGGGAGGTATTGTAAAGACCCTCATGAGGGTTGGAGTTCTACACCGGCAAACTCTTGCAGCAGCTTCATTCACAAAGCCGCCTTCCTCATTTATTAGCATTATATTTATGGATTTAAAAAAAGAAGCAGCATGTAATCATTGTATGAAAGGGCTGCCCAAATAGAAGGGATGCAGAAGGAAGTAGAATAAGTAAAGACACGAAAATAAAGCTCAGCTTCTAACAGATGGTAAAATAAGAGTCTGTGAAAAATGGGGAGTACCAACATTGATAACTTCCCACATGATCCCGGCACCTAGCAACATAGTCTTCCAGATCACTTTCAGACATCAAAAGGCCAAGCCAAGAAAACCCACTTTAGAACATTTGCCATCATACCTCACCTTTTAGTAAATACACTCTGTTTTAAACACACTAGATAAACATTTGCCATCACAGCTCACCTTGTTAGTAAATATGCTCCATTTCAGTAAATACACTCTGGAACCAAAAATGGGGTCATCTGAAACCCAAGGGAGCAATCGTATTTTCTCACTAGACTTCAAAAAATTCCAAACACTGTTATCTTGCTAATGGAATTCAACCTTAATCATTAAATAAATGAACAAACTTCCATCTATAGTGCAGAAAACAAATTATTGTTTTGACTGTACATTTTTAACTGCTGCTTGCTAGCTTTTCCATGCTACATTTCCATCAGCATTTGTAATTAAATAAATGAAATTAATTAGTTAATAGAAAGAAGTCACAGAAGTATCAAAAGGGCATGAAGGGAGTACATAGTATTCCTTTTTTGCATCATTAATACGGTACATGGGTTTATTTTACTGCTCTGATTTCCTCTGGAGTTGCAATCCACTATAAAAGAAGACAGTTAAAAAGTTAAAAAAATAAAGTCCATGTTTCAAAAATCATCTTTTCCAGAACTATCTGTAGCAAATGGGACCATAAATGTGAATCAAACTAAGAGTGTGCAAAACTTTTTTAATCTGACCATTTCAAACTCAGAACATCCTAATCAGGTGTGAAACAGCTGTTTCAAGTGCAAAATGAGCTGTTTTGAGCACTTCAGAAGAGTTTCACACTCAAAGCAGTGTTGTTCTAAGCATCAAGAGTTCACAATCACTTGAATAGAAATCTTCAAAGAAAAAAACTTCTCTTATACTTGCACGAAATATAAACCTTAGAGAACAAGAATATAAAGAAGTGCTTGCAGATTCCTGTGTCACCTCAGAATGTATTCTAACTTTTATTCTATAGTCATTCGTTTATTCAGTCATTTTCTATAGCTGTGCGGCTCAATTTTTATAGCTATCCTGAAGCAGATAGTTTTTCTCTTTCTTACCACACTTCAACCAACCAACCAACAGCTAGGATTGCTTTCTCTAACATTTGCCTGAGCTGAGATCTTCTCAAAGAGAATGGTTGGATTTATCAGTCACAAAGAACCCCAGAGCCTCTTACCATAGGTTGTCCTTCGGCATCTTGTCTGTCTTCTCTGGCACATGCTGGGTTTGATTAAAGAAGCTCTGGGATTTTTCCCTCCATGATTTGGTGGATCCATGACTGCCACCGACAATGGGTCGCCCATTGACTGCATGACACTTCTGCAAATTGGATGAAGGCTGCACCCGACCACAGAGTTTGCCGAGAGGTCCATGACGTCTCTCTATTTGGGAATAACAATGCTGTTAGCCAGAAAGCTTGGCTAGACACGGAAGGAGCCTGTGAGGCAGCAATCAGATTGCAAATTGTAGGTCTGCCCTGGGTATGAAGTTGGATAGATACAACAGTAAGCCAGGGCCTTTTAAAAGCATATTTTCCATAATTCTATTACAAATATGTTATGATTCCCAATCTCTTTCATCAGCCATTAACAAAATATTGTTCTCCTCCCAAAGCTACTCAGGGATAAAAATAATGCAAACAATGTACAAAAATTATAATAGGTACTTTAGCCTGATTGCTCACCTCCCAGTCAAAACTGAATCCCTGGATCACAACAGGCCAACAGGCTAACTAAGTCAGAGAGAGCTTATGCAATTCTGTATTTCATTCTAAGTCAAAAATCATTTAGATAGTTTTCACTGCAAAATTCTGGATCTTTCTTTTTCTTATCTACTCACCACCCCACCTGCAAACTTGATTTTATATATACAATACTGCCCTAGGAAAGACCTGTTATTACTAAATTTGAACTTTCACCCAGAACCTTAGAGCCAAAGTACATGACAGCATCTAGAACTGAGTCTAGAGCTCCCACAATTCAGAAGCACATTTGTACAGCTCTCCCATTTACCAAATCATATTTAAAGCCTCTTCCTGTTCCTCAGCATAACTCTTTGCTGCTACTACAAGTCACTTCTAATCTTGATTTCTGATTATTACATAGTTAAATCTGTATAGTTTTCCTGACATTTTTTTCAGAAGACAGTTATCCTTGCTTCTTTCTCCAGGGCTGAAAGAGACTGATAGCCCCAAAGTTACCCAGCTGGTTTCATCCTAAGGCAGGAGGACTAGAATTCATGGTCTCCCAGTTTTTAGTCTGGTGCTTTTAACCACTGCACCAAGATGGCTCTTTTTGCTGGCAACCCTCAAATTGCACCTTTTCAAATTTGTCCCAGATAATTTTGTCTGTGAGAGCTGTGAGACAGAAGAGAGGTTACTCTCTCTCTCTTTCCTGTTTGTTAGGGAAGAACATCATTAACTGTACATAGCCAATCACCAAGACACAACCATGGGGCTCAGAAGAGAAACCTCATATAGTTTGTGTGTGTGTGTGGCTGCCACTATATAGTCCTTCTATATATTATTATTATAATATATAGAATTATATATTCTGTCCTTCTATGCATGATTCATAAAGCCTAGGGTATAAATACATAACAGAAATAAAAATGGTATTTCTTCACTTATATAATTTGAAGTGATATATGTGGTTGTCCACTGAAACACTGAGCAGATCCAACCTATCTTGCTTCAGCAAGAATACTGCATCATGCGACTTTTGCTCACATTCTGGATACTTCTGTCATTCTATTCCCCCTTTTGCCTCTTATTTGCCAACAAGCTAAATTACAACTCGCCAAGTCGCCAAAAGGCTTCAAATTTAGACCCTTCGCTTGGCTTGCTCCAACTCAGAACAGATTTTGGTAGTGAGCAAAAAGATTTTGATAATCCTCGTGAAATGACTACTTCCCCTCATCTCCCTCCAGGCAACAATCCAGCTCTGGATAAAGGTAGAAATTTGAGATGAAGGTAAATAATTAACAGATGTTTGCTAAAGGAAATTTCTTACATTTAATTTCCTTAGCTGAATTTTGAGATCACAAAAGGAAAAAAACAGCTAAAAACTGGCCAAACATAATTTTATTTCTAAAAGTTAGAATTTGGTAGGAGGAAGCTATACCAGCTGGGAAGGAGAGGAGATGTAATGCCATTTGCAAAGTATTAGATGGGAAAGGGTCGGTCAGATGTACAATTCAAGCAAAGCACTGTTCTAGCAAATGGTATCTTTTACCATTAAAAGGATGGCTCTGTTAGATGCACATAATTATTCATATGTCTTTCATACATATATTGCAGAAGTTATGCAGACATGCAGTTTTGGCCATTTTCTAGCTGCCTCCCAATCTTGGGGTGTGAGGAGCAAAATATCATCTTGTGAATCACCCTATCAGAATGTATCCTTTGTTTCCTGACTATTATCTTACCAACAGTCTCCTTGCTCACTGACAAGTAATCCTAGGGAAGAGGAGCTTCCCTATTTTCAGGAAGGAAACCAAAAAGAGGGCCTTTTTGGCACCACCATCATCACCTCCGCCCCCAGGCAGAAGCACTACTCCCAAGTAAACTTCCTGAGAGACTACAGACATTCAACTGGCATGTTGACTGCCTAGCTTACCGCAGTGCTTCTGAAAGGCTTGAGGTTTGACCACTTGGCCACAGTGGTTACACACGACCAGGTAGAACTCATCATGAGCCGGGCAATGACCAAAGATAGACATGTCTGAAAGGACAAGAGATGTGAGCGATGAGAGCACACTCGGGGAAGAGGCCCAGGTCACCCTGTTAATTTTGCAGTCTAAGAAACGTGTAAGCAAACCTATGAGCAAAATGAGATGCCCAGCCTATCTTGAAAGCACAGATTAAGTCAGGAGAACCTCTGTGTGCAGCTTAGCTGCAACTATTAACATCCCTCACCACTGAGCTCGCTGATAGAACTGTAAGAAGTGGCAATTCAGCAACACCTGGAGAACCACAGAATCTCTCTCTCTTGACTTAAAAGGAGAGAGAGAGACATACGCACAGAGAGCTCAGAAGAAAAAGTTGTATTTTTGTCACAATTATTTCATAAACTAGCATTTCTTGGATTCTTTTGATGGGTGCAAGATGGAACAGCCAGTGCTTGCAAGGTACATTGTTCGGTTATAATCAGTGGTTGTTTGTATCAAGTCAGGCCATTGGTCCAGCTAGCCAAATGCTCTTTGCTGTAACTGGCTAATCATCTCTCAACAGCAGGAGTTGCAAGACCTGAATAGCGGAGCCTATACTCTGTTACTTAGCAAAAGAAGTGCCTAGTTTTTAGTTGAAAGGCTACATGATCAGTACCTTAAAGCAACATTCCCCAACTCATCACCCCTCAGTTTTGACTTCAATTCTTATGATAACCTGATAATACCAGCCAATGATAACGGGACTTGAAAGCAAATTTATGTGGAGGGCATTGGGTTGAAAAAAGACAGATCTAATGCTAGCCCACCAAACTAGGCATTCCAATCTGTATCCAATTATTTTATATGTTACTAACATTTAGGTTGATATTTTCATAAGCGGCTATTAGATTTAGAAAACTGCCACTGAGTGAAGTGGCCTCCAGTGGCCTCCAGATCTAGTCAGGGATATTGCCTCTCCCAGCTAATATGGGCGCACGTGTTAAAAAAACCAAAAAGGTGACAGAACAAATGGTTATCATCTGGCAAAGGGGGTTCTCACATGCTGCCCTATGCTCTGTAACGTTGGCAGCAAGCAGCCCCACCTCCTAGCACAGCTGGGGTAGCAGAAATGGAAAACAAAGAGTCATAGACAGGCTAGAAAGCAATGAAAAGACCCAGGGCAGCAGGGCAGGAAATAGAGGAAAGCTGCCAAAGAGGAGGGAGGGACAAGGCCCAACTAATTGCAGACTATCCAAGGGCTTGGCTGGTTCAAAGTGACTGCAAAAGTCAGACAAAAGCACAGCAGAGGTTCATCTAAACATTCTGGCTTGGGGGTCCAGTGTAACTCACATTTCCAAAGTTCTGCTAAAGAAGCATAGGGGACTGTAGGAAGAGTTTGGGGTATGAACAATCTGATCTTGAAAAATAATTTCAGGTCCTGATGTCATTGCTGATGTCAACATTCTTACCTTCTAGTAGGACTTTAATCTGCATCTGTAGCTTTCTCTAATAAAGAGCAGGACTTCTTTAGAAACATATGTGTATACACACACAGAGAGAGACACACAAAATAGAGGAAGCTGTCTGATTTCTTGGCAGAGAGTACAGGCAATTGTGACTCAGGGCATATTTTTCTAACTATTGGTATTAACAGAGACTGGACTCAGATGAGTTGGATTTGATTTTATCTCTTCTAGCATGGGTTCTAGCATAGTTTTCATTTAATAACATTTATTTGGTTAAAATACTGAACTGATGGACAGAGTATGATTGATATTTGAGGTCAGAAAAGAACAGTCTGAGAACATACTGGGCCCCTCCCTGCAGCCTTGACTCATTTGCATGAGTCATCTGGAGTCTCTATAAAAGTCTATTTAACTTCGTTTTAAGAAATGCTTGAGAACATATAATATGAATATAAGGGAAACTATGGACAGATGATCTTTAGGCAAAATATGGTGGGAAGTCAGTGGCTTTTGCTTGGGGCTCATGCAACTTCATCTTGTTAGAAATCATAGAGATGAAATCATAACAAAAGAGAAACTAGTTTAGGTTATCTCTAATCTCTGGAAAGGTCATATTAACTGTTTGGTCAATAAAAGAGCTACAGAGGCAAGATGGGAAGATTCAAGACAAAAATCTACAAACTGATTCCAATATCAAGGATGACATACTGTGTCTTCAAGACTATATTGATTTCCTAATAAATTGTAGGTGCATTCCTTCTTTTTATCGTTAAGTTTCTTGCCATAATTAGGAAAAATCCATTACTTTTTAATGGCAAAATATCTATCCTCCCTGAAATACAAGAATATAATCATGGAATAGGACACTTTTACCACCGCTGCCATCCATGATGTAGCAAAGCAGAAAATGCCAGTATCAAAATATTTGCCCAGGATTTGTTCTATGAATTCCAACTCTTCCTTTCCCCACAAATCTTGTGTCATGGAGTAATTAGAGTTGGTTGTCATAATGCAGCAAACCTTATTGTGGCTGTCACTCAAAGTTATGGGCCTGTTACTGCTCCATGGGCAAGCAAAATCACAGTCTTCTGTTTGCAGAATTGAGAAGTCTATATAGGCTAAGTTAAGGCTCACCTGCTGTGTGAAAATGCAGTAATTATCATTCCAGATAGTGGAATATACAATACTTATAGCAGTGGTGAAATCCAAATTTTTTTTACTACCGATTCTGTGGGCCTGGCTTGGTGGGCACGGCAGGAGAAGGATATTGCAAAATCTCCATTCCCACCCCACTCTGGGGCCAGCCAGAGGTGGTATTTGCCAGTTCTCTGAACTACTCAAAATTTCCACTACTGGTTCTCGAACTGCTCAAAATTTCCGCTACCGGTTCTCCAGAACCAGCTGCTGGATTTCACCCCTGACTTAATATTTATCCTTTTTTTTTTTTGCAGAGCATTTACAAATCCAGAAGATTTGATTTTGATCTTTGTAGAGCAAATGTTTCTACAGTGCATGTTTCATCAGAGTTTGATTTTTTCTTACCTTCTTTAATGAGGGTCATTGCATCAATCTTCTTTCTCCCATTCCTACTGTTTTCTTCCAGATCGGACACTAGGCAAATTTTTTAAAAAAATTGTTTCCATCAGCCAAAATTAAAGCTACTTAAGATACATTATCTCTCAATGCTAACAAGAATGGCATCCAGATACATTAAAATGGATACTTTCTACCCCTTAAAGTTCAACTCAAAACATGTGCAATTAGAATTAGTTCATTCTATATAGAAAGGCTTAGTAGGGTATGTATGGTTATGCCGGGAGGTTGAATAGGCTTACAACATATTTCAAGACAAATAAGTAGCAAGAGGAACTTCAATCTCATGTTCACATCACACCTTCTCAAACTTGCCATGTAGCACTCTCCAATTACATTATGTCCTAGTACTGTACTGAAGAGATCCATCTGCAAGCAGATAGCACAATGTCTCTAGTACATTTGTGGTTCAATAGGTTTTTTTTAAATTAATCCTCTCCCCTTCAAAAGCATATGAAATTGATTTCTTGATGAAAATTATTACATTTGTATGCCACCTTGCCTCCAAATGAGCTTGAGGAAAGAACTGTGCAAGGGTTGTCTTATTTTTACCTTTGTAACAACCTTTTGCAAAAGGTAAGGCTGGTTTGCTCAAGGTCACCCTGAGCTTTACCGAAGATAAGGAGTTAATTTAATAACAGCAATAATCATAGCAGTTCTTAAAGTTGCCAAGAAAATAAGGATCCCTAAGAATCACCTCTGCTAATACAGCAGATGTTCTTCAGTTTCTGTGAGCTTATAGTAGTGGACTTGCTGAATCTCAGACTTCACTGCCTGCTGTTTCAGCAGAATTGCTCTGCCAATCTATATAAATCAAGAGGTGTGTAGAAGACAGTGACAAGCATATAGCTCCACCCATGGAGGCTTTGCAAATTATAACAATGTGGCCATAGGATAAGAACATGATTTGATCAACTCCTGTGGTAAGGTTTCATTTGAAAATTCTTTTTTCATTTAGCTTTCAAATAGCCATCACCCACCAGTATTCAACAAGCACATATGTAAAATGAATATGAATATGAAAGAGGTAGGCTTGCATTACAGGAAACAATAATATGTGTACTTGATCTATGCACTTTTTAGGATCAGTACTCTATTCTAGCAGTCAAATCAAGTTTCAAAAAATAGATGCTTTAAGATGGACTTCAAAATGGAACCCCCCAAATTTCAAGGTATATAAATGCTGCTGAATTTTAGCTCATGGAATCAAAATTTTGGTAGTGTCATGTTGTAAACCAGAATATTCTGGTTTCATTACAGTGGACATTTTCTTACACCACTGTGCATGTAAGTTGCCCTAATATTGTGGTCTTATATCCAGTCTCCACATGTACATGACGAATCAAATAAATGAATTTAGAACTAATCTTTCTACTACTACTTTCCACCTGGGAATCTCTTTGCACTATAGGGGCATTCATGAAATGCCCACAAGTGTCTAGCAATGAGGTCAAAATCAAAGATATGACTTCAAATTAGCAATGCGAATGTGTCACAGAGATGGTCATCAGGACCAGACTCCTGACTTTAACCAACATCTAATGCTCTGCATCTAATAGATTTCTCTCCACCTGGTGCATACACAAAGATAAGATGTACTTGTTAAAATGCATCAATTGCTTCAGCATCAAAACAGAAGGAGGACATTCAAAATAGTTGATTTTATTTTATTTTTTAAATCACAGGATTAGGGCGAAAGGTGGATGCTAAATAAGTATTAACACTTCGATAGAGAGCTGTGAGCAAGGGAAATATATAACTTGCTTCTAAATCTCTGAAAATACAGGAGCCATCATACCAACTCTCTGCTGGCTCTGGAAGTAGATCAGGAATTATATACGAAGGCACTAACTCTATCAAGATAATGGTGGGGGAAGGGAGAAGCTCAACAATATAAAAAGCATCACCAGGGACAGCTCCGCAGACTCTCACCGCCCCTTCTGGAGTCTGCTGTCAGGTTGCACTTGAGAAAGTCAAAGAGACTAAAGGCAATTTTCCCAAATGATTCCAAGGACAAAAATCACCAGAGGCCAAGACATCCACCCACCATGTTAATATACTTTCAACCTGCCCCTCTAATAAGGGAGGGCAAGCAGAGCAAAGGACACAACAGAATGAAGGAGGAGGAGCATGGAGACGTCAGGGATCAGGTTGGTAAGAGAGGAAAGGCAGAGAGGCAAGGAGATTCTAGTGGGTGATAATTTAGTGGCCAAGTCAACAGAGCAAAAGAAGCTTGCTAGTATAGAAGATAGAAGGAAGGTGCAAGGAATGCGAAACAGATGGATGGGCGGGGACCAGTTTCAGTGGCCAAGGCAAAGATCTGAATAAAATGGAATAACTTGAAGAGGAGGAAATCCAGAGAAACAGCACAGCTGGAGGTAAAACCAACACAGATTTATGAAGACACTTTAAAAGAACTGGTTGAGAAGCAGCTATACGGGGATTTCAAAGAATAAAATCAATGTAAAATATTAGCTGGCTGAATTTAAAGGGCAAATGTGAACATTTAGAGAGAGAAAACAAGCAGCAAGTCTAGAGCGACCCAGGCGAGAATTCAAGAACAGCAAGGTGTTTTGTGGCTTGTAAGCAACACAGGAACATATCAAAGCATGGGATGCTATCCTGGAGAAAGTAAAAAAAGTGATTCTAAAAGAATCCGAGGAAAGAATTCTCAAACGAACCGGGGAAAAATGAAAGCAGGGCTCAAAGATCCTAGTGGGAATTTACATTGACTGTTTCATACATAACCGTGGACTCAAAATACAGTAAAGATCAAAAGTCGGGTAGAATCCTGTGAATAGAGCATAACTAACTACAGTACCCGCATGTCAGGCGGGATCAAAGCAAAGGACAGAATCACCTAACACTGTGGTGTGTGTGGAAACTACGGGGAACAAAGATTCTGATCGACACCAAGATGAATCACAGTATGTCCTCCAATTACATCGGGCTCGACAGTGGAATCCATTCTAGGAATTCGGGAGATCTCGGGAAACCTGGTTTTGCAAAAAGCAGCATTCATGAAGCAAGAAGTTCCACGGCGCTAGGACCCGGCGGCTCCTTTGTTTGGGGCGGGCGAAGGGAGGGAGGGAGAGAGGGAGGGAGGAAGCTCGTCGACGACGACGACGGCGGCGGCGGCGGCAGCAGAAACGGCGACTGAGAAGTGTCCCCCTGCTTCCCCCCGCCGCTCCTCGCTGTCTAAAGGTTAATGAGCGGGATAGGCGCGCTCACCTGTCTCGGTAGTAGGCGGCCCAACTCTCTCCACCCAAGCACTCCAGCTCTGCCCCGCGAAGTCATCGAGATTCGGCAGCCGCCGATCCACAGCAGCCATTGCTACTGCTGCTACTATCGCCGCGCGTCCACGCACCGCCATCACCGCACGAGAACGCGCAGCCCTCCCCGCCGCCGGCGGCATCTTGCGCATGTGCACCCTGCTCCTTGCACCACGGGAAATGTAGTTCACGAGCTCATGGCGCCTTCCCTCTGCGCATGCTAAGAAAAGCGATAAAAAAAAGACAGGGACATGTTCGTTCATTCTTTCCACAGTTGTTCGTCCACCCCACACCCCGGCCTATAATTTAAGCAATTCCCATCTTTGGGGAAGAAAAGATCCTAAGTTTATGACTGTTCCATCAGCGCAGTAGGAATCTTATTCTAAGAAATAAGCACATGACTAGGCTCGATCTACGACAGCTAGGTTCTCGAGATAGTAACCTCTCATATCCAGGGTGAAAAGAAACACGTTTCGCCCATTCGTCTGTCCCGGCCGGAGGTGCTGCAAATCGGATTGCAGCTATATGAAGGAGAGAGAAAACTCCTCTCCCTTCTCTTTCCCCACCTTTTGTATATATATTTTTTATTAATGCAATATTTTTCCAGCAACATGATATATTTTTTCCCTCCTGATACAGCATGACAATCTACTGGTTATTTTTATTGTTCTGTGTGACACCTTTTCTAGCACAAATGAATCCTTTTTGAGATGGAGTGACTGTTTCCCGCATTCCAAAATAGGATATAATAGATACTGTACTGTCAAGAATCTGTACTGTAATCATACCAACTATAGACGCAATCTTGTTTTGTCCTTGCATTCAGCATTCTACCACAACCCCAGTATTTTATTCAGATTAAGTCACTATAATTCCAATTTTATAAACTATATATATATTTATTTATTATTTAAATTTCTATACTGCCCTTCTCCCGAAGGACTCAGGGCGGTTCACAGCCAGATAAAAATACACAATAATATTACAATATAAATACAATTAAAATACAATTAAAAAACTTATTCAATTGGCCAAGATTAAAATTTAGGATAAATAATAAAAAACCCATTAAAAACCCATAAATTTAAAAACTAACCCAGTCCTGCACAGATGAATAAGTGAGTTTTAAGCTCGCGACGAAAGGTTCGGAGGTCCGGAAGTTGACGGAGTCCTGGGGGGAGTTCGTTCCAGAGGGCGGGAGCCCCCACAGAGAAGGCCCTTCCCCTGGGCGTCGCCAGACGACACTGTCGCGCCGACGGCACCCTGAGGAGTCCCTCTCTGTGAGAGCGCACGGGTCGGTGAGAGGTATTCGGTAGCAGTAGGCGGTCCCGTAGATAGCCCGGCCCTATGCCATAATATATAAATATATATATTACAAATATATTCTGTACATTGAATTATTCTGAATCTCTTTTATGAGGATCCAGATTATTGGGGGCAATATGCTGACTCTGTAAACCACTTAGAGAGGGCTGTAAAAGCAGTATGAAGCGGTACATGAGTCTAAGTGCTATTGCTATTGCTATCTTATTACCCATTTCCCCAGTCTGGAGAGAATGTTTAGAAATATTTCAAGGTCCAGTTGGGTATGCCTTTTTTATTCTCCTAAACTAGCCACCAAGTTTTTTGCTGTTCATCTCTGTTCTAGATCAGGGGTCTCCAACCTTGGCAACTTTAAGACTTGTGGACTTCAACTCCCAGAATTCCTCAGCCAGCTTTGCTGGCTGAGGTACTCTGGGAGTTGAAATCCACAAGTCTTAAAGTTGCCAAGGTTGGAGACCCCTGTTCTGGATCCTTTAGGAACAAATTAAATCATACAGATAGTCCTCGACTTACAACAGTTCATTTAGTGACTGTTTGAATCACTGAAAAAAGTGACTTACAACTGTTTTTCACACTTACAACCGTTGCAGCATCCCCATGATCATGTGATCAAAATTCAGACTTTGGCAACTGATTCATATTCATGATGGGTGCAGTGTCCTGGGGTCATGTGATCCCCTTTTGTGACCTTCTGACAAACTCAATGGGGAAGGCAGGTTCACTTAACAACCATGTTGCTAACTTAACAATTGCGGTGATTCACTTAACAACTACGGCAAGAAAGGTCAGAAAATGGGGCAAAATTCATTTAACAACTGTCTTGCTTAGCAACAGAAATTTTGGGCTCAATTGTGGTCATAAGTCAAGGGCTATCTGAAGTGGTCTCCTGGTAAGAACCAGTTGAGTATGGTGGTTGAAACACCAGCTAGAAACTGAGACCATGAGTTCTAGTCCTGTCTTAGGCACAAATCCAGCTGGATGGCTTTGAGCCAGTCACCTCTTTCTCAGCCTAGGAAGCAGGCAATGGTAAGCTACTTCCAAAATCTTGCCAAGAAAACTGCAGAGATTTCTCGAGGCAGCCACCATGAATCAAAACTAAGCTGACTTGAAGCCACCAAAAAAAGAAAAAAAAAAGTTTGACAGAGGGCTAGATAAAATTGTTATATGTAAAGAAAGAAGAGACATTCGATTAAAAACATAACATTTTATGTGCTAAACTAGCCAATCCTAAATTCATGTAACAAAATATATTCAAAATATTTGCTATATAATATTAACAGTTAAATGCAGTACAGATCAGTGGTGGGTTTCAAATTTTTTTACTACAGGTTCTGTGGGTGTGGCTTGGTGGGCGTGGTATGGTGGGCATGGACGGGGAAGGATATTGTGAAATCTCCATTCCCACCCCATTCCAGGGGAAGGATACTGCAAAATCCCCATTTCCTCCTGATCAGCTGGGACTTGGGAGACAGAGAATAGATGGGGGTGGGGCCAGTCAGAATTTTTACTGTTGGTTCTCCGAACTACTCAAAATTTCCACTACTGGTTCTCCAGAACTGGTCAGAACCTGCCAAAACCCACCTCTGGTACAGATTTCTAATTAGTCCTACAAATGAAAGTATTTGCAGTAGAGTAGTTGTTCAAATATAGAAGCACTTAAGATTTATGCAACTAAATAATCTCTTAAAACAAAATAAATATATGAAAACCTCCTACCCAAAAGAGAACTGCTATAGTACATGGAGACAACTTGAGGAATAAATTGAATTTTGAAGATAACAATAGAATTATTACCTGACCCTCTCCTTTTTTTAAATAATTGCTTCCTTTCTACCACTATGAGAAAGTTACATTCAATGGTATCTAGAATATATTCTTGAATATAGCTTTCCAAAGCGATAATTCTATGCCCATTCATCTTACAGTAAGGATAATGAATAATATAATAGGACATTGAACAAGCAAGCATAAACCAAGCTGCAAGAAAGGTTTATATTCATATAAGAAGTCCATGTATTTCTTTATGCGTGGAGACTGCAGGTATCTACAGGATGTATGTACAGTAATTTTGCACACATGCAATGTTTCCATTGCAGCAAGTCACTCACTGCACCCAACAAGCGAAATCAAAATAGGACAGTCAATTATGTTGCAAGAACTTGAGAGAGGTGGGGAGGACCAAGAAGCAGTGAAGATGACCTCAGATCAAGGCCCTCATTAGCACTTCCAACCCTAATACGTTTGCTTTGAAGTAGGTAAGAGTTGGGCATTTAAATGGAACTTATTTTCGTCTCAATTACGTGGGATTGCAGCCTGAGTGTCTGCCAAGTAAGGCTTGCAAGTGCCAAAATCACGGTTCCCCTTCATCCTGTGTGTGGAAGAGTCTGCTCTTCAGAGAAACTGGTCTATTCTTGAGAGCGCTAGAGCTCAGCTGGTCTGCATCTTCTGTCACGGTGACAGAAGGCTCCCTTGGGCTTGAGAAGAATTGCAAGCTAGGAAGCCCTTGAATCCCTAGAAGCTTTTCTGTTGCTATACAAATGCCCTCGCTCCATTTGTGGATCAATATCCTGTGTGCCAGCCAGCATCCTCCTGTCCACCCTGTGCAGTAAATTCATCCATCACTTTGCTCTTTTCCTAATGAATATTTTCTCCCTTTAAGAGCTGTTGCTAAAGTCTCCAAACAGCAATATTTCTCCTTCAAGATGTCACTCTGCTTGTGTGAGTTTTAATAACAGGGTTTGTTTCTACCTTTGCTCAAAAGAGATCTCCCTTTCTGAAACCCACCCTGCCTGCATAACCTTTACTGCAATTGTTGGAGACATATTAATACCAACATGTTTCTGATACATTTCTCCTAGGCTATTTTGTACTGTTATGAAACTACAGTCTGAAATAGCAACATTACTTTGCAAAGGAGGCTTTCTGGGTTCCTTGAGAAAGGGACCATTTTGGAGCTTCACCATCTTGTCCAATATAAAAAAAATGATAGTTTTATATGTTGTGTTATTCTGTTAAATTAGAATTATAATTCTATTCTGTTAAGAGAATCTGTTAAAGATATTGGAATTGCTACAAATGTTCATTTCATTTACCTGCACTAAAGCTGCAGGCAGTACTGGGAGTGTCATCCCTTGAATGAACGGTCCGCAATGTTTCTGGTACCAGGGAACAGTTTTGGAAGAAAAATTGTCCTCCATGGACTGGGGTGGGGTTTTGCGCGCAACCTAGATCTCACACATTGTTGTGACCCAGGCCCAAGTAGATAGTAGGAAACTCAGTCAGTGTAAAAACAAAGAAACTTTATTAGAACAGCTGAGAATTAGTTCATTCTCAGTGTAGTCCAACTAAATTAAAGCAAATTCCTCCCAACGCAATTCCTCAGTCCTATCACCAACCTTGGTCCAATTAGGCAAACTGCCAAAGGCCTTTCTTGGCAAAAGTTCAGAAGACACCGATAAAAAACAAATGCAACAAGACAAAGCTATCAATGTTGTTTTCCAGCAAAGAGCCCAAACGCCATTGCTGGTCTTTTAAGCCTTATGGGAGAGGCCAATCATTTCTTGGCCTTACTCCTGAGTCGTACTCTTTGCTTGAGCTGCTCTTGCCTTCTAGCAGCTCTTCTCATGCTTGCATTAGGAACAGGCTCCTGCTGTTCCTCTGCCTCACTACTGTCAGCCTCTGGAGGCTCTGGAGTCCGCCCCTCACTCCCCAATGGCCCTGGCCCCACCTCTGCCTCTGACGCAGAGTCCTCATCCGGGCCTTCCCCTGCCTCCAGGACTGGCCCATGTTCTTCCTCAGCCTCATCGCTATCTGACTCTATTGCCAGCTCTGCAGGCTGCTGGAGGACCAAAACACACATAAAATAATAATAATAATAATATAATAATATTTTAAATTTTTATACCGCTCTTCTCCCGAAGGACTCAGGGCGGTTAACAGCCAGATAAAATAACAATCACATACAACACAATAAAACCAGAATTTAAAAACTTATTCAATTTAGCCTATAATTTAAATATAAAATACATAACATCGTAAAACCCCAATTAAAATCCTATTAAAACCCATTTTATGCCAGTCCTGCGCGGAAGAATAAATATGTCTTCAGCTCGCGGTGAAAGGTCCGGAGGTCAGGAAGTTGACGAAATCCTGGAGGAAGCTCATTCCAGAGGGTAGGTGCCCCCACAGAGAAGGCTCTCCCCCTGGGGGTCACCAGCTGACATTGTTTGGCTGATGGCACCCTGAGGAGACCCTCTCTGTGGGAGCGCACCGGTCGGTGGGAGGAAAGTGGTAGCAGAAGGCGGTCCCGTAAATATCCCGGTCCTAAGCCATGGAGCACTTTAAAGGTGGTAACCAACACCTTGAAGTGCACCCGGAAGACCACAGGCAGCCAGTGCAGCTTGCGCAGGATGCAGATGAAGCTTTACTGGGTTGTCTGTTGCTTGCATGGCTTGGTTCCTAACAGGCCATGGACCAGTACCGGTACTGGCTACTGGCCCAGAGGTTGGGGATCCCTGCCTTAAGAGACACTTCCAAGTGTTCATCAAAAATTAGGAAATAACCAACTGTTAAAAGCCAGATTTATAAAAAATCTACATTAGCATCTGTAAGCTGATATACAACTTCTGTGACTGACGATGAACTGAAAATTCAGAAAGATAAAATATTGGAGTTTGTTCATTCGGGAAGAAAAATATCATTCAGGAATTTGATAGCAGTTTATAAAATGATGATAAGTAAATAAAGTATGTGGGTGTAAGTCATTATTCATCCCCCTTAATATTAAAATTAATGATTAGTGAAATTGGGAACTCATTTTGGACTATAGAAAGTACTTTTTCAGACAGAACATAGCAAATTTCTAAGATTTTTTTCCCTAGAAAAGGTGCAATTAACAAATTTAAAGGGAGATTAAGTAAAAGAATGAAATATATTGATCAGAATTATATTGAACAGCATCTGTTACTAGGAATGAACTGTCATTTTATGCACTGATCGTAAGGTTCACTGACACTCTAAACCAGGGGTGTCTGAACTTGGCAACTTTAAGACTTGTGGACTTCAACTTCCAGAAGTTTGGACACCCCTGCTCTAAACAACCACTTTTAGAAAGGAACAATTGGAGCTATTAGATCTCTAGCATTATCCAGCACACCCTTCTGTTTTGATAGGATGGGATGGGACAAGGGAGGGGAGGGGAGCAGAAGAGAGGAGAGGAGTGGAGACTTTATTTGGCTAAGTGTGATTAGATACACAACAAATTTGTCTCCAGTGCAGAAGCTCTCAATGTACATGCAATGCAACAGAGTAACAATCATAATAATGTCCCAAAGGTGTTTTTTCAAGAGGCAACTGGACTTTCTGATTTTTTTAAAAAAAATTTGCTTCTAATCCAAGAAGCTTCTTCAGCTCTGGAAGTTTCACTTCTTGGATGAGAAGTGGAATATCTTCAAAGAAAAAACCAAAAAAGTCCAGTTGCCTTTTCAAAAAGCACCATCCATGATCTGGATGACTGAGAATCTCAGTCATCTCATAGAATCTCAGTCATCTCATAGAATCATCATCATAATACCAGTAAGAGGGGGTAGAAGATGAGAAGGATAATAATAATACCACAGCCATACAACATGGATGAATATACTGAGAAATAAGACAATACTATGAGGATTAGGTGTTCTGCAGAGTGATGGCATGAGGGGAAAGAACTGTCCCTATGTCTAGCTGTTTTGGCATGCAAGTGCCCTATAACACCATTCTGAGGAGAAAAGTTGAAACAGTTTATATCAGGATGTGAAGTGTCTAGATATTTTCTGTTTTTCATGTAATGCCCAGTGACCCCAAAAGGCTCCCCAGCACACTGGAGGGTAGCCAAGAAAGTTCCTGATCAGACTATTCACATCAGCACTCTGAAAGAAATTCTCTTTGGAGAAACCTCTGGAAACCTCTGCGCAGAATTCAAGTCCCAGGCTTTAACTGGAGTCTGCAAGTTGGCAGATAGTGTGACTTGGACTTTATCTCAGTAGGTGGCAGCACTTGGCAAACCTCCAGGACTCAAAAGTCAAGCAGATTTGGACCCTATTGCTGTCTGAATGTCAAAACACCAGGAATGAGAGGGCTGTAGACTAAATTTATTTATTTATTTATTTATTTATTTTGTCACAACATCATACAAAAAGATTATATAGTATATAAACATATATATGAGTAAATGTTAGGAGGTATAAGCATATATATATATAGGAAGAAGAAAAGAAAAACAATAGGACAGGAACGGTAGGCACGTTTGTGCGCTTATGCACGCCCCTTATGGTCCTCTTAGGAATGGGGTGAGGTCAATAGTAGAAAGTTTTTGGTTAAAGCTTTTAGGATTATGGGAAGAGACCACAGAGTCAGGTAAAGTATTCCAAGCACTGATGATTCTGTTACAGAAGTCATATTTTCTGCAATCTAGATTAAAGCGGTTAACATTAAGTTTAAATCTATTGGTTGCCCTTGTATTATTGCAATTAAAGCTGAAGTAGTCTTTGACAGGAAGGACATTACAATAGATGATTCTGTGAGTTAAACTTAGGTCTTGTCGAAGGCGACGGAGTTCCAAGTTTTCTAAGCCTAGGATTTCAAGTCTGGTGGGATAAGGTATTTTGTTGTTTTCAGAGGAATGGAGAACTCTTCTTGTAAAATATTTCTGGACACGTTCAATTGTATTGATGTCAGAGATGTGGTGAGGGTTCCAAACAGGTGAGCTGTATTCTAGAATTGGTCTAGCAAATGTTTTATATGCTCTGGTTAGTAGTGTGGTGTTTTTGGAAAAGAAGCTAAATGGGAAAACATCCTGGAAGATTATGGCAAATTCTTTTGTACTGTTCCCAAGAAAATGACATGGACAAGTTCATGTAATCACAGAAATCAAGCGTAACCTGAGGTTTTTTCTTCTTTTTAACTTCTCACTTCTTAGAGATTTTAGCCATTTGTTTATAAAGTTAAATCCAAATCAATAGGTTTGATCTTTAAAGGCCAACTCAAATGGCCTTAAGGGGAAAAAAAATCAAAAGCTATTTGGATGATAGATCACTCAGGAAGTCCTAGGGCTATAAACGATATTGAAAAGCTTTTATAAAAATCCAGGGGAAAAAACAATGCTCAACTATTCACATGTTGTGGCTAATAAACTACATGGATAGTAGGAGTTGAGTTTAAACTGGGATCCAAGTTGTTTCACAATAAACTTTCCCACTTGCCATATAAACTGATCCAGGAACTAGGACTGACTTCTTGGAACTTTCTGATCTATTGCTGCTAAACGATGGATACCTTTTCTGGAATAGCATCCCTGGAAGTGTTTGCCTGCTTCTTTTGGCCTGTTTCTATATGTATTATTATTTCATTTTGCTAGTTGTCATGACTCTACGTTTATTTAATAAATATTAGAAATAACATAAATAAAATAATATAAACATAAACTAACATAGTTATGTTAAAAATTCAGGACAACTAGAGAGTTTTCTAGCTAGACAATAGGCATGTACTGTATGTCTGGATAATTAGGACAGTAAATTGGTTGTGAAGAAAAGTATAGTGTTCAAATACTTTTTCAAAAATCCAGCTAACATTTATCTGCCTTTGAAAAACAATAGTTTTGCATATCCATTCTACAAAAATAAATATTTCCTACCTTTTTGCAACATTAAAGAAGTGTCATAAATAACAACCAAAATTACATTCAGAATAAATTGTTTTGGGTTAATTAGGAAAAAAAATGGTAAGAGTGCAGTTCTAATTCCTCGTTTCTGGTGATAGACGATCTAGGATTTAGCTGTTTTCAGGGTAGAAATCAGAGGAGCTCCCTGCATTGGAGGGCCCTCTTGTGCCAAAGTGCTTGAAATACACAGAACAAGGAATGTTATGGGCTTTCCTCTTCCCTCACCTGCTTACTGTGACTGAATGTGACTCAGCTACGATAGTGAATCCTTTGCTTGTCTTCCCCAACCCAGTACTCTCCAGATATGGTGTGAATACACTCCCAATATTTTAAATACCATATGAGGGTAAAGGATATGGTCTGCCAAAATGAAACATTTGAGAAACATAAATGTTCTCAGTATTTTGTGCATATCTTTGTAAAGTTCACTTTATGCTATACCTTAATAAGAAGGTTCTAGTAACCTAAAACCTGGTGGAAACAAAAGCTCCACTGTACAAACTCTGTATTGTGCTTTGAGTTATTATTAATGTAGATTACATGGTCGTATTGTATCCGGGAGGTTCTGAAACTGCTATGTGTATTTCTAAATTTTCCTTTTACTAAAGAGAGCACTTCAAAATTTTATCAACATAGTTACTTGTCATGACCAAAGGTATTAGTATGCAATGATGAAAAGCAAAAACCCAGATGCATTGGGCAATTCTTATTGGACCAAGTCAGTGGTGGGATTCAAAATTGTTTACTACAGGTTCTGTGGGTGTGGCATGGCTTGGTGGGCATGGCAGGGGAAGGATACTGTAAAATCTCCATTCCCACCCCACTCCAGGGGAAGGTTACTGCAAAATCCCCATTTCCTCCCAATCAGCTGGGACTCAAGAGGCAAAGAATAGATGGAGGCGGGGCCAGTCAGAGGTGGTATTTACCAGTTCGAAGAACTACTCAAAATTTCCACTACTGGTTCTCCAGAACTGGTCAGAACCTGCTGAATACCTTGGACCAAGTTGATTTGAAAGACAAGAGTTGCTATCGTCAAGAACTTGTAATGACAGTGGATTTCCCCACCCCCACCCCCTCCTCTTTATTTGGTAGTTTTACAGTATGCTGTTACAGTGTGTGTAGAGATCTTCACTTCATAATGATTAGCTAATTCAGTTATCTGACCAGTTGTCTTTTGTGTGAGCTATTTTGAAGCAATATAGTTTGATTAGGGAGGCCAAACTTAAGATCCAGTTCAATTATGAATGCAACTGAGTGGACTGTGACGTCAATACAACCTTAGTTTTGGCTCTTAAATGGGAATAGAGCTGACTTAATACACTGGGTATCAGAACACCTCTCTCACCGCAGTGCCAGCAGTGGCTTTTGTGTCCTCAGTTGATCCAACAGTTGTTTCCTCTGACATCTTGACTTCACCAAATCAGAATCAGTCTGGGTGGGGAAGTTTTTCAGACTACCATGAAAACAGCAGGAAGTAGATAACGCATCGTATGGTAGTGAGTCTGACCTTATGCACAACGTGCCTTGTTACAAATAATGGAAAGTGGCATCTTCAACAGCATCTAGGCATGTTTCAAATTTTAAATAAATAAAGAGCAAGTTGGTATTTTTTTAAAATGCAAAATAGAACTTTTCTTCACTTACCTGAATATGTTTGGGGTTATTACTCTCCAACTCTCCACATCCCTATCTCTCCTTTTCCACACAGTTTTCAAGGGATTTATGTCTATGTTTTAAAAAATCAATACAATTTTTTGCTTTCTAATATTTTATATTATTTTATTTTGTTACAAATCATTGAGGTAACCTGCAGAATGAAAGTTCAAACCCCCCAACACCCATGAAATTCCATGGATGGCCTTCTCTTTCTCTCTATTTCCTCACAAAACTTTGCTTTAAGACCAGAATGGAAAAGTCTCCCAAGTATATCTCAATATTGTTCCTTTTTCAATGCCTTATATATGCTTTAGATTAGATTAATACAGTGAGTAGTGGTAAAGAGACCAAGAAAAGGCTTCATTATAAACTAGAGACAAGAGGGCAGACTGCAATCAACAGCTAGCCTATTCAATCAGTGGTTTATTATTATTATGGTTGTCACAAGGTCAGCCAGATATTTAGATTGGATTTGTCATTTTTATCCATCTATGTTAGAATAAATAATTCTATTTTTCAGATAAAACACACAGCCATGTTTTAAATTCCCCCAATGTTCTGGGCATGGTGAAATATGCTTAATTTGAAGAGAAGAATACAACAAGAATTTAAGAGCACTTTTCTAATATTTTAAAGATTATCTCTTAGAAGGCAGCAAATTTTTGACTCGGTTGCCATAAAAAAGGTATATTTTTAGTTGCACATTAGAAACAAATTGTTCTATTAAGAATAGGTAAAAACAAAACAAATGATTTAGAAAATTGATGGTCAGAGACTGAGCAACCTAAAAAATACTCGTGTTCTGAACATTTTGGCATAATGCCAAAATTTCGACTATATACTTTACAAGTATTTTGTCTATTTATGGCGCATGCATTTATTCTACATAGAATAATTACTATTCAGTTAGGCATGTCAACCAATCACACTAAATGCACACAACGAATACAGATCACATTGGGAATCTTTTTCATCCTTTCCACTATGTAACCACAACCTAACAGAGAAAATATATAACACAGACAATAGTTTGGCTAGAAAATCACTTGCAAATTTTTGACAAAACCATTTTTTGTTGTTTGCCCACCATATATTATATATTTAAAAGTTAGAAGACACCATGTACTGACAAATCTGTATTTGTGAATATATATAAAGCTTGTCATACACTACACCAAATACAAAAGTTCTAGAACAGTCAATTAATCCCTGGAAAATAGTTCAGTAACATAGTGTTTAAGGCAATTATACTTAGGAACTAGATTGGACATAGATCAAAGTAAAACTATAAGTGCACATAAAAGCTATAGTCCTTCAAAGTGAACTCTCAAAATATTTTATTAGAACAATACTAACAATCACTAGGAGAGTAAAAATATGCAATAACCTGTCACTAGAAGACTAAAATGCCTGAGAACATAAGCAGAATTGGTAAGCATGGATGCCCATAATTCAATAATGAGCTATTGGTTGCTTCACTTTCAATAGAAATGTTTATTTTTCCAGGACAGGGAAGATAGACATCCTGAGCATCTTAGTTGCACATCATTGACCACCATTTGCTACACTGAATTTGTAAGAAATGCTATGCTTCAACTTTCAAAAACCCAAGGCAGCAAAAGCAGTGCCCCTTCATTCTTTCTAGCTTGTGTCATGCCCAAGATACAGCCTCAGGACAGTGAGTCAGTCATCTAGGATGGCTTTGGATTCAATGTAATGGGTGTATCTGCACCTGCTGCCTGGTCAGCTGTTATACAGCTCTCTTCTATGTTGGCTATAGAAGTAATGCCAAATGTAGCACAACTGTATTTATTTCAAATACAGAAGCAAGCATATTTTAAGTCAGAAAGTGGCTTGCAGAATTTGCATGACCAATGGCATGCAACGATCATAGACTTTTAAAAGAATATTTACTGCCAAAGGGACAGCATGTCCCAGATACTTGTTTCTCTTTACAGCATCAATTTACAAAGTATTGTTCAATATTTGCATAAATGTCAGATCTTCAATTGGTATCAAACGGTAGCACTTAATATCGCGACATTGATTTTTATTAATTGAGGACCTTGGACAAATCTTTGCAAATGTAGCAAGTAATCTGTAAGATTCAGAAGAAAGAATCAAAGATATAAACAAGATGAAAGACACACAACTACATTTGTAGGTTCAGGGTTTCAGAAAAAAATATAGAACTCCTTCAAATGAATGATTATGTAAACACACTATTAGCCTAGGTATGGACTAATTTGTTGATAGAAGCACACATAATGATTGACTACCAGAGAAACTCATTTAAAAAAGATAGTCAAACAGTTTTCTTTTTGGTTTATAGTAATCTTTTTCTTCTTTAAAAAAAAAAGGACACTGCAGGGCCAGTAGGAGACTACATATCGTAGTTTCAATGCCAAAATGCCACAGGATTTCCTAAAAATTATCACTGTGGTGAAGAAGTACCAGTAATAAAAATTCAGGAAGAAAATGAAGTTTACAAAAAATACAAAGGACACCTGCTTAATATGAAGGTCCCACACCTAACAAAGCACCAGTAGTAGTAATATTAAGATTTCTTCTCCCTTTGCTTATAAAGGATGTTGAAATCAGAGAAAGTCCAAAACCAAACAAGGTCTGATATAATAGATTTAATTCAACAGAGAAAATAATCATCCTTCCATACTTTGGCATCTCCCACCTTCCTAAAAGCTATCCCCTCCCCCCATTTAAGTTTAGGTCTATGGAAACAGAGATTTAAGGATTGAGGGGTGGGAATAGCTTGAGAATTGCTGATATTCTCAAGAGCAAGTTGTTTCTAATGAAAAAGATGGAGGAAAGGAAAATGTAGATTTATTATACTACACTTAATTTCTGGCAGTCTTGTCCTCTACCTAAGACATCCAGTTTCCTTAAGAATTCCCATAGCAAATTGGGTGATTAGCGTGGCTCATGTCACCATCAAATGATGTTGCTAATTGCAGCCAAATGGGAGTTAAATTTGAGATATGAACAAGTATACATTAGTTGACTGATAGTAATTCCAAAAATGAAGAATTAACAATTTCCACTACAGAGGATTTAAAGGCCATTACAAGACACAAAGATTCTGAACAATATATAACAAAATTATATTTAAAAAATTCCATCTGTGCTTTGCATGTTTCTCAGCCAGGTTTGGGCTCTCTTAACTTCAGGTGAATTGAATTAGTCTGCATACTCAAAGAAGTTCATCTTGTGAAATGTTTTAAAATAAAACAAAATTTCAAGAAGTTTTGAAACAGATGTCAAATTCTAGAATACTAGAAGTATTCCACTAAAGCTACTTCTGGATGGTCAATATTTGTGTGCAATCTAGGGATAGCAAAACCAGCTCACATTGGCAAGGATTAGCCTTTGTGGCTCAAAATGACCAATGAGGACTTTCTCTTAGTTCAATTTTTTTAAAAAAACCACCTTTCCCATATTAGCCATGCAAGGCTAAACAAGACACCTGTGTGAAAACAGTATCTTAAGTTGTAATCAATTATGTTTAATGGAAGCAAAAATGTGTCTAGAATATGTACCGTATATACTCGAATATAAGCCGATCCGAGTATAAGCCGAGGTCCCCAATTTTACCCCAAAAAACTGGGGTAAACTGGGGACTCGAGTATAAGCCGAGGGAGGGAAATGAGGCAGCTACCGGTCAGGGAAAGCCTCCTCCTCAGCCGAGAAGGCTGGCGGCTCCCCACCCCGCCTCTCACTGCACCGCAGGGGCTTCGCTAATGCAAAAGCCCGCCAAGTTTGCACCATCCGCATAATGTGAAAAAGAAGAAAACTGAGTATAAGCCGTATATACTCGAGTATAAGCCGAGGGGACGTTTTTGAGCACAAAAAACGTGCTGAAAAACTCGGCTTATACTCGAGTATATACGGTATACTCTGTAATACAAAATGAGAAATGTAACATATTCCTTCCTGCCGTCAAATATATTAAAGGTAAAAAAAAATATTTTTTTATTTTGCTGTTCAGCCAAGTGGCAAGTTACTGTTTCTACAACTATTATAGCTACAAAGTAGACATGTTTTCTCTCTAAGGCACTTAGATGTCCCAAGTTCTGTGGTTCTAATTATTTGGTTTTTTCTAGGTTCTTATTCAATTCTACTGGCTTCATTTTTTTAAAAAAATGATAAAAGTCATCAGTAAAGAAATATTGCCATACATCTTAAGATAGGTGACTAATGTGAAAATGTACAGTAGCGTATGCTTATAAAAAATCCAAATAAAGAAGAGTTTTGTTGTAACTATGAACAGTCTGTCTGTCTACGACCACAAGAGGACCAATGATTGCAGCTGGAGAGAGGCCTCCCATTTCAGTCACAAAGGGAAGCCAATATGACTGCTGAGCAGTAGCAAAAATGGCAGAGAAGACACATTTCCTGCATGGGATGAGCAAAGGGACTGCATGTTCTTGATTTGGGGAGTGGGGGGAGAAGGCTTCAATGCGGGTGGGGTTTCCTTATTGCTTATCAACAGCCCCTTGTTCAGCAGAACTTTCCTTGTTGGTGGTCTGTGCATGCCAAGGGGTTTCTTTAAAAACAAACCAGCAATTTCCAGCCCAGAGTATAAAGTTGACAAAACCAAACAGCTGAGGAAGAAAATGAGAAGTGTGTAGTTAATACAAAGCAGTTATTTGTGAACACTGAGCACTTATATAAAGTCAGTTCAGTACTTTTTAATTCCCTCTTGTTCAGATTTTCGCAATGATTAAAGAACAGAAAAGCAACGAACTCCCGCTGGTTTACACATGTCCATATGCAATAGCAATACTTTCTCATATTATGTTTGTGAGATCCAAAGTCATAGAGGAACATAATTTTGAAATCAGCCTGTCCATTACAAAATTATTCTGCTTTAACTGGATATTCTGTCTATTTGTCTGCTCTTTATCCACTGAACAATTAAATCAGTAGTACTATACCCTAAGTAGAAAATAGTAATGAGACGAAGTGCTAATACTCTTCATAGGTGAATTTCAATAATAATGATTGTATTCAGTAGAACATAAACCCCACCCAGTTTGGGGTCAGGGTATGCTTACAATAAGCAGGGAAACTCCTCTCTTTTTTTCCTGCCCCAGTGGGTAGTAGTGTATTTTAAATCCTTCCCAATACGAATACAAATATACGTATTCAGAAGAGTGTTAAAAATCTACCTCTTCCAAGTAACATTTTTAGTGCTGTTTTTATTAGGCATGTTTGTATTGATGACTAAGGTTCTAAAAATAATTTCTATTGCCTGCCTTTTATTTTAAACACACTGTTGTTTTTCAATATTTCCTTTTAAATGTTAAAAGACCATGTTTTAAACTGTAATCTTTTAGATATATGTTCTTAGAAAGTTCTTAGAAAGTTCAAAACATTTTAAAAAATCCATCTCATCCTGGGCACCCTTTTTTTTTGAACTATTACAATCTGGCAGATGGTACTGGATAATAAAAACAAGGACAAATAGGCTGAAAACCAGGGTTAAAACCATATTGAATTCTACGGTATTCTGCAATATCCGGTTTTCAATTTCAATTATATAGAATGTAAAGGAAGTATGTTTGTGTTTTAATTTTTATAGTTATAATGTACACTGGAGACAGCATTTAATTTCGTTATACCATGTGCAATGACAATAAACTAAACTAAGCTAAGCTAAACTTATGTTTGTATACTTATGCTGTTCTTCATTCTTCTTTAATCACTATGATTTGCCTTTTTCTTGATTAGCAGCTGCTTGTTGAGCAAATTTAAACAGAAGTTTCTGTTTATAAAAATGATGGTGTTTGCTCATCCTCTTTCAATGCATAATTTCACAGTTACTGCAGAATGGCTTTGATTTAGTAAAAAAAATGGAATATTGACCATAGTACAGCTAACGTCCCCATCCTCTCCCTCCCAACCATTACATTACTTCCAGGCAACTCTTACCACAGAGATGTTGGCCAAACCCATAGAAGGAGTGGCCCCAGCATTGCACACTGCATTTTTGAATTGACATACTGACATGGCTGCAATAAGGCTGGAAGGCCGTGTAGCTCCTTTCACATCTGATAGACCTTTGCCCCAAGCTGAAAATGCCACTAGCCAAAAGAAGGTAAATGAGACAGACACACAGAAGTCCTGAATGAAGGGGGGGCAAGAGAGAGACATGGTTAGTATACTCCATGACGTAGCTCCATTCTGCTATATCCCTTCATCCAAAATACTCATGCCCAAATGAGGGGCAGACCATTTATTTTAATCAGACATGCTTGTTATTTCACACTATTTGTAGGCTAACAATGATCACTCCATTCAATAGTAAGTAAGGTATACATCAGTGGTGAAATCCAATTTTTTTTACTCTGGTTCTGTGGGTGTGGCTTGGTGGGCATGGCTTGGTGGGCATGGCAGGGAAAGGATACTGCAAAATCTCCATTCCCATCCCATTCCTGGGGGAAGGATATTGCAAAATCCCCATTCTCTCACCACTCTGGAGCCAGCCAGAAGTGGTATTTGCCAGTTCTCCAAACTACTCAAAATTTCCGCTATGGAAATTTCTGACAGAACCTGTCAGAACTTGCTGAATTTCACCCCAGGACATATGCTGCACCTACTCATAATTTAGTGTGTTTGCTCCTGCCTCAGTTATTATTGGTTTATAAACCAATTGTATCTTATTCAACAAATCATGGATAAGCAAATCCAGGCTAAGCACATCACATGAATCAGGTGATAATATTGTTTCATAGGTTGATTCTTCTTGTGCTAGTACTTTTCTAGTACTCTAGAAAAATACAAAACAAAGGGGGCAGGACTTCCAAACTGGATGCAAGTAGTCCTCGCTTAACAACCACAATTGGGACTGAAATCTCAGTCATTGAGTGAAGCAGTTGTTAAGCAAGTCATCAAATGACATGAAGACTTGGTTTTGTCTGGGGACCAAATGTGGAAGTTCCACACTGGAAGAGACTGCTAGATTGATGGCAGATTCCATATTCCCCCATCTCCCTTGCTCTCTGTTTTCCACCCATCCACCTTTTTAGTTATCATATTAATATTTTATTCTTGTTGTGTTCCTTTGCCTTGTTTATTTCATTGTTCTATTATTTTACTTCTATTCTGTCTACACTCCTTTTCCTTTCCCTTTCTCCCTTTTTATTATTGTAAGCCGCCTTGAGTAACACCATGGTGAGACAGGCAGCAAATAATTTAACAAATAAATAAAATGACTGCTTCATTCAATGATTTTGGCACTTCCAGTTGTAATTAAGCAATATTATGGTTGTTCAGTGGTCAAAGTCCTAGTTAAGGAGCATGAGGTTGGGGCTGGGGGAGACCCTGGGAGATCCATTGTAGGTTCTGCACAAGGGCCGGTTTAGCTCTGCCTGGTAAGGCCTGTTATTAAGAACACAAAGCCTGCAATTACTGCAGGTTCGAGCCCGGCCCAAGGTTGACTCAGCCTTCCATCCTTTATAAGGTAGGTAAAATGAGGACCCAGATTGTTGGGGGGGCAATAAGTTGACTTTGTAAATATATACAAATAGAATGAGACTATTGCCCTATACATTGTAAGCCGCCCTGAGTCTTCGGAGAAGGGCGGGGTATAAATGTAAACAAAAAAAAAAAAAAGTGTCTCTCTACTCAGGAGCTGAAGATCCTCCCTACTGAAATCTAAGCAGGATTTTCAGCCTCTGAGTATATTTATATGCAACCTGCACTAAGCCTCCTCAGCCCTTTCCCCTACCTTCCTGAAGCACCCATACCACTTGCCTTACCATGTCTCCTCTCCAATCAGCACCTGAAAATCCTGCTTGGATTTTGGCTCCCCTCTTGTCTTTGCGGGCTGGGTGAAAGAGCTCCCTGCTAAAGGATTTCAGCTCCATGCAAGCAAGCATGAAGGATTTCAGCTCCATGCAAGCAGGCTCTTTCAGCTAGCCCCCAGAGGGGAGAGGGAGTTTTGGCAGGCAGCAGCTGCTTGAAACCTTTCCTGCTGTCTTTCCCATTGAAGATTGTAAATGGTGAACACATTATTGCATGGCACTTGGCAACTGTGAACTTAAATTATGTGACCGTGTATGTATGTGTGTGCGTGTGTATGTGTGTGTGAGATGTTTTGCAATGAGGCCAATGTTAATTTGATCCCTGGTTAAACAAGGACTACTTGTAAACATACATAGTGGCATTTTCTACCCTTTTTCTCGGATTTCATATTCAGAAACAATCATGTTTTTAATGGAGTTTGCTCTAAATTAATTGCATTTGTATAGAAATGGTTCTGGAATGCAGTACTTGAAAACTAAAGAGCTTGAAAACCAAACTTGAGATCTTACCGCAAAAGGTAGCTTCTTATTCTCCTTATAGAGGGAGTGAAATCGTAGATATACTGCAAGAGCTGCCATAGTATATAGAAAACTAAAAACCCCCAAGGTCACGAAGAATTCAGCTGGTGCAGAAAAGTCTCCCATGAGATGCAGCACTCTTTTAGCAGTTGATCCTTCGATACAATCTGGCATATCAAATGGGATTTTATACAACCTGGTCAAATTGAAAATGAAAGCAAGAGAAACAGCTTAAATGTAGTTTGAGTAACTAGTACAGAAGAATTAGGCTACAGAATCTTTCTAACATCTAGAGATCTGCATTGGGGAAATATATATTTGCCTGATTCCCACTTTTGTTAAAATATATTTTGCAGGTTTTAAACATTTTTCTTAGAGACAAAAATGAAAAGTCCTGAACAGCAATTTTTTTAAAAACAGTTGTCTGAAAAACAATTTCTGAACAACACAGCTTGGCTCCAGATTTTATGAGATTGCCTCATGTTCTATCCAGTCCTGTTTAGTGTACATCTATCTAAGACTTTATGATAAATCAAGTTTTTTTGCCAATAACAACACTAATAAAATCCTTCAGCAAATTCTCTCAAACTCTATCAACAATTTTAATAAGTGAGAATTAAAAAGTAGTTAAACCTTCTTTGAAAAAGATTATCAGAATTAATGAGTTAAAGAGATGATGCTCTAAAATTTTCAATTTATATATGAAGAAACCCTTTTGGAGTAAGTAATGTTATGTAAACATATGTTTAAAAATATTTTTAAAAAGTCAAAAAAATAAAAGTATGAATTAAGAAAAAAATACAGCTAAATCTAATTTCCCAGTGCATCTTTATAACTTTCTGTATTTGCAAGCTCTCCTTGCTTCCAACACATCCATGTATCATATCATGGATTGCCTTATTCTATTTCCGTATTATTTTTGGCATGATTCCTATTGAACATGCATCTTGGAAAAAATATAAAGGAGAAGAATTTATTTGAGATTTCCCTGTTTATCGTAATGATGGTTTAACAATTGACAATGCATATACAGAATTTCTTACAATGAAGATACATTTATGAGAAAAGACGTTTATATCCTTGGCAACCATGCCTAACATAATTCTGAATTCAAGAGACAAAGGGCCTCCAAGGATGGGGAGTGAGGAATCTATTCCACCTAAAATGTTTTTCAACCCATATACAATTCATTAAGATACTGTATTTTGTTTTGAACTGTCACTGCCAGTACCACAACAACCCTTCCAATTTGTTCTCCTTCTTGTCAAAGGCATTTTAAAATACTTCACAGACATGCCTCTATTTATAGCTATCAGATGTTGGCAGGGAGGGAAAGATGCACACAGATATAACCATGTTAGATCTTTCATGCACTGATTTCATTCCAACTTAGATCTTGTTTCTGTTTATCCAAAAGCCTTATGGTAGCATCTACATGTAATGTAATGTAGAAAGTTTTCGTAGTGCTGATTTGTGCTCCAGAAAAATATAACCTCTTATCTGATCTGGCATACCAAAAAGGAATTCAGGATATTATGCATACTCCAATGCTGCCTCTTGTTTTTGGCAGTGATACTGATCACCAAGGCCACCAAATCTTAGATCACTAAGATTTAGATAAAGAACTGCTGACATTTTTTTACTGGTTTATATGCCCCTCAATAAATGACAGCTGTATCAAGTCAGCTGCTGCTTTTAAGTTTGTCACACACAAAAAATCCTTTTCCTCTCAAAGCAAATCAGAGTTTTCAAAATGCTTTATTATATTTCTGGCTACACGGCAGTTTCCTACAGAGCTAGTAACATGCTATAGCAACGCTCATCTGAAAGTGAGGGGAAAGGAGAAAGAGAAACAACAATTCAGGACTGCTGTACCATAATTGCTATTTTAATTTAATTCAGATGATACAACTTTGCTACATTCTGATTTGCAGGTGTTAATTCACAGAGTACAGCCATGTGCATAAAGTGCATAAATTCAATTGACATCTGCTTAAACTCCTCAATGAAAATTGCTCGCGGGAAGTGGTGCTCTCAAAGTTTTAGACAATATTATTTCTATCCAGCTCTCCCCCTCATAT
This sequence comes from Ahaetulla prasina, assembly GCF_028640845.1. Taxonomy (NCBI): domain Eukaryota; kingdom Metazoa; phylum Chordata; class Lepidosauria; order Squamata; family Colubridae; genus Ahaetulla; species Ahaetulla prasina. The sequence goes on from NC_080541.1 coordinate 179,852,200, forward strand.
CATTTGAAATACAATTTAATGTATTTGAAACCACAGTGGGGGTGTGGCGGAAAGGAATTAAACTACCCCTAAACAACATGCTGAAATACAAGTGCAAGGCAGCTGGGCTTCCCACCTGCCATTCTTGGTGATAATGCCGATCTGGAAGCAAGGTACCCAGCTGGAAATAGAATTCTCACCTCCTCTGGTTGTCTCTAACCAAGATATTTCAGACATGAGCCCTTTTTAAATAAATGCAATGGTGTAAGCTGGTGGTAACGCTGCCTTGTCTTAATAGGTCTCTAGTGAGGATAAACTCCTATTGGAGAATCTGATGACTTGGGAGAAGGGAAGGTTCATTACTAGCTGTCAGAACTGAGCAGATATATCACCAAACAAAATAACAGATGACATACTTCTAGATATAATGGCCCAGAAAATAATACATTTCAGTTAACTTCTTTACCTACGAAGTTTTCTGGAAATCACAGCATCTCCTCTTCCTGCAGGTCAATGCATTTTGTAATTCATTCTTAGTGTTAAGTAACAAGAATTTTCTCATGTGGGAATATTCCAATATATGGAATGTAGGTTATTTAACCTATATAAGTCATTGAATCTTTTTTTCAACCATCAAAGATCCAATAGCCACTTGGCTGACCACTGTGTCTGAACAGTGGATCAGAAGTGGTTTCAATTGTGGCATGCATATACTAGTTTCTTGGATGAATTATATTTTCCTTCACAAACAGTCTCCAAATCTCTGAAAAAAAGAAAAGGGATTCAGAGCTCTATAAAATCTGCTATGTGCAATCAAGGCACAGTTGGCCTTGGTTCTGGAGTAGTAATACTCTGTGCTGCATGACAAATCACTTTGAAAACTAAAAAAAATTCTCAAAAGTGAGAAATCAGAGGCATTTAAAAAAACAAACCCAAAAGGGGGGAAAAATTAGCACATCCAAGCCAACATGCTTACGTGAGATTTCTGAATGTAACACCATGCCGAGCAATGTCCAGCCATTGTTGTAATAATAATACAATTCATTCACTGCTTAATTCAATTTATTTTGAATCAGTAGTTAAGAGATTTAAGGCAATTCCAGAGGAATGGTTTGAAAAATAGCCTACAATATTGAGCAATTCTAGTTAAAGAATTACTTGTCACTGAAAAATGTTTAAGGATATCTTCATAAAAAAAACTCTAAGGAATATAAATTAACCATTTCTCCTTTATCAGAGGCTATCACCAATAGTGTTTAGTTTCACATTGTATCTTCTATATCTGTATTCAGTCAGATTTCATTTACCTGAAAGGATATCCAAACTGCACAGTAATAGCAGTTGTCTCCTTGGGAAGCTTGGTGCATTTCACAGTAGCCCCTGTTTCTGCACTAAAAGAACCACAGGCTCCAAAGGCAAAAATGGCAAAGAGCTGAAGAAAAAGGGGAGAAGAGTTTAGGATTAAATATGTTAACAATCAATAGGGGGAGAAAAACTTGTCTAAACAAGACAACACATTTACCAATTCCACTACCAAAGTTTATAAAAAGTGTTTTAATAAAACCACATCAATCATCAATGCACATCAGCCATTGAAAAAGTAATTTGTAAGCAATACACATATCTGATCAATTTTTTTAAAGCTGCATGTTTTCTTGGATAGATTAAAAAAATCTTGAAAGAAAGAAAAGAAATAGCTTGTGGGAAGCCAACACTGCAGAAAAAATATCCAGGTTTATACTCAACTTCTATAAGAGAAAAAGCATCGAATAAAAAAAAAGCAAGATGTCTTGCTTTTTTGCAGGATAATAAGCAGTATTAGAATCCTTAGATATAACTAATAGCTTTAAAAAAGCATCTTTCAGAAAAGTAAGTGAAATAATTCCATCAGCTTCAATAGAAAGCTAATTGTTTTGACTAAAGTCTTCCCCTAATTATGGGACAAAGAACAATTATGCCACATATATGAAAAATATTTTGTTTCAATATAAATTGCCTGGAGCTACATAAATCAATCCCCACCCAAAAAGTGAAATCCATAGTATAAAAATGTGCTTGAAGCGGAGAGAGTTATTCATATTTAACACACCATTCCATTCAGAGATGCACATGACTTTTGTAATAAGCAAAGCTCAGCAGGGGTGTCAAACTCATGTCGTCACGTGACATATCGTGACTTTTTTCTCCTTCACTAAACCGGGCATGGGCGTGGCCAGCACGTGACGCATCTGGCCCGCAGGTCGCAAGTTTGACACCCCTGCTGTAGGAAGATATATAATAGGTATATAAAAGCAGATGCTAGTGTTGGAAGAGACCAAAATTAAATTTCAGTCTGCTCTTGCTACAAATAGACTTCACTTACAATCCTATCAGTATTGCCTAGTTTATCTCCCTTTGCATAGGTTAGAGAATACAAGAAGTTTCTGTTAATAAAAATTGTCGGTTTTGATTTGGACCATATATAACCATGATGGCGAAACTATGGCACATGTGCCTGAAGTGGCATGTGGAGTCATGTCACCTGGCACGCGCAATGTTGCCCGTTCCTCTTCTGGGTTTTTTGGCACGCAAGCGTGCGCAAGGATCAGCTGGCCTTCGTGCATGTGGCAGTGCCGGAAACTGGATGAGCTGGTCTTCTGTTTTCCTGCATGAGCATGCGTGCTGGCCAGCTGATCGTTGCGTGCACATGCGCTCCAATAACCCGGAAGACTAGCTGGCCAGCACGCGTGTATATGCCAGAAACCAGAAGTTCATTTTCAGGTGCGCACATGCACCCTGGGCAATTCCTCTTCGGGTTGTGGGCCAGACGAGCGCTCGTGCATGCACGCTCCCTTTTCGGCACTCGGTGCCAAAAAGGTTCGCCATCACTGATATATAATGACACACTGGATATCAAGAAAAGCTAAATCAAGAGGATTTTTCAAGCACTGTAGTAGATCAGATAAAAGTGAATGAGGAGGAAAAGGGGATTTGGCAGTTGAACAAAAAACTGTTTCATTTACCCATTAGACTGAACTCTGTCACACATAGGCACATATACCAATATGGGTCATGCAAGATCTCGTAAGACATCCTTGGTGGGTTCAACTTCGTAACAACAAAGCAACAACAAAAGAGCCTAAATCAGACACTGGTCCCTGGTTTGGAAGATCCCTTGGCTGAGACTAACAACCAGCCAAAACAGGACTAACCAAAATCCAACTATTCAGCTATTATAATGAATGGCTGCACTGTACTCCCTGTGGGCGTCCATAAGCTCAGCTAGGAAAACCAATGAAACCTAGCAGATGTGCTGCTTAAATACCATTATGACTGAAGAACTTCAGAATTAGTTGTGTCTATATAAGTGCAGGGAAATGTGAGTGATACAAGAAAGATGGTAAAAGAAAGGAGTAAAAGAAAGGCTTTGTCATGATGTTTAGCATCAACTAAAATTAACAGTTGCAACAAAATTATAATATAATATAAAAAGCTCAGAAAAAAAGCTACTGTATGTGCCAGACTCTTATTTTTTTCCTATCCTAATAAACCAGGTAGAGATAGTCCTTGACTTACAACCACAATGGAGCTCAAAATTTCTGTGGCTAAGCAAAATAGTTGTTAAGTGACTGTTGGATCATTTCACAATCTTTCTTGCCACAGTTGTTAAGTGAATCACTGCAGCTGTTAAGTTAGTAACCCAGTTAATAAGTGAATCTGGCTTCCCCACTGATTTTGCTTGGCAGGAGGTTGAATAAGGTAACCACATAATCCCCAGGACACTGCAACTATCATAAATATGAATCAATTGCCAAGCGTCTGAATGTTGATCACATGGGGATGCTGCAATGATCGTGAGTTGTGACTTCCAACGGTCACTAAATGAACTGTTGTAAGTGCAGGACTACCTGTGTCTTGATCTAATAAAGCTTATCCAGAAATGTTTACTGGCAGCCAATACTGACTTTGCTTTCATGAGCTCCAGTATTCCATGAAATCTGTAATTACTATCTGTAATTCCAGATTTCACATAAGAGCTAATGACAGCACTCAACGCTACTTCTGCACCAGGGGAAAAATCAAGCTCAGACTCTGAGCAGTACTGACTGATCCCAAAGCAACTGTTTAAGTGCTGACTTCAAAGAATTTAGAGCCAACTCTGTGTTTTCTATCTATATAGAAAAAAGAGAACTAGCATGATTCTCAAATATTTTGCTAGATGTGAAACATATAATTGAGAAAAAGCTTCTATGTAGAAAAGAAAATGCTGTATTTAGAAAATACTATCCGTACCCTTGCAAGCAGTGTGTACAACCACCTATCATGAAAAATACCTCTGTGTGCTCAATAAAACATGAAAAATCTGGTTTTGGCTCTTCAGTAGTTAACACTTCCCAAGCTAAGACATTATCATTGAATAAAATGAACAGATCTGGTAGGACAAAGGAATCCTTTCAAGATACAGTCACTATGACTTTTATTAAGGAGCTTTGTCATTAGAACTTTCTTGCTTTTTTAAACATATGCTAATTTTAGCCTATGTTCTAAAATGGAAGCTTCTTGAGATGATTGATATAATGTCTTATCACAATGCAAAAAAGTGTAAAGAGATCTGAAAATGCTTAGTGAATCTAAAGACCTTGCTGGCAGCAACACAGCATAATAAAAAATTGCAGACTGTGAAAGAACCCTATGCACACATTTGAAACAATGAAAGAAGACACAAACAGCTACTTATATTGCATATCTAAGAAGAATGTCTTGATGCATAAGGCCACTTGTGCCATTCATCATTAGATTTTAGAGCTACATTAGTCTCATGATCCAGGGCTTTAACCAGTCACTCAATGCACAAAATTGCCATATAGCAATGCAAATACTGCTGTCCTCAAGCCATGCACCATGCAAAGACAAGTCCTTGCCATTTACCAGGGGACCCACTTGCATTATCTTTAAAGTACTTGAGATGTGTTTTCACAGAAGTTTAAACTCATCCAAATCTGCTGCACACTTAGATAGAATGCTGTTAGCTTGTTTTTTTTCTTTATCACTCAATTCCTCCCCGATGCTTTTCAGATTCAGATTCTGAACCTGTATTGAACACGCTTTGTGCAATTACACAAATTGAAATCATTAACTATATGGTTTTGACAAAATGTATTCTCCACGTTTAAGTAATACCACTATTGTCTAAAGATAGAACAAATGGTGGTACAGCATGTTACTCAATAACATCTATATTTGGATGTTTATAATATAAAACAGGATTTTGTAAAAAAAAGGAAGTGGGTTTTTCTTTTTTCTTTTCTTTTTTTAAGAAACAGAAAGTCGATTTGGGTCCTTTAAGGCTTATTCAGTTCCTCCCCCTAACTTTTGCATTAAAATGGGTAGAAATTTGTTCCTAGCGATCAAATTGAAATTGAAATGCTCCTCTTCCGTGAAAAGAGACACACAAAAATACAGCCTTGGAGTGGAGTCTGCAGGCGCTGGGTCTGTGTTGTGGACTAAATAAATCCAGAGTTTCTAATCTCCTCTTGGGAAGGCTGAGAAGAGAGAGAATTTGTGAGCTCAGGGACAAGTTAAGGCGTGGTATGTGCAGAATCAGAGCCCCAAAAAGGTTAAACCCGCCTGAGTGAAATGTGAGCGCAGCTTGCCACTGTTCCCATACATACCCCAAGTCCATAAGACTCCTTTGCACATAGAAGGACTGCCCGAGAAGGCATTCCCCTTCAACTTAACCGGCTCCTGCACACAACCCAGGTCCAATTTCCCTGCTGGTGTGGCCCCTTCCCTTGATGAAACTTCACCAAGGCAACAGTTTTAGCACATTGTCATTCTTCCCTTCCAGGTTGGGGACCAGGTTGGGGGGGGGTGTGGGGAGAGGTGGGAGTGGGGGGGAGAGGAGAAGGCAAAAGTGGAAAAGTTGCACACCGAAAGAGCAAACTTACCCACTCCAACACCTTAATGAATCCCAGGGGCTCCTCCAGGCGGCCCCAACGCAGCCCCCCAAACAGCTGGGCCTGGCAAGGAAAGCAAAAAAGAGGAGGGGGGGGAGAAACAAGGGCAGGGATTCCAGGTCAGCCAGGAGGGAAAGCAAAGATTGTTGGGGGGGGGGGAGAGGAAGAATTAGGAAAAGGGCGTCAGAAAGTGAGGGACAGTCAGAGACAGAAAGAAAGAAAGACCAAAGAGGCGGGGGTGGGGGTGGGGGAGAAACGGCCAGCAAAAGGAGCCCTACCACCAGGTTGGGAGACTCCTTGTCCGCCGCCGTGCCGTGGGCTCTGGATTCCGACATGCTCCGAGGAGAGCTGGTCGCCGGGTCGGGATCGGCTTCCTTGCCTCTCTGGCGAGTGGGCGGGGGGAGTGATCCAGGCGAGGGGAGCCCCGGCTGGAGTTGGCGGCGTGAGCGGCTGCTCCCTCCTGCACGGACCCGCGGCGTAAAAAGCCCCGTCGGAACTCCTGTCAAACTCGGCAAAAGAAGAAGGAGGAGGCGCGTCAACGCGGCGGCGAGGCGGACGGGCGGGCGGGCTCGCCTCCTGCGCGCGCTTCGGCTCCTAGGCTGAAGCCGCTGAGGGCGGTGCTCTCCTGCCGCCGGCTCCGCCTTCCTTCGAAGGGACGGACGGCCCAGGCGCCCGGCGTCTTTTCGCTCTCCGGAGGAAGGCAGGACGCGCCTCGCTAGCTCTGCTGCTGCGGCGGCTAAGGGTGTAAGTAAGGGGCTGCGAAGGGAACGTCGGTCTCAAGCATTGTAGTGCTTGGGGGAGGGGGGGAACGGACGCAGAACTTGGTCAATGCAGGAATGGGGGGAGGGGTGCAAAGGGCGTTTTTTTCTTTCCTTTCATGCAAGTAAATGCATATTCAGTTTGAAGGGATGCGGGCTTCCAAGCGAGCAATTGGCACCTTTCGACGCTGCTTGAAAAAAACGAAAGCAATCTTTGCAAACACAGATTGGTTGATGGGAAGATGCCTTTCTTCTATTTAATATAAAATGGGATTGCTTGTGCTGTCTGCCAGGGGTTGAGGAACGCCTGTTTAATTTTATTATATCCTTGTGCCCCACCCCAGAAACGGGGTGAGATAGTTGTAAATGATTGAGCTTGGATGAATGTCATTGTCTTGCTTAGGTCTTTAGTAGCATCAATGTACAATTTTAATTTTTGCCACGCATAGGAAGACAATTGTTTCCCATTCTTAAATTCTTCCTGTCAAATTTAGGCATGTCATTTACATAAGGATCGTTGACAGATCCTGCTTCAAATAGCTTATTACTTAATGTCTAAATATTTTTTTTTCTATTTCAATTCCTTAATTAATTGGTGTGGGCTCTCCACAATGAATAGGCATATTGTCCTGTAAATTATATCCATTGGAAATTCAACTACTAGCTGAAGGGTTTACTGTAGTCTGCTAAGTTTTATTGACTCTCTTTCCTATTTTAGTATTTCATATTGCTCCTTCCTCTCAAATTTGGCATGGTGAACAGTATATAAAAATGTTTTAAATAAATTTGAACTGCCTTCTCACTTAATAATTCATAAAAGTTTTATTCTTACAGATTTCCATCACTTCATCACATAAAGTCACTGAGAGTACAATCCAATGCTAAATACTTGGAAAGCTTCTGTTGGGTCCAGACTCCAGTAGGCCTTATTCCCAAGTATTTTGCATTGGATTGCAGTTCATTTCTTTTGTAGAAAGAGAAGCATGAACAATACAGGAAGTCCTAATTTAGTGACTGCCTTGTTTAGTGACTGTTTGCAGTTATGATGGTGATGAAAAAGTAGCTTTATGACCAATCCTCACATTTATAACTTTTGCAGTTCTGTAAAGCAAAGCAAAGGATTAGGGTTAAGTTAGGTAGGATCATAAGAACATTTTCATTTTAATTTAGTGACTGCTTTGCTTAATAACCAAGTTGCCAGCCACAATTGTAGTTGCTAAACGAAAACTACTTGAATCCTGAAACTGTGGGACATGTTTTGGAGAGAAGATGCTTTGTTGGTTCTCATCAACAGAATTTCACTTTGAGAACAATAAAGGCATGTGAGAGGCTGGAGCCTGGTGCCCAATACCTTATCTCTGTTATGATATACAATATGTATAGCTAAAATGAATCAGGAGATGTGAACTAGAGGAAACCATTAGACCTTTACAGAACGTGATTTAGTCTGCAGTAGAGCTCTCTAAACTTTTACAATCACAAACTGAGCATCCCTTAAGAACATTACAGATTCATTCTGACTATGCAAAACAATTTATGAAGGCAAATATCTGCAAAGGAATTATGTATGAGGTTTATATAAGGATAGTGATGTCTTGGTATTTGATAAAACTTACTTTACATTCAGCTGAGGCAATGTTACTTTTTTAACCCCAAATCCTGTTGAAGTTAATAGCAGTATCACTTTTTTTGCTCCAGATCCAGAGCTGATGTAGATGGTGCTTTAGAAGAATACAGGAAATAGGATAAGCATGCTTCTTCCCTTTGTTATCCCCGCTCCCATCCTATCTACAGTTCCTTCATTTTGTAACCCTTTTACTGACAATGGAATGTTTTTCTGGCATATCAGAGATATTCTGTGGGCTCCATAATAATTTATGTTTTCCCTGATAGTGATGTTTCTACCCAATCTATATAATTTTTCAACTGGCTCTTGAGGATAAGACTGCACTTCAGACCTTTTGGCAATTAACTTCATAATGTCATGAAATCCAATACTTAACAAAGATTTAAAAACTGTTCCCCAAAACAAAGCAATTTCCTAAAGGTCAGCAGTGGCTCCAAATTATAATCTTCCGTCAAGGAGAAGGTTTCCATTAGGACTGTCTTTGTTAAAGTTAGTCCACAGGAAATTAATATTCAAAGGATAATCCTGTCTCAATAAGCAAGATAAATTTGGAGCTCATAAAATACTGGACCTTGTCCATTCAGACTTTAAACATTAAAACTAGACACATGAATTATGTCTGGAAGCTTATTTTTAGCTCATAATATTTACTCATGTTATATGCGAAGAGTGTCCTATGCCAGTTAAAAGTCACTTGCTATGTTTTAAACCAGATACATTTCCTAACACTTTAGATACAATGTCATATGCAGATCTGATATACAATGATATATTTGTGCAATTATTAAGTCCAGAAGAAATATTTCCTTAAAAAAAATCTTCCTATTTTCTTTAATTTTGTGCTTAATGTAATGTACAAGCAAAGCTAATGTAGAGTTCTTGGTGCTCTCAGAGCTTGGTGGTTTGCTTGCACGTGTTTCATTACCCAAATGCTTGCACTGATGATGTTATCTAGTTGGGTAATGAAATATTTGAAAATGAGCCACCAAGCTCTGAGAGCACCAAGAATCTCACAATTTAATCCTGAGCTATACATATTTTCTTCTATTAAAATCATTAAAACTATTAAAGCCACTATATCTGAGGTCTACTAAGTCGTGATTGGTTATTATTTTTATTTTTCCAGATATCTCGAAACTGACTAATAGTGTATTTTTTGGGGTCTGTTTTCTTCTCACATGCTGCTTTAAATTATTTATTTTACAATACTGACGCTAGCGATAGTGTTTTAGTTTGGTCCAGGGGTAAAATGCTCCCAGTTCGGACCGGATCGCCTGATCTGGTAGCAATGGCGGCGGATGGTTTGAAGAACCAGTAGCAAAAATCCCTGCCCCACCCCCACCCCAGCTGAGCCACACGATCATCAGAGGTTTGGGTTTTTTTACTGTTAAAAACATTTTTTCTTCGGCTGAAAAAATGCTTTTAAAAGTAAAAAGAAAAGCCTCTGATGATCGCGCAGCTCAGCTGGGATCGCCAGAACCCTTTAAAAGCATGTTTTCTACAAGCTCTTCAGCCAAAGTTGTAATAAAAATGCTTTTTAAAGGTTCTGGCAATCAGGCAACTCAGCTGGGATCGTCAGAATCCTTTAAAAAAAATTTTTCCTCTGGCAATCCCAGCTGAGTTGCCTGGTCATCACTGGCTTTTAAAAGCATTTTTTTACAATGACTTCAGCTGAAGAGGTTGTAGAAAAAATGCTTTTAAAAGTAAAAAAAAAAAGTTGGCCACTCCCACCCAGTCACATTACTCTCCCTCCCCCCCCAACAACCAAGTCATGCCCACAGAACCGATAACAAATTTTACATTTCATCCCTGGTTTGGTCCTCAAAAGTTATTGTTAGCTATTCTGGGAATGTACTCCAAGAGTAAAATATAAATGCTCTAATCTCAATACACAAAATAGTATGCAGGCCCCACACAACAGAGGTTATGTTCACACATATTAATCACAGTTGTTAAACTACAATATAAATAGAATGAGATTAAAATATTATATTCACCTCTGGAAGCATACTTGCATGCTTTCTCTAGTTATCTATATATGGATAATGAATAATAAATGCACCATACATATGGTTTCAAATGCAGTTTCAGAAATCATACATACGGTCCTCACTTCTAGAAGTTAGCATTCAGCTGGGGGATTCAGGGACATCCAAGTTTATTCCTTACGTAGTTCCTTAGCCAAGAAAGGTATGAAGTACTTCAGAGATGGGTTTCAGCAGGTTCTGACCAGTTCTGGAGAACCAGTAGCAGAAATTTTGAGTAGTTCGGAGAACCGGTAGTAAAAATTCTGACTGGCCCCGCCCCCATTTGTTCTCTGCCTCCCAAGTTCCAGCTAATCAGGAGGAAATGGGGATTTTTCAGTAACGTTCCCTGGGTTGGGGAGGGAATGGAGATTTTACAGTATTCTTCCCCGCCATGCCCACCAAGCCACGCCCACCATGCCATACCATGCCCACCAAGCCATGCCTGCCATGCCATGCCACGCCTATCAAGCCACGCCCACAGAGCCAGTAGTAAACAAATTTGAAACCCACTACTGCAGTACCTCTATGATAGTTCTCCTTTGCTTGATTTTTTTTCTTTAGCTTTTAATAGACATACAGATAGATGAGAGATTATGAAGTACTGCTTCTATCCCAGGTGATAGAATGATGGTTATTAATGTGATACAATTTTTTGGGTAAAATAATTTAAATGAAATAGAATACATAAGTATATAGGTTTTCAATGTGCATTTGATCTGCTGTTTGGCTGATGCAATATCATCTATCTATTAAGAACAGCATCTTTTTCCAACAAGTCCCTTGAGTATTCATAGTTTGTTTATTTTATCTAAAAACTATTTTTTGATAATAATTGATATTCACAAAGTATTTGGGGAGAATAAAATTGCATTTTAGTACAAAACTTAAATTATAATGTCTAGATATGCAAGTATAAATTTCAAGCAGTTTATGTTTACATTCCCATAATATCTTTGCAAATGTGTTCACAGTAATGTTTTGAATCCATTCATTAAAAGAAAAATATATATTTAATTGTCTGACCAAAACATTTGTCTAAGAAGAAAAGAATGTCTAGAATGCTTTTTAAAATCCATATTTTTGCAACATTATTCATCTTTGTAGAGCTTGGTAGATTTTGTAAACTATACCACAATATAGCAATTAAAAAAAATACTGGCAGATAAAATTACTAGTTTCGTTTTATCATTTATTAGAATACTCACCAGGTCTGTTTCCAAAAGATCTATTTCTTCCATATTGCTAGCTCATGTCATCCTTTAAAAGAATAGCAATTTCAAAGCAGAATTTGTTATCTTGATCACTTTCAGAGATTCCTTGTAGCAACACTTACGGATTGTCCTCCATGTTTTTAAGAATCCCACTTTTTAAAGTTATGCTAATAAAAAAATAAGGTGTTCAGTCGACGATTATTTCGTGTTACTGTTTAGAATATATTTTATCCAAGCTCATATTGCTAGCTCATGTCATCCTTTAAAAGAATAGCAATTTCAAAGCAGAATTTGTTATCTTGATCACTTTCAGAGATTCCTTGTAGCAACAATTATGGATTGTCCTCCATGTTTTTAAGAATCCCACTTTTTAAAGTTGTGCTAATAAAAAAAATAAGGTGTTCAGTCAATGATTATTTCGTGTTACTGTTTAGAATATATTTTATCCAAGCTTTATTCATTAAACAATAAGAATTAATAAGTACTCATTTATAAAATCATAGAAAGTTGTGGTATTTTATCTTTTTAAGTTAAATGATATTAGAAATAGAAAAGGCAGTTTGAATGTTTGCAAGGATGAGGCTGAATTTAGTCATTGCTATAACTTGCTTTAACTAAGAGTGGAAACAGGAAGTTGATATTGAAGATAAGATGTGAACTTCTACTAATAAACAAAGCAGGTTTCTCAACATATATTGATGTACATGAAAATGTATCTTATGTAGCAACATCTCTTGTTTGTGCTAAAATTATTTTACTCTTTAAATTACATGCTTCGAAAAATTACATAAAATAATTGTCTTAAGTAGAATTTATAGTAACCCTGTTAGCTAGATAACACCTTATAAACACCATACCACACTGAAATGGTGCAGTTTTGTGACTCTCCAAACATATGCTTAGGTTTATCTTAGTGCAGATATTAATTCTCTACAGCACAGCAGTCACCAACTGGTGGTCCGAGAAAATTTTGGTGGTCCGCAGAAAAATTATTTGTAATTTTTTGATATTGCATTAAATCAGGGGTCCTCAAATTATGGCCCCTGGGCCGGATACATGTAATGAACATTTGTGTTGCTGCAGAGAGTCTCCCACTTCGGGGTCTTTTTGTGCAGGTTGAAGGGGGGCAGAAATTGTGGTTTGCTTCAGCTTTCTGGTGTAAGGCTTTGGGCGAAGGTTGGAGGGAAGTGCTGCTGGTGACAAAGAGCCGGAGGGCCTTGTTCCAGTGGGGCTGCATCATGGCCTGGAACTGGTTGACCCCACTGAGCCTCCTCAGTACCTGGCCTTGCACTCCTGCGGGTATTTCATCTGCTCCTCCTGGCCATATATCCTGGTTTGACCAGGATTGCCTAGCTGTGTACTTTATCGCAGGCATTAAAAAAAAATTACTTCCTGGCAAATAGGACTGTACAGCTTGTCAGTGGGCATGACAGGTTTATCCCATCTGTCATAACTTGCTTCCCCTTTGCCTGTGCAATTTAGCAGCAGGCTCAGTCAAAGAGTGAGGGAGTTTAAATGCAAGTGTCCCCCTTTTTAGAGAAGCATGGGATTAGTGGTCTACCCAAACATGCCCCCTCTTTATCTGCACACAGTGAGGTAAGCTTTGAAACAGTACTAAGATCCACACTCCCTGGCTGCTGATCATGACCTTTATCCTGGTTCATCTGCTTGAAAATATGGTAAGCCTAACTGTTACCAAAATTGAATAGCATTTTTACCTGTCACACAAGTTCAGACCTTGTTTGCTTTATTCCCAGACTTTCCTTGTGCCCATTCTTACAAACTCGCATTTACTTTATTTCAGGCATTATGAAGGCTTTCCTATCTTCTTGTGGGGATCTGTAGGTTCTCCCTCATCCAGAAGGATCGTCTGTCCTCACCAAAAGGCCAAAGCCACCCTGCATCTAAGGGGTCTTCCTGAGTTAGGACCAATACTTTTGTGAAGTGAAAAAGTAGGCCCCAAACCAAGCCTCGAATCTTTCAGACACAATTCTGCACTCTACTGAGCCCCAAATAGGACTTTCCCAAAGGAAATTCCTCCCCCTTAAGGAAGTCTTCTTGCCCCATATTGTTTTGGTAAAACTGTTCTGATTATTTCAGCTTTTGAGGAATGCCAGATGTAGTCATTATGATGAATATTAAGCATGGGTGTCCATAAGAGGGGACAAGGCAGGCCAAACAACATCAAACATACCCTGATGTTATAACAATATCTATGACATGACTATGTTTTCTAACAAATACTGTACCTGTGAATGGGGACATCATTTTCATCAGCCAGCTGGACAGAGGTGTTTTTACCACTAGATGGTAGCAAAGAGATGTTCCAACTATTTGCTACTATCTAGTTGTCACTCAGATTTTTGCAATCTCTTCTAGATCTATTTTGCACTACTTATTATCTTTCTGGAAAATTCATTCATTGCTCCTGACCTGAAGCAACAGAAATAGCCAAGATAATAAGAGTTAGATATTTTATTTCTTTATATTTTTAATTTACCATACAATAAATGTACTCTGTGCAGTTTTCTGTGCGCTTTTAAACAATAACTGGAAGTTGAGAACAACAGCCCAAGCTTGTTTATGCCAGTTTATTTCAGCTGTAGAGGTTGTTGTAGAGATAAATTACTTTCAGATTGTATGTTGATTATAGCACTTGTCTACTCTACTCTCATGATTAAAATACAGTACATTCTAGCAGAATAGTGACATACTGGTAAAGTCAGAATGCTGTGTCCTGTTTTGATAGATAAAGAACATTAATACGATAATGGATAGGGTGACTCAAAGATTGTTATTATATTCTTTGATTTTAATCTATTGAAGTTAAATAAGAATTTTCTTTTTTTTCTTGGTTTCACATTTTTATTAGTTTATCAAAATATAAAATACAAAGAGAAATTCAAAAAAGTAACAGAAAACTAGGAGGGGGGGAATATGGTGTATAGAGGGGAAAAGGAAAGAAAAAGGCACCAACTTCCAACTCTCTTTAGCACAGTAAAGATAACATTAAAACCGCAACTTTGTACTTTTACACAACAGTATATACTAGCCATTTTTATAACCACACCTATCTAATTAGGAAAAAAAAATCAAAGTTTCTTTTTTTTCATTGCAAACACAGAATCTGGAAGCAATTTCCAAATAGAAACAAAGTTAAATATATTTTCTTCTTTGGATAAAAGAATCAATTTGAGCATCTCTGCTTCTTGCTGTAGGGAATAATATATGCTTTTGTTTACTCATTAATTTTTATCATAATTTATATTAACTAAGAATTTACAAACCTAGGTAAACAGCAATGATTTCTTACTGGCCACTTGTTTCTTATCTTTTCATGCTATGCTAATTATGTTTTCTTTTTTATTACAAATATTAAAATATTCTGGAAATGCTGTTTTAAACAAAAAAAAATAAATTAAAAAAAGTCTATAGAATTGATTTTGAAAGCCATTCAGGGTTTCTTTTTTCCTCCTTCATCTGTTATTGTTTATTTTCTAAATCATGTGTGAATAATGCAAAAATATGAAATAAAATAAAATTTTGCTTTCTTGGTGTAGATTCTTAAATACAGCAAATTCAGAGTTGTTAATGAGAAAATTGTGGCTTGAATATTCAAGTGTACACTATCATAACGCTTATTTTTCTAATGAAAAAGAAATATGTGAGACTGTTGCACAAAATATGTTTTTATTTGAAAAAGATTAGTTAAGAATTTATTTTTTCCTCATTGTTCCACTCCTGTTCACATAAGCATCTGAAGCACAAGAACAATTGCTTGCCTCATTGCATTCTTCTTTATCTAGTGACTTCTATGCATTTGACTAGAACTTGTATTATCTGCCAGCTAGAATGGCTGATCTGTATGCTGGATGGAAATCATGTGAATTATAGCCCAATTCTTGTGCAGGTCAACAGATAATGATGATTAAAAGATGCTTGCTTGGATTTTAAGCCTGCTAACAAAATCAAAGCCAAAATCCTACCTTTTATTCCTTGCTGGTATATTTCTTTCGAGGGCTGTTTGTAATCTGACAAAAGAGCAACTTTGAAAAGTAAGGAAATGTGAGTAAGATTGCATCTGTCTATGCCAGGGGTGTCAAAGTCACATCGTTACAGTGGCGTCACATGACGTATCAGGACTTTTTCCCCCTTTGCTAAAACGGGCGGGGGCATGGCCAGCATGTGATGCATCCAGCCCACGGGCCAAGAATCTTACAGCCCTGGCCTATGCTAAACAATTCTGGGTATTTAAAGCCAAAATGTGTGTATTACAATTTCTTGGACAATTACTATGTATATCAAAATAAGATGATATTGCTTAAATTTTACATATTTTCCAGGGCATTCTTATTTTCTGAGAAAAAATAAGGACATATAGTGTGGGACTTTCTGAAAACAGTGTTTGACTTTTTCTTAATGCAGAAAATTAAATATTTGGTAGATGCATTCAGCTGCATAAGATTTTATTATAGACATCTATGTGATGTAACCTGAAACTCACTTGTGAATCACCTTCTTTTAAATCACCGTTTAAGCCTTGAGCTTTACACCTCCAATATATTTCCTTATGTGATAGAACAGAGTCCCCTAGACCTACTCTACTTATGGCTGGCTCAGCGTTCCTCCTATATTTAGGGAACTAGAGCCATGAAATTAATGCCTGCATAAAAATAGTTTGTTTTAAGTTTTGCAAAATGGCCTCAATGTAGCCCTTGTAGGAAGATAACCTATGCAAAACATAGATCAAATAGTTCAATGTGCCTCTTGCAGGGACCATACAAATGACACAAACATGTCTGTACTACAAGAACGATCTGAGAGCATTATGAACCTGAACTTGAAGTTGTTGTTTGGATTTCAAAATAGTAGAAATGAGACCAGTAGAAAATATACTATCCTCTGGCCTGCACAATTTCAAAATGTTCAAGGAAGAGGTCTATGATTATGGTTATGTACTTCCTTGGTAATAAGTCATGCTAAATGTAAGTTTTGATACTCAACAAATATCCATACTAGTAGGCTACAAAGCAGTTGTTTCCAAATTGTAGCTTGATGGCAGATGAAATCATTTCATTCCAAGGACAAGGGATGCTCCCACGTGAGATTTTTTACTCTAAAGTCACATTGCATCAACACAGAGCTGTATAAAAGAACTTGATCATGTTATGGTCCATTTATGAACCTCTTGTTTTTCCCATTACTTCTTCTGCTTCTCCCCCTCCATTAAAGAAGGAAAGGCACAATAGTTTCACATTCTTTTCAAAAGGTAATGCTAGGAATAGTTCTCTGGAAAAATCCTCAAACAGGCGGAGTGCCTATGCATATAGTATTGGTGAGATCCTGGAACTACACCTACAGAAATCAGATTTGTACAATTTGCTAAACCAAAATAGGTTTTTTTAACTTTATAACTAACCTAAATTCTTCCAGGGGTGGCTTCTCAACTAACCATTATTACTGACTATGTGAATCTAGTCTCTAATCCTTGGCCTTTTATCACCACCTCGACCAATCATTCTCTTTTTGCCCCCCTATCTTATATCATTGTTATAGGGAAAATAGGAATATGGCACTCTGGGCTTCTGAGTGAATAGCAGTATATAAATCTAATTAATAAACATTCCAGAAATATGGATATATGGATTCTGCAAAAAGATGTCCCTAGACAATTGAATCAAAATACCTATAATTTCAAATGATACCTCTCCAATTCAAGCCTTGGACATCTTCAGCTAGTCTTTTTAAGGAAACACTGCTGAATATTTTACCTAGTTATTTTTTGACGCATCCAATGCACTATTGTAAAATGTAGGACCCTTATTAGTGAGGCCTCAGTGTTGTCCATAATACCCTAGCATCAGGGGTCAGTAGTTTTCTGCTGCTGATGTCTATTTTGTATTAGTATTCTTGGCAGCCAAGCACAGCTGTCAGCAAAGCCATGATGTAATACCATTACAGAAGGCAGAGGGTGGAGGTTTTAGTCAATTTCCTGCCATCTGGAGAGATTTGTGGGACTCATATTTTCACTGATGTATTAAGCTTATGAAAACACCTTTTTTCTCCCTGCTTCCTGCTGATTTTTGACATTTTCTCAACAAATTTGAGTGCTGCAAATGGGTTCCCAGGACTGCAAAAGAGAACAAGAGAGCATGCATGGTCAACAAGCAGGGTGGTTTATTTCTGGTTACCTACCAGTATATAAGGGTTATATAATGTTCAGTGGCTTCATCCCAAAGCTTTTATTTGGCTTCCATGTCCTTTCTCAAGGTAAAGTATACATCTTGTACTTGGATGAATGCTGGAGAAGTAAAAAATCTCCACCTTTTTAGTGAGTTTTAAGAAAAATACTTTTGCTATAAAAATGTCTAATTTTGATTTTAGTCCCCCACCCCCCAGCTCCATCTACATTGCCCATGAGTACTTCCCAACACATCCATAATTCCACCTCTGACCTCTCCCACCTCATTGCTATTAATTTAAAAAAAAACCCTACACCCTGCATTAAAGGTCTACACAAATGTCTGAAGCCTTCAACTAGAATTTTTAGACAGTAGAGCATAGGAGTGATTACTAGGCAGTAGTGGAATTCAATTTTTTTTTACTACCAGTTCTGTGGGCGTGGATTGGTGGGCATGGCAGGGGAAGGATACTGCAAAATCTCCATTCCCACCCCACTCCAGGGAAAGGATACTGCAAAATCCCTATTCCTTTCCCACTCCTGGAGGAAGGACATTGCAAAATCTCCATTCCCACCCCATTCCAGGGGAAGGATACTGCAAAATCCCCATTCCTTTCCCACTCCTAGGGGAAGGATAGTGCAAAATCTCCATTCCCACCCCACTCGGGCCAGCCAGAGGTGGTATTTGCTGGTTCTCCAAACTACTCAAAATTTCCACTACTGGTTCTTCAGAACCTGTCAGAATCTGCTGAATTTCACCCGTTACCAGGGTCCACTTTGCTGTATACTTCAACACCAGCCCCTTTCCCTTTTAAAACAGGAGATATTTTAAAGATGGAGTTAACAATTTTACCACTTATAAGAAAATAAGAGGAGTGTTTGGTGCATGGGATTTTTGGAAGGTAAGTAATGAGATTCAGGAAGGGGCTTATCTGATCGAAAACAAGAGCTTCCCCACTGCATACTCAGTTTGGTGTCTTTTGACAGGCACAAGTGACCAGATTTATGCAGCCGAAATATATGGAAACATGCAAAATTTGGTCAGTAATATTTTGGGATGACAACTATTTATTTTAATATTGCTTTTCTCATTGGGATGTTACCTTTCAGACTTTTATTTTGGAGGTACCTTCTGCACAGGTCGTCTTTATTAGCAACTGCCTTGATTAGCAACTTGATTTAAGCCATTGTTTAACTACCATTTAATAAATCACAATGGTGTCTTCATATAGCATGAATTGAAACCACACAAACCATATTTTTGTTTTGAACTGATGAAACACAGCATTGCCCTTTAACCACAATAAATTGGCTGCTTCAGTCCTGGGGCATAACTCATTAATACTTTGAAACGTATTGGTCTTTTCCCCATCTATAAATGATGCTGGGTATTTTCAGAATCTTCCTGATAAGCGGAGCCCTTGAATATTGAATCTCCAAACAGAGTGAATTGGTAACAGCGTGATACGAGGCGAGAGCAGATAGCGTAGGACTGGTACCTAAATACTAAAAATCATGAGCTGGTCCAAGTTTCATGCTTTAGTATCGCTACCGCTTCTGGTCAATTATAGGTAAAAATCACCGCACGTTTTTAATTCAATATCCGTTTGCCCCTAATAACTCTTAATGTTTAGCTGTTAAATTATTTATTTACTAAAATAATGGAGTACTGTGTCATAACACAAAGAGACACGAGGATGGGAAAAACGCTACGATCGACTCCCGGAGAAACAGAACGACCACATTGTATCCCCCCTGTAATCTCTTAGTCGGTTCTGAAATCTGAAGGGCGGGATTGATAGTCTCCCCGTAGACCATGGCAACCGTTAGCCAATCCCGACTTGGTACGAACCTTCCCGGGGCCAATTGCACGAAGGCATTGTAAGCTCCCGCTTCGGAGCTCTATTGGCTAGTAAGCACGGGAGGCGTACGCCGTCGGGATTGACGCATGCGCGGTGTGGAGTGGTGGCTGAAACCGGGTGCTGGTGCTGACAGGGCCATAGCCGTCTCCGGACGAAAAGTAGTCGAGGCTCGAACGCGAAAGCCCCGCGTCCGGCGCGCGCATCCTTTCTTTCCTGGTGCTGCTGCGGCTGCTGTTGCCAGCATGTTCCTCACTCGCTCCGAGTACGACAGGTAAGTGCAGCCTGGACGAGCGGAAGCGCGGCCTGCTTTGGCCGGGGCTGAGTCACTGCAGGGGCCTGGCTTGGCGACCGACTCGTCCAAAGGTTTTCGGAAGGAATGGAAGCGGCCTCCCTCCTCCAGCTTCTTTCTTCGGAAAGGAAGCGCTTCGGCCGGATCTCGTGCCTCAGTGCCTGGGAATGGACAGCAGTTTTGGCTGCGCGGGGAAGTGGGGGGGGGGAACCGAAGTTTCCCGGCACTGGGTGTCCCGCAGAAGCTTTTCGCTGGCGGAAAAAGCAGCTTTACGTAAATCGAACTGCAAAATTTAAGCACTCTGGCGGTAAAGAGATTTTATGCGTATTTGAAACAATACTTCAAAAAAAAAGTTTACACTTATTCTGAATACTTAATTTCAGTTTGTTCTTTGTAGGGTGCTTTTTAAAAAAAAAAAAGATTTTAGATTTGTCTTAACTATGCCTGCTCATTATTGGGTAAAAGAAAATAGAAGGGATTCTGACATTTTCAAGTTTATTAATCAGAAATCAGGCTATCCCGATCCCTTTGAATACTTTTGCTAGAGGTAATTCATCAAAAGTGTTTTTTTTCCGTAGCAGACTGGGCCTAATTTGTGTTGTGAAATTAGTGTATTTTGGAGTAGTGTGTACTCGAGGCCAGTAACATTTCCTTAGTCATAATGATGATCCTCAAACTTTTGCTTTCGGTTATGCTTATCAGTGATTGGACGAGGTCACTGAAATCAAGTACTGTAATACTCCATTGCTGAATAAAGCACATAGTAGAAAAATCTACTATGCACAGATATATTGTTATAATGTTACTTGTACAAACCAATACATGGATAAACTTTGCCAAGTATTTTTGGCAATATGTTGTGATATTTATCAAGAAGAAAAAGTTTAATTTGGTGGTGACTTTCATAAATCATTTCATACATTTAGGGTTTTTTTCTCACATTTTGCAATACCATAAACTCTCAATCTCTTACTGTCACTGTTTTGTTTCAAGGGATTTATTGAATTAACAAACTTGTTAAAATTGAGATATCTTCACATTCTTGAGAAAATGAGAAATTTCTGAGAAGTTTGGCGTTTAAAAGTACACCGTTAAATAGAACGCTGTCTATTTGGGGAAAAAGATTTTTCTCTATATTGGTATAATTTTTTTTGCTAGAAAATTTAAGATATTTAAGATATGAAGATTGAATATTTGCTATGATAAGATTGTATCTTTAATGAATTTGTCCAGTTTCTTTCTAAAACACCCTTGTTGGTTATTTGCAACAAGTCAATTTTAGCTAGAAAAATACTTTGTCTTTCTGAATTATTTGAAATTAAACTTTATTGCATATGTCTGATTGAAAATCTAAATTCTAGTAAATATTCAAAGTGACTCTTGATTATTTCCTTTGCAGAGGCGTGAACACTTTTTCACCAGAAGGAAGATTATTCCAAGTGGAATATGCTATTGAAGCTATCAAGGTACATTTGAAACTATTGTGCAAAAAGTACCTTGAGCTACTTCATAGAACTGGATGGACTGGAATGGGGAAATCTCAGTGAACGGAGAGTACAGTTTGAGAATAGTGTTTGAGCAATCCTATCCAATTCTTCTGCACTTTCTTTGAAGTAATGCTGAGATAGCTTTTGCACAGTCACAATAATTGGTTGAGACTGGCAGTGTGTTGCATGTTATATTCTTTCACTTACCCAGTTGCATCCAATGGAATTTCTGTAAAATGTAAACAACTGTATGTAAATAACTGGGATAATGTGATGGTCTTGTTGAAAACTGCTCAGGAATCAGTTGTGTAACATTTTGTACACAATATTTTGAATTCAGCTTTATGAGAATAAGCTATGAAAGCGAAAATCTATTTTCCAATTTGATTATGTACCATGATTTTAGTAAGCAATTTAATATGCAGCAACTGCAAAATCGTTATATTGCATTGAGAACCACTACTCTTGTAGTAATTACAGCGCGGCCTAGGATTAGTGTGATATAGGTTCATGTTGTTACTAAACCATGGAGGTTCACTGTGTGACTTTGGGCCAAACAGTGCAGCCTGCCTTATGGTTGTAAGGGGAAATATTAAGAGGGATTGCTTTATACATAACCCAAGCTTCATAATTCAAAAGAAACTTTTTTAAAGATGGGATATCAGTAACTATAGCTTTGAAATTCCTGCAAGGGTTCCTGAGCCCAGAGGAAATGTTATATTTTCAGTGTATTTCATATTACTTTTCTTTGCATGCTTCTTGTTCTGTCATAGCACCCCCAAAGTCACATGATAAAAATTGGGTACTTGATAACTGGCATGTATTTAGAACAGTTGCAGCATCCTGGGGTCATGTGATAATCATTTGTGATCTTCCCAGTTGGCTTCTGACAAGCAGAGATGGGGAAGCCAGATTTGCTTAATGAATATATGATTCGCTTAACTGTGGGAAAAAAGTCATAAAATCAGGCGAGGCTCACTTAACAACAGCTTTACCTAGCAATGGAAATTCTGGTCCCAGTTGTGGTTGTAAGTCAACTACAATCACAATGGACTACCAGTGGTTATTATTTTTGGCATGGTGACAGCGCTATTATTTTGCACTGAATAAAATTAAATTCAACTTTTCTTATTCTGAATGATTAGTAGACTTAATCTCTAAGCATTCCATTACACTTTCCCGAAAGCTTCTCCTAACGGGCCAAATGTAGCAGATTGGAGAGTGAGGATCTTTTAAACTCCTTGAAAAATTCCTGTGGATTAGCAGGAAAGTTACCATGTCCTGATCTACTTTTATTGCCAAAAACCTTGGGTTGGAGTAGAATCTGGTCATGCACAATGTTCTGAGTTGGCTAGTCTGTTACTATTGTAGGCCCCTATATATCTAAAAAAAAAAAAAGAGGAAAGAAAGCAAATATTATGCTGTTTTTATGCATCAGTATACTAAGCATTGACTCATCAGTGCCTACAAGTTTCATTGATAAAGATATGTAGGTAGTTCCTTGTTAGAGCTGCATGTCTCTCTGAAAAATTGATGGCAAACTTGCTTGACATATAGACTATCATACCTGGAATTATGATTATCTTATCTGTTGTTTCAGAGTCATAATTATCTAAACTAATGCATGCTATTCATTAATATTTTAAAATAGTTTGTATCTGTGCTATAGGGCCTTTCTCAGAGCCAAGCCAGATCCTTATTGTTTTGAAGATAATTGAATTTAACATTAAAATATAACAGTTGCAAATATCTTCAAGCAAATTACACTGCTATGTGAAGATGCATGATATATTTTGTACAAAATGATCTTGGGTATTTTTCTTGAACGGGGTGGAGCTGACCTAATCATATAAGAGCTTGACAGGACTTATTATACATATTAAATAAAGAATTGATATACCACGGAATGGGACAATTCAGTGTGGCTAGTTTGGTGCAGCCAGTTCATCACTGTCAAGTTGCCTCTGCCAGCTCACTGCCACCAAGTCGCCACAGAACAACTCCACATGGTCAGATCGCTGTGGGGACAACTTGCTGCAGATGGCTGGAGGGAGAACTGGGTGGTTGGGCAAGTGAGCAGGTATGCAGAGTGGCAACAGCGGCCGAGGGCATCCCATTTTCACACACCCCACCACTGTTGGCAGTGCTGCTGCCAAGCTCCAGACTGAAGAGGCCCAAGACAGACATTGGAAGCAGTGGTCTGGGGAGGCAATGGTGGGTGGGGCATCCCATTTTCACATCCCCTGCCATCTTTGCAGCAAACTTCTGGAGCTTGGCATGGCAGCGATGGGGTGTGTGAAAATGGGATGTACCCAGATGCTACCCACCCAGCACACCACCAAACTGCCTGAACTCCGCCACCTTTGCTGAACAGGCTGAACTCTGAAAAGCCCAGAGCTCAGCATGGTGGCAGCAGTGTGTGTGAAAATTGGATGTGGCAGTTGTTGACACTGCTCTGCCCTCTCTCCACTTGCTTGCCTGCCACCCGGCTGTCTCTCCAGTGGGAAGCCACCGCTCTACCCACCTGTCTGCCCACTCACCTGGCTCTTCCTCCTGTCACCATAGCAAATTGTCCCTGTGGCAAGTTGCTATGTGAAGTCATCTTGTGGTGACTTGGCGGCAGTGAGTTGGCAGAAGTGACTTGGTGAGCTGGCTGCAATGAGTTGTTCTAGACCCACCAGATCAATTGGTGTAGTTAGTGCAGTTTGTCAAATGTTACATATTGACTTAAGATGAGAGAGAGACTAATAACAGTGAATGAATGGTAAAAAGTTGTTCTCCCTCATCCTCAGTCCATGATAAGGTTAATCAATGATGGTGCAATTATTAGGACACCTGCAGTTTAAGGACAAAACATTGACCATTGATTTAAATGTTTCCTTTCCAAAGCTGCCCTTTCTCCTTATTTCGCAGTGGCTCAGTGGCTAAGACGCTGAGCTTGTCGATCAGAAGGTCAGCAGTTCAGTAGTTCGAATCCCTAGTGCCACGTAACAGGGTGAGCTCCTGTTACTTGTCCCAGCTTCTGCCAACCTAGCAGTTCGAAAGCATGTAAAAATGCAAGTAGAAAAATAGGGACCACTTTGGTGGGAAGGTAACAGCGCTCCCTGCGCCTTCAGCATTCAGTCATGCTGGCCACATGACCACGGAGATGTCTTCAGATAGCACTGGCTCTTCAGCTTAGAAACAGAGATGAGCACCACCCCTAGAGCCGGAAAAGGAGTAGCATGCATGTGCGGGGGAGGGGTACCTTTACCTTTCATGTTGGGGGAGTTGAGAGGGTTTACCATTATTTGCCACGACATATCTGTTATTGCACAATATATCCTTATAGAAACAGGTTTAAGAATTTCTATGAAGGTCTAGAATCAAAAATACAGCAAGTTCAGACATGACATATCTGTTTAAATAAAAATATGCTCTAAATTTTCCCTTTTATGTTTGTATTCTGGGTTTTGGTTCACCCAGCATACATCCTGTTGTTTAATACTCTTCCGAAATTCTGCATCTGCCTATCATAGACTCTGTGTGCTGAGTATTTCTTAGATTGTATAAAGTAAATTAGAGTTCTTAAAAAAGGTTATGGTAAAGGTTCCCCCGCACATCCGTGCTAGTTGTTTCCGGCTCTAGGGGCAATGCTCATCTCCGTTTCTAAGCTGAGAAGCCAGCGCTGTCCGAAGATATCTCCTTGGTCATGTGGCTGGCATGACTAAACGCCAAAGGCGCACGGATTGCTGTTACCTTCCCAATGAAGTGGTTCCTATTTTTCTACTTGCATTTTTTACGTGCTTTCGAACTGCTAGGTTGGTAGAAGTTGGGACAAGTAACAGGAGCTCACTCTGTTACGCAGCGCTAGGGATTCAACCACTGAACTGCCGACCTTCTGATTGACAAGCTCAGCATCTTAGCCACTGAGCCACCACATCCCCTTTAAAATTAAAAATGGTTAAAAATGGTTATTTATTATTTTTGTTAGCTTGGTTCCACAGCAATTGGAATCCAGACATCAGAAGGAGTTTGCCTGGCTGTGGAGAAGAGGATTACTTCCCCACTTATGGAGCCAAGCAGTATTGAGAAAATTGTAGAAATTGATTCTCATATAGGTAAGAATGAAAGCTAATACTTAAGAAAATTCTGCAGTGTAATTGCAATATGATTAAAATCCTTTCTTCGGTGGTCTTCTAATTCCTATAATATGTAGACTTCCTTTGGTGTGAAATTAATATTTACTAGTAATAATCATTGGGTTTCTGTGTTCAAAATCAGCATAATATAGAATCAGATGTAGAAATCAGAAGCTACTATATGACCTCTCTAATAAAAGTTTGTCTCCAAATATAGAAATTGGAGAGCTGGGAATTGCAATGTGCGCTCTTGATCCCCAGCCAATTCCTCTGTTGGAAGCTCATTGATTGACCTCTAATGTTAGCCTGTCCTCTGTACAAGAGGCCATTTTTTTAATATAATCACATACACACCTCTGGTGAGAACTGGAGCTAGAGTTCATTTATATCTACCTTTCTCTGTGTTTAACATTAATGTTAACTATTTTAATATAGCTGTAAACAATGGTATTGTCTAACAAAGTTACTTAACAAATAAATAAATATAACTGACAAACATTGTAAGGTATCAGTACCTTATGTCACTTGATCTGCTTTTTTTCATATGCAAGTGCATGAACTTTGTTTATGATACATTTGACTTTGAACTTACAATTTTTAAGAGTATCAATATGCACATGGATGGATGATTAAAAACACATTGTTTATTTGAATGTTCATAAATCAATCTTTGGTGTCGCGCAGGAATCAGTGGCTGGTACTTCTTTTTTTTTTTTTTTGCATTTATATCCCGCCCTTCTCCGAAGACTCAGGGCCGCTTACACTATGTTAGCAATAGCAATAGTTTTTAATTTGTATCTCCCTTTTTTCAGGTTGTGCAATGAGTGGCTTGATAGCCGATGCAAAGACATTAATTGACAAAGCAAGAGTTGAGACACAGGTAAAAATCAAATACTGGTCTTTGTGCATCTTGCTTTTTTTCTCCCACTTCTTTTTTTTTTTTAGAAAATTAGTTATTCACTCAGACTTAAAACACACATGGCAGCAGAACTGCAGAAAATTACAAATTAAATTTTATGTGAAAAGAATGTGCAAAATTCAAGATGGATATGAAAAGGTGAAAATAAGATTCCATTACTGGATTTTTATGTCACTAATTATTTACAATTACATGAATATTAAAAAAAACTGATGTCAGAATATGCTCTACTATTATGGCTTTAGGATTGCTCTCTTTGAACTGAGCTTGACAACATTTTAATAGTCTTATTTCTCTTTTTAAATTCTCTATCCAGTAAAGAAAAAGAGCATGTAAAACTTAAGAGAATAGATACATTTTAGAGCACAAGTAAAACTGTTTTCCAAATAATCAATCTTTAACTTCATAATTGTCAGGATTCTGCTTGCTATGGATATGTTATTAAATTGAAAATGTGTTTCAGTGAATTATTTCCATAATCTTTGCAAGTTAACATTCTTGGATCAAGGAGCTGCTTCAAATCACGTTTAACAGCACATAAATCATTTTTCTGTGAGTGGTTTCTGCACAGATGGCAAAATATTTAAGCTACTCAACTATGGAATATTGATTCTGTGATTATGAGATTAGCTTCTTTTCATGTAAATAAACTACAGTTTGCATAGGAACTGCTCATGGTAGAATGCTTCCCATGTGGTTGGAAGCCTTTAAAAGAAGTTTAACTAAGTTTGAATAGAAAATATGGACAGTGTTATTCATAGCACATATCTATTCTAAAAGGAATAACAAATTAGGCATGAATCATTAAAATCTTGCCTCTTATTGTGCGTTCTTCGTACAAGATTGCAGTTGGTTTGCATGGTAGGTAATCTTTTGTGCATTTCTTCTTATGGTTGTAATTTTGGCTTAAGTTTATTTGGATGCAGATTGTATATGTATTGAAGAAGAAATATATATTTTATGAAAAGAGATATAGATGTTTTTTTTTATCATCTCAGAATCACTGGTTTACATACAATGAAATCATGACTGTGGAGAGTGTGACACAAGCTGTATCCAACTTAGCGTTACAGTTTGGAGAAGAAGATGCTGATCCAGGCGCAATGGTATGTATGTCAATTATTTGTTAAATGTTGTACAATTGTACTCTTCAGTTACTAGGTCATTACATGCCTGATCTTCTATGATTTAATTCTAGTCAAGGCCATTTGGTGTGGCATTACTCTTTGGAGGTGTCGATGAAAAAGGACCTCAACTGTAAGTTGGGTTTTATTTCTTCACTCTAATTATTTGTTTAAATCCAGGCTACTTATCACTGCTGAGTTACAAGATAGAATACCATAGAGTTCTACATAATCAACCTGACAATGAGAACAACCAATGAAATAGCTTGCCTTCAGAAGTTGTAGGTGTTTCATTACTGGAAGCTTTCAAGAAGAGACTGGACAGCCATCTGTCACAAATGGCCTAGGGCATTTGTTTGAGCAGGGGGTTGCACTAGATGACCTACAAGGTCCTTCCAACTCTATTATTCTATTACGTGATGGCAAACCTGTGGCACCTATGGCATGTGGAGGCATATCGGTGGGCTCACCGATCTTAGCTCCGGCGCATGCCAGCTGATTTTCAGGCCTTCTGGGCCCACCGGAAGCAGGAAACAGGCTTTTCTGGAGGGCCTGGTGGGGGGTGGGGAAGGCTGTTTTTACCCTCCCTGTGCTCCTAGAAAGGCTCTGGAGCCTGGGGAAAGTGAAAAACAGGCCTTCCGGTCTCACCGGAAGTCGGCAAATGAGTTGTTTCTGGCCTCGGGGGGTGGGGTGGGGAAGGCCATTTTGCCCGCCCCAGGCTCCTAGAAAGGCTCTGGAGCCTCTGGAAGGTGAAAAACAGGCCTTCCAGGCCCACCGTGCCATTGTGTTCCAAAAGTGGGGGGAGCACGGGGGGGGTGTATCGCGCGTGCATAGAGTTATGGGTGTTGGCATGCCCACACACACACCCCCAACACTCCCTCCACTCTTGGCATGTGATGGCAAAAAGGTTAGCCGTCACGGTTCTGTTCTATTCTAAACTAGAAATCAATGAGAATGTCAGTAGATGAAGACTGGATTGGGTGTATGAATTGTATGAATTAACATACAATCTTTTAAGAGCTGTCAAACTCTCTTACGCTAGTATCTGTCTCCATTATTAAAGATACTGGCCAAAAGGTAAAGCTGTTTTGAGATGTATACATTTTCATAGTGAAAGCTATAAATAATTATAATCCAAAGATTTTTCAGTATTTGCAAGGACACATAGGTGTAAAAATATAATAAATTTGATTTTGATATGAGAGCACAAACACCATTAAGGTTGAAAAACAAGAAATTCAATGATTTTTCTAATAGATACATATTTAAAAGTAGTTTGAATGGCACTTTGTACAGTATATGACTTCTGTATATGTATAAAACCTCTGATGCAAAATCAATGAAAATAAAGAATAAGTTTCCTTTATTGTTGTTCTGTGTTTTCAGAAGAACTTCCAGACTCAAAGGAATCTAGCAATATCTGTACTTCTGAGGCATTCCTTAGGTGGTGTTTAAGGCAGTCTAGTCCTTGTAACTAGAAGCACTTCAAAGTTTCAAGTACATTTTAAAGGAGAAAGTCTCCTCAGTTAAGAGTGCAAAGCCAAGCCAGACGAATCCTATTCACCATGCAATATTTTTTGACTCTAAGCTATGTAGTAAAACTTTGGCTATCCCTACTAGTCTCCCAAATTTGTTGGATGTAAGTGTTTGATTATGATACGCACATGTGTACCTATACAATCTGTTCCTAGTCAAATATAACTCACAGAATAAAACTGCAGACTTGATAAGTGATCTGCATGGCACTTGATGGTTTGTTCGTTTTCATATCTTTTATTTATGCATGTAGATTTCATATGGATCCTTCTGGGACTTTTGTACAGTGTGATGCAAGAGCAATTGGATCAGCTTCAGAAGGTGCACAAAGCTCACTGCAGGAGGTTTATCATAAGGTGAAAGCCCATTTTATTTGGCTTTACTCTTTATTGCAGCTCCTTGATGAAAGCAGAGGGGTGAAGAAAATAAGTGTGACTTTTATTGTAGCAGTTTCCACAAAATCCTGTTGTTTGGTTCTCTTTTAAAATAGCTGTAACTTTAATAACATGTTCTAGAATCACCTGGGTTATCTTTGTTTCTCATCAATGTATTTTGAGCAATTTAAAAAGTGTCATTACCTATGGCATTTTGAATATTTTTTCAACATATTTATAGGCTCCAGGTGGTTTTGGATCTGAGAAGTTCACAGGAGTAGAACCTTCTATAAAATATCATGAAAAGAAATTTTGAGATATTTTAAATTAAATCTCCTTTCTTGACCAACAAATCAAATTAGTAATTTATTCTCATGCCTAAACAAGAGCTTGTATTGTCTTTAAATAAATATAACATGTTAATTGTGATATTTCAATGACTGAAACTTGCAATTCTCAGCCCTAAAAATATTTTCACAATGGTGAACTGCATCCAACTGTAGAAACAGATTTCTATTAATACTTTTCCATCAAAGAATTGAGATTTACTGTATGTAAATCAGTTTAGACTAGCATGTGAAGTAAGAACACTGTCCAGTCAGTTTTAGACATGTCATTATATATATAATGGCTTACTTAAACATTTGTTTAATTTAAGAACATTATGTAATTAATGTGATAACTACAACCACTTGGTGTCTATCATATGAGCCTTAAGTTTCATGATTTCTCTTTACAGTCAATGACACTGAAAGAGGCAATTAAATCGTCCCTTATAATTCTAAAACAAGTTATGGAAGAAAAGCTGAATGCAACTAACATTGAGGTATGTTAATCCATTTATTAAAGGTTTTCCATCAATGTCCATATAATGTGCACAGATATTGAAGTAGCTTAGATTTACTATGGATTGTATTATTATGTATTTGGGGTAGAATTGTAGGAGTTAAGTTGCACATTTGGCTCTGCTACTTCAATGTTTCTGAGATTAGAGTGTTGAGATCTTTGTGATGAAATAGTGACCCATATACTTCTTAACATCTGCATGGCAATGGGAAAGGTTCTTTACCGCCATAGTAGCAAAAAATAATGTGATGTGAATAAATCAAGTACTTAAAATCTTAAAAACTAACACTAGTGACTCAACTTCCATCTAATTCAATGTTCCTCTAACTAGACAATTAGATAGGAATGTGGACAGCTACCTAACTTAAAAACAGAAAACCTTCTGTACTCCAACGGCTGGAATTGACAAATGTATTGCTTTGATATCAGAAATGCCATATAATTGTTTTTTATTTATTCAAAAAGTTTTTATTAGTCAAAAAAAAGGTTTATACAAATACATATCAGGTATGGTAAATTTTCATTTTTCTTATCTAAAATAAGAATTTTACTCAAATTTTTTAACACATACAACAGCCATATGGCAAGCAGGTAACACGAAGTAGCTAAGTTTACAAATTTTAAATACGTAATAAAGAAGGGTCAAGAATAAACAGAATATCGTACTAAAGAGAATAAGGAAAACCAACACAATCCCAAATATCTTTATCACTTCCTAGTTTTAGATCTCAGAACTCTGGGTCCAGCCTGCCCCACCCCCAGGGCCGCAACAGCGCCACCCGCTTCCGCCCCATGATCTATAACCTCCCCTTCTTCAATTCCTGGGTCATCTGATTCCAGGAGGGCTTTGTGTTCCTCCACATAGGCCGTAGCCTCCGCAGTTGTACTGATTTTTTTCGTAATGCCCTCCCGGAAAATCATCAATCCCTCTGGCATCAGCCATCTGAAGCCCACTCCCTTCTGGTACAATTTGCTTGACAAAAATAATATTTCTTTCTTTTTCACGTACCTGTCTGGGAATCTGCCTCAGAATGGCTATCTCCCTGCCCCTGTAAATCAGTGCCCCACTCCTATGTTTTCTAAAATTTCATCTCGTCTCTCTTCTCACAAATTTGACATGAACCTCTCTGGGAACTGCATGCGTGCGTGCATATTGCGAATTAACTCTATAAACTCGATCCACATCCCAATTCATGAAATCAACACCTCTCCCAAGAAATTCTCCCAACAATTTAGTCACAACATCTCTCAAGTCTTCTTGGTCCACTTCTTCCAAATTTTGAAACCTAAGGAAATAAGACATTTTATCCATCTGTAGTCCAAGCACAGCATTGCCTGTCGTCTCCTCTCTTTTCTGCACTGCGCGCATCTCACCCTCCAAACCTTCCACTTTCTGCTTGTTTTCTGCTGAAACTTGTTGAGTATCCTTTAAATCCTTTTGGATAGACACAATTTCTGCTCTTATTTCATCCAATTTCTTGTCCATATTAGATAACTTTTCCAAAATTCTCCATCTCTCCAGCAGTTGGTCTCTGACCTTTGCCATTAAGGAAAAAAAAAAATACAAAATCCTCAGGCAGGCACAGTATCCTTGTAATTTCCTCCGGATCCACCAGGGGCACTCACAGGAGCAACGAGTCCAGAGTACAGTTAGTCAACCAGGAAGTCAAGGAAGTGATGTCATCAAAATTCTCATAGTGAAGGCGGAAGCTGGGCGCCACCACTGTTCCCCAGAAGGAGGGGCCTCAAACCTTCCCTCCTAAATTTCTCCATCACCTCTTCTCTCCAGAGCTCCACAAAACCGGTAATCTTCTTATTTTAAGTTCTCCTCTCTCCAGAATAACTCGTGCTCCTTCCAACCGCAGGGGAGAAAAAACCCCCCCCCACTCCGGAGCACTCCACTCACGTTTACCGATATTCCCTTCCCTTCTCCTCCTCAATTCTTCTCCGTTCCCTGTTCACCACCAGGCTGCTGCAGTTATAAATCCAATGCCCCGGTGTCACCGGGCA
Organism: Ahaetulla prasina; assembly: GCF_028640845.1. Taxonomy (NCBI): domain Eukaryota; kingdom Metazoa; phylum Chordata; class Lepidosauria; order Squamata; family Colubridae; genus Ahaetulla; species Ahaetulla prasina. The sequence continues at coordinate 179,884,487 of NC_080541.1, forward strand.
CAACGGCCCAGGCGACGACCAAAATAATGGCCGCGGCCTGTGGCCTCCAAACCCCGCCAAGCCTAGGACGCGCCAGCATCGGTCCCCACAGTCCTGTATGTCGGCTGGGAGACCCCTGGCGAGCCGTCCGTGCGGCAGGTGTCCTTTTCGGAACACCTGGCCCCTGAGGGCCTCGGCGGCGGCCGGATTCGGGCGCTGGAGGCAGGAGAAGCCTTCCAGACGTCCGTTGCCGCTGGACACCGGAAGTCGTCTCCCTGAAATGCCATATAATTGTTTTTGATGAATTAAGATTGAGGTTATCCAAACATGGCCAGGGTGAGAAACTCAGGAACTAGAACATATTGAAGGCTTGGAACAAGGCTGTGGCAGAATCTAGTGACTTTATGTGAACTTTAAAAAAAGCATATCAGATCTTATTCAAACTTGGATAGTAGATCAGTAGGATAGGCCAGGGCTGATGGTTAAATTGAGAAGTCAAAGAATCTTTCCAAAGGATATATTGGAAAACCACTTCAATAAAGCTGCCAAGTAGCTTTATTGCAATGGTTTTTTAGGAAATTGAATGCATGCAATGTTGAATGCAACCACTGAGGGTAGCCTTAAGACCAACAGAAATTGTTAAGTGAATTGCATAAAGGTGTCAGGAAATCACTAAAGCAGAGGGAGTTAGAACTAAAATGCTGTGCTTACACTGTACAGCATAAACTTAACATAGTGGCCCATCTCCAAAACAGAAGTGTGTGTTTTGATATAACACAATGGATGAAATATTTGGGCTATAGGGGATTCTTACTGGTGGATTCTTGATAGGCACTCAAATCTTCTCAGAACTATACCTTCTGCCATGATAATCTTGAAACATTAGATTACCAATGCATTCCCATAACCTGCCACCCAGTGCCTGTCTTCCATTTCTTACTTTCCTTCAGTCAGTAATGCTGACATTGCTGCATGGTATTTTTGCAAAAGATAAATGAAAACACACACACTGCACTAACACCCCGACATACACACTCTCCAATCTTCCCAGCATATTTTCTTTCCTCCCTCTTTTGCCTTTTCTCAGTCAGTGCACTATTATAGTGTTTGGGCCTGTTCTGTACCAGGATAGTCTCAGCAGTAAAGAACAATCTCCCAGTGCAATTTATTTCACTTGCCTGGTGCTTCCCAATCTTCCCAGTGCCTTCCCTCCCTTGTCTTATCTCAGCTGCTGATGAAGGAGACCCTTTGGCTCCCACTCTTACTCACCACTCAATTCTGCCCAGAGGAATTGTATTTTGGTTACTTTCCACAACAAACTTATTCCATATATGGACCATATATCTGAAACATGCATATTTTGGTTTAGGCACAGACTATCACAAATCAGCTTATTTGGGGCAGCAAGAGCTTGTGCAGCGAATATACTGCACAGCCGTACTTTTCCTCTGTGTTTTATGGAGCGAAGAGGAATTTGTGTGTACCAGACTCAGGTTTTGTTGGAGCAGTGTGGATAAAAATACTTGTTCACCCTAATGAAGCTAAACTTAAGCAAAAGTAGTAGAGCTTTTGTAATTTCTTCTTTTCTCCGAAGAACTAGAGGATGTTAGAAATGACTTTGTTTTTAGAAATGTATTAGGGTGGAAAGATCTACAAGCCAAAATTGTTCAGACAGTCGAATAGTAGTATCTGTTTCATGTGCAGTAATCAATCTTCTGTATGTCAAGGGCTGCTACTTTCTAATGTGAATAAGTATTTATAACTTGCCTTTGCTGTCCTTGCAGCTTGCAACAGTGCAACCTGGGAAGAAGTTCCACATGTACACAAAAGAAGAACTTGAAGAAGTCATCAAAGATATTTGATGAGAGGAGGAACTCTCCCAACTGCCTCATTCCCTAACCACAGCAAACTGAATCTTCAGTTGTTTTCCAGTGCCCGTAACTTTATTTCAGCAGCACGTATGCCTGCTCTTAAAGGCGCAAAGATTTTTTTACAGTTTCTGTACATAAAGATCTTCAACAAGAGGAAACTAGAATAAATCATTTTGTTATTCTTATGTCACTAATTCTTTAATAAAGTTCGGTGGGAGGTATGCTTAAAATTAGTAGTGTTAGGGTCGATGCATCTTCAAATGTTTTCTTCCTCTTACATCAAATTTGGCTTTCTCAGGGATGCAAACAAAAGGATGGGAATACAGGTGGTCCTCGACTTACAACAGTTCACTTTGTGACCATTCAAAGTTACAACGGTACTGAAAAAAGTGGCTTATGACCATTTTTCAGAGTTACAGCCTTTGTAGTATCCCCATGATCATGTGATCAAAATCCAGAAGCTTAGCAATTGGTTCATACTTATGAGACCATTGCTGTGTCTCAAGGTCACGTGATCCCCTTTTGCGACCTGACAAAGTCAGTGGGAAAGCCAGATTCACTTAACAACTGGGTTACTAACTTATTAGCTGCACTGATTCACTTAACAACTGTGGCAAGAAAGGTTGTAAAATAAGACAAAACTCAATGTCTCACTTAACAATAGAAATTTTGGGCTCAGTTGTGGTCATACGTTGAGGACTACCTGTAATTGTACCTCTCTCCCACACACAAATATATTTTCAGCAGTTTATTATTTGATACAGGTAGTCCTCGACTTACAACAGTTCATTTAGTGACCATTCAAAGTTACAATGTTACAACAGCACTGAAAAAAAGTGACGTAACGACTGTTTTTCACACTTATGACCATTGCAGCACCCTATGGTCAGGTGATCAAAATTCAGACGCTTGGCCATTGACTCATATTTATGATGGTTGCAATGTCATGTAATCACCTTTTGTAACCTGACAAGCAAAGTCAGTGGGGAAGAGCCAGATTCATTTAATAACTGTTACTAATTTAACAATTGGAGTGACTCACTTAACAACTGTGACAAGAAAGGTTGTAAAATGGGGCAAAACTCACTTAACAAAATGTCTCACTTGGCAATAGAAATTTTGGGCTCAATTGTGATACGTCGAGAACTAACTGTATCTGATATTTTAATAGGATAAATGAACATCTTAAAGCTCCTACTAGTTACAGGCTTTATTGCACTTTGATCCTAGTCACAGAGACCACATTGCTGGTTGGGGAAGGCTGTCATTGGGATTAAAGCAGCAGTTGAGTAGATCAATAAATCATTATAAAGGAGAAAAAGTGGGACAATATTTCAGGTCTTTATAGTCTCCTTTTCAAACTGAAAGGTTCCGTCCTAAAATTCAGTACAGCTTAAACCACTGTACATACAGTTATAATTACTGTATATTACTTCCCTTATGTTGTCTAACTGCTGGTATCTGATGTCTTTCTAATATTACCAGTAGGCTAAACTTTCTTCCTTTTCTGGATGGCATGATAGTAACCAAACTCCCAGACATGTGGCCTTCAAAAGTCATTCCTGGAGCTCCCATTTTTAGCCGTTTAAATTACCTAGCTCCCTCATGTGGAACATGAGATAAATTGGGCAGTATATTTAAGCAAATGAATCAGTTCTGATTATCTCCTTTATATGTAATGATTTGTAAATCAGTTATTTACAACAAAGGTAAAACTCCAAAATAAAACCTAGAGGAAAAAATATGTAAAAAAGAAAAAAAGATTGAATTTTTAAATAATTTTTCTATATATATACATATTTGTTACAAGGCTGAGGTAGATGTGTGGTATGTGGTGTGATATTTTTGAGGGCTTTGGGTATGTTAAAGATAATGTGTAGACATTAGATGGGGTTTTGAAGTGATTGGCTTCCAGAAGTGACTTGGGGTGAAGTTCAGGCTAGCAGAAAAAATGGAGAGGAGTAAGTGGCATGAGCAGCAGGGGAAGAAAACTCCATTTGCATTTCTCCAGGCAATGGACAAAAGGTATAGTATAGGCCAGTGATAGGGAACCTTTTTGGCACCGAGTGGAACGCACGAATGGGAACCTTTTTGGCACCGAATGGAACGCACGCTCATCTGGGCTGCAACCTGGAAGAGGACCTGCCCAGGTGCATGCGTTCACCTGAAAATGAACTTTCAGTTTCTGGCACGCGCATGTGCACTGGCCAGCTACTGTTCCGGGTTTCAAGCATGCATGCACACGCAACAGTCAGTTGGCAAGCACGCATGCTCATGCAGGAAAGTGGAAGACCAGCTCTTCCAGTTTCTGGCACTGCTGCATGCAAAAAGGCCAGCTGATCATTGCACACGTATGCACATCAGAAAACCAGAAGAGGAATGGGCAATGCCGTGCATGCCAGGCAACATGGCTCCGCATGCCACTTTGGGCACATATGCCATAGGTTCGCCATCACGGGTATAGGCAGTGGATTTGCACTGTGTTTCCAATCAGGCTGTACTTAAACTGTGAAGACAGCAGGTGGCAAGCAAAGAATCTGGCAGCATTGCAGATCAGTTGTGTTTGACTCAGCTGCTTGGCTGGGTGAGATGGAATCAAGGAGGTCACACCCATTACAAAAGTAGTGGCTATAGAGGAACAACTCTGTTCTCATCCTGGGATGGACTGGAGACCAGTCAGTTCCGCATAAAGAGGTGGCAGTGGCTATGGTATCCAGGCAGCGGGAGCCCTTGATGTAATAAAGGACCTGGATATCCAATAGGTGACAACAATGAGAGTGGGAATAAATTGGTAGTCTTACAAGAGTCCTGTGGCTGCATCCTGACTATGTGTCGCATTGGCCATTTTGATAACCCCCTGCTTTTTTCCCTTCAAATTGGATTGAAATTAGCCCTGTAGATCAGAGCAGATTTCAAATGATTTACTGGGAGGGGGGGGTTTACATTGTGGATGTTGGCACTATGAGAGGAGAGATCTGGATTGGTTGGGGGTTGGGGGGGAGAGTCTGTTTTGGAGACCATAGGCAAGGTGAGGTTGGATTTGGTCACCAGCCTCAAGTGAGAGACACAGAAAGGAGAACATTGACTGCCAGTCCTGCCAGTATATACTTTCTTCCTCCTGGTTGAAAATTGGGGGGAGGGGGAGTAAGATTAGAGAGTGGATAGGAGGAGTGATCAGTGAATGGTGAACATCAAATGTGTTGTCCGGGATTTAGTCATTGAACGTTAAATAAAAGTGTCAGTATCTGGGCAAGGTTTATTTGCACTTAGGCTGTATGTATTGATGGATGAGTCCCTTTGGCTTTGAATGGAAGGTCAAAGCTGGGGTGTATGCGTGGAGGGGAATAGAACAGAGTACTGACATTTTTGAACTTTTGTGTTGGAAAAGACTCTTGAGAATACAATGAACAGCTAAGAAAAATGGATCATTGAACAAAAATCTCCAAATTTTTACTTGAGGAACAAATGATCAGATTTAAAGTATCCTACTTCATATACATTGTGCAAAGATTTAGTTCTTTTGAGAAGGCCTTGGAAAGGATGGGAGAAATAGAAGAAGAAGAGGTTGACGGGCCAAGTAGATGAATTCAATTACAATGGCAATGCAGTGGTGAAATGTTACTGGTTCACTCCGGTTCAAGAGAACCGGTAGTGGAAAAAAGCTACCGGTTCGGGCGAACCAGTAGTTAGCTACCGATTTAGTTGAACCAATAGTTTAAAAAAAGCTACCAGTTCCTCCAAACCAGTATTTCCGACGATCAGCTGTCCAGCGGGGTTTAGCTTTGCTAGAAAGCAGGAAATCCTATATTCTAGCGAAATCGCACGGCACAGCTGATCATTGCACACGTATGCACATCAGAAAACCAGAAGAGGAATGGGCAATGCCGTGCATGCCAGGCAACATGGCTCCGCATGCCACTTTGGGCACATGTGCCATAGGTTCGCCATCACGGGTATAGGCAGTGGATTTGCACTGTGTTTCCAATCAGGCTGTACTTAAACTGTGAAGACAGCAGGTGGCAAGCAAAGAATTTGGCAGCATTGCAGATCAGTTGTGTTTGACTCAGCTGCTTGGCAGGGCGAGATGGAATCAAGGAGGTCACACCCATTACAAAAGTAGTGGCTATAGAGGAACAGCTCTGTTCTCATCCTGGGATGGACTGGAGACCAGTCAGTTCCGCATAAAGAGGTGGCAGTGGCTATGGTATCCAGGCAGCGGGAGCCCTTGATGTAATAAAGGACCTGGATATCCAATAGGTGACAACAATGAGAGTGGGAATAAATTGGTAGTCTTACAAGAGTCCTGTGGCTGCATCCTGACTATGTGTCGCATTGGCCATTTTGATAACCCCCTGCTTTTTTCCCTTCAAATTGGATTGAAATTAGCCCTGTAGATCAGAGCAGATTTCAAATGATTTACTGGGAGGGGGGGGTTTACATTGTGGATGTTGGCACTATGAGAGGAGAGATCTGGATTGGTTGGGGGTGGGGAGAGTCTGTTTTGGAGACCATAGGCAAGGTGAGGTTGGATTTGGTCACCAGCCTCAAGTGAGAGACACAGAAAGGAGAACATTGACTGCCAGTCCTGCCAGTATATACTTTCTTCCTCCTGGTTGAAAATTGGGGGGAGGGGGAGTAAGATTAGAGAGTGGATAGGAGGAGTGATCAGTGAATGGTGAACATCAAATGTGTTGTCCGGGATTTAGTCATTGAACGTTAAATAAAAGTGTCAGTATCTGGGCAAGGTTTATTTGCACTTAGGCTGTATGTATTGATGGATGAGTCCCTTTGGCTTTGAATGGAAGGTCAAAGCTGGGGTGTATGCGTGGAGGGGAATAGAACAGAGTACTGACATTTTTGAACTTTTGTGTTGGAAAAGACTCTTGAGAATACAATGAACAGCTAAGAAAAATGGATCATTGAACAAAAATCTCCAAATTTTTACTTGAGGAACAAATGATCAGATTTAAAGTATCCTACTTCATATACATTGTGCAAAGATTTAGTTCTTTTGAGAAGGCCTTGGAAAGGATGGGAGAAATAGAAGAAGAAGAGGTTGACGGGCCAAGTAGATGAATTCAATTACAATGGCAATGCAGTGGTGAAATGCTACTGGTTCACTCCGGTTCAAGAGAACCGGTAGTGGAAAAAAGCTATCGGTTCGGGTGAACCAGTAGTTAGCTACCGGTTTGGTTGAACCAGTAGTTAAAAAAAGCTATTGGTTCCTCCAAACTGGTACTTTCAACGATCAGCTGTGCAGCGGGGTTTAGCTTTGCTAGAAAGCAGGAAATCCTATATTCTAGCGAAATCGCACGGCACAGCTGATCCCCCCCTTCGCTTTTACTTACCTTCCCAAGCCTGCTTTTGGTGTATACAGCACATGTGTGCACACATTTGGTGCGCATTATGCATGCGCACGTAGCACACGTTTGGCATGCAGTGCGCATGCACGGCCAGAGAACTGGAAGCAAACTGGTTCGGATTTCACCCCTGTGGCAATGGGTACTCTGTTGGAAGACTTAAAAGATAAGCATGGGGAAGATCATTCTGGAGAATATTCAGTATGTGCTCACTTAAAGAATTGACATTTGTTTGATGGCACAGAATCAAATGTGCACAGAAATTATTTCTTTATTATTTCAGTTGTATTTACCTGGAGGCACCTGGGAGGTGTCCAAAGATCATATGGCTCTTATTTTGACTCCTTATGTTATACCTGCCTTTTTTTTTTAACTGAGCCTCCCTTAATGGTCATTTTTTATTTTCTGAAATTATTTAGGGAAGAAACATGATTACATCTATAGACTGCTTAAGCTCCTTCAAGACTTTGCTTTTCATATGTTTTGTGAACAAAATGTCTGAACTGATATCTTCACTTTGAATGCAAGGTATAAGGCCAAGAAATGTAAGAATGGAACATAGGTGCATACTATGAAGTGTGCAAATCAACGAGAAAGTAAGGTATCGTGGGGTGTCATGAATCATATCCATTGCTAGAACTCCGATTTAGTTTTTAGAATAATGATCTAGATTCAGAAGATGAAAAAATGATTCAGAGCATACAGAGACATATAGCATATATTGGCAACTCCTTAATGAAATGCCCAGTAAAATTCAAATTTAACTTAAGGAAGTGTTGACAGGTCCGGTGTGCGTGCCCACATTGTACAGGACAAATCTGCTTTTATTTTGCAGTAAAACAGAGGAATGAAATAATAAACCAGAGAGTGAGCTTCTTGCCATATGTTGCCAATACAAACTGAACATTTTCCATTTCTTAAAAAGGTGTGAACTCATGAAGTGGTAACAGCTACAGCCTGTTTATAACTGTATAGATCTGGATACCTTATATACCAAACAGAAGGAACAATTAATATTCTGTTCTCTGATGTGGAAAGTATCCAGTGTGGAATGTGTCAAGGTTATATAAGATTCTGGATAGACATGAAAAGTGCTTTTATTGAAAGCAGAATTGTCCTCACTGGCTGAGAATTACAAGGCTGAGGTGTCCAGTGAACATGCTAGTAAATGACAGCTGGTTACCCAGTTCTGTAATCTATATTTCTTCACTGAACTTGAGGTGACTGCTACATTGGTGTTGAATAAGGATTTTTACAAAGAGATATATAATTATATATTGAGCATATTAATATTGATTTATATTAATATTTCTTATGTTCCAATGACATTCTTTCTATTACCGTATTTTCCGGAAAATAAGACCCTGTCTTACATTTTTTTGAACCCTGAAATAAGCACTTGGCCTTATTGTCATGCGTTCAAAAGCCCGATTGGGCTTATTATCAGGGGATGTCTTATTTTGGGGAAAACAGGGTAGTTGATGCATGCCACTTAGATAATTGTGCCACTTTCTCCTTAAATAAAAGAGGCAATGGGAAAGGAGAGGAAGACACTATTCTTTTTTATGAAGTGGATAGTTATCCAGCAGATGGTCAATATCAAAAGTTGGTAAATATTCACTGACCTGCCTTTTAAATTAATTTTAATTTAATGCTTTGAACTTCTTAAAAATCAAACAGTCCAAGAAAAGTAGAAGTTGCAGCATGAAACACAAACCTTTAGGCAAGATAAGAGATTCCCAAAAGACTCCAAAATATGGTTTGTTTAATTTTTTTACCAGCCATTTGAAAGTGTAAGGACTGCATCAATTGCTGTGTGCTACCATCTGGTGGCATGTTGGTAAAATAGTCATTGTGGTTATGCTGTATGCCCTCATCTAGAAATACTTAAACCTTCTAGGTATTGTGTTGGGTGTCCATTCAATAGGTCTGGGAATTACTTAAGGCCAGCTACTCACAAAGTGAAAATAGATATAACTGAAGCACAGATCACATGAAGGAGACCTTATTTTACTGTGTTTCCCAGAAAATAAGACCCTGTCTTATATTTTTTTGAACCCTGAAATAAGCGCTTGGCCTTATTGCCATGCACTCAAAAGCCCAATTGGGCTTATTATCAGGGGATGTCTTATTTTGGGGGAAACAGGGTAGGGGAAAAAGATAATTAAAATACATCTGAGCCAGTTTGGTCTAGTGGCTAAGGCATCAAGCTAGAACCTAGAAGACTGAGTTCTAATCCTGCCCACTGGGTGACCTTGGGCCAGTCACTTTCACAGCTCTAGGAAGGAGGCAATGACAAACTACTCCCAAAATCTTGCCATGAAAACTGTAGTGATCAGTACAGACATCATCAGGAGTAAACACTAATTTCAAGGCATTTAAAAATTACAAAAGTAAAATTGTCTTTTAGTCTCTACCTCCTTAACACATTTTCCAGCCATTTGCCTAAATTCTAGGTACAGTAATTAGAAGCAATGAGGTTCTGATGACCAACTGGAATACTGTTGAAACTGCTTTAGTTATGCTTTAGAAAGTATTCTTAAACTTTGAATAAAAGTGGGCAACTTTTTGCCAGTCAAACATTATATTACAAGGAGGATGAGACAATGACCTAATGCCACCCAAGTGATAACAGTTTTAGAGAGTTGGGGGTGGGGAGAAGATACTCTTGAATTATGCATAGAAGGAACTAGGATGCATGTACATTCTTTTTACAAAAAATGTGTAGGCTATTTAATGCCACTTCTTAATATAGTGAAAAATCCAAAATCCATGACAGATGTATTATTGCTAACCTTTGGGAGCATGTTCCAAATCTGGTGCTCTGGGATTACTTCCAGAAGTTAGTAGCTTCAATGAGCAATAAATAGAAAAGTTCCCTGAGCATTGAACATTCTTGGAATTCTGGGAGTTGAAGTTCATATCCACCAAAAAGCATCCTATTGGGGAATATTAATATAAAGCATAAGTTAAATAAAGAACCCGGATAAAGAGGGACCTACTCTCCCTTCTACAATGGGACTGTGTGTTTGGAAAATGCAGTAAAAGGAAGGGACTGGTTCTTCCAGAACACAAAATGTTTCCTTTTTTTGTAACTAGTTTCCTCCCCTCCCCTTCTTAGTTTGCCCAAAAAGAATCCTCCTGGCACTTAAGACAAAGGCTTTTTTATATTTTGCTTTAAGCACAGTTGTTAGTACCAGCTACAGTGTGACTGTCTCATGATTTCTCTAAAGGCCTTCTTCCATAGTTCAATCTATGAAGAAGTAGCACATAACTTTCGTTGATGAAAGCCACTCAAAAAGTAAGATCTTTAGTTTTAGTCCAGGAGATAGCTTTTCAAATACATTTTGTGAGAGGTTACGGTACCTCTTATGTTCTTACGCCTGTTCACCATTTCAGGAAGATTGGACTTGGTGATACTTCGTGTGGGTCAAGTTATGTTTCCCATCATAATGCTTCATGATTCAATGAAATTGTTCTTTGTTTTTCTAACTCGATTACTGATTACTTTGATATTTCATTTATTATTCAGTAATAAGTATATTACTTCCTCTACCTGCTGGATCCATATTGTGCTAATAAGTCCTAATAGAATAGAGATGTTTTTTTTAAAAAGGCTATGGGGCTTTTTCACAATTTATTTAATGAGCTGAATATTGGTAGTCAAAGTTAGGGTTTTACATTGCATGTAGCCATTGACCATTTAACTTTGTTCATTGAACAATTTGCTGTCTTAGGCACATAAATATAAACTAGGGCTTATGAGCCTCAGATCATGGTTTAATCAATAAAGAAAGTTTATAAACTTAGCATAACATATAATATGCTACGGCCAAAATAAATGAACAAAGTTCAAATATATCATTATTTGTCAATCTTGTCAATATTTTATTACCTGTAGAAATTTAAAGAGTGTTTAATTATGTAAAAACAAATTAATATCTCTTATTTCTATTTGGACATGCACATTTCATAATTCAAAAGGTGTTTTTGTTTTTTTGCTGATTTCTGTTTTATACAAATAATTTCAATTTCAATCTAGTAGAACATTAGCCAATGTTCAGCTGTAACCTGGCATGGAAAAATTAAGAGTTTTGTTTACAAATTAATAGCCAGTATTGCCGCATATATTATAAAATGCATGAGCAAGGTTTGCTTTATTAAATTATCCTGGTTAATTAGTTTTGTCTTAAATCAAATATACAATTTGCAGCTGCGATACAAGAATCCAAGTTAATGTGCCTGTTGCAGCATTCTGTAATTTAGTGACCACTAGATATGTTGGAGTTTCATACTGTAACTTTCAAAATGCCCATCCAATAGCCAAATAATAATCCCAACACCTCTACAGAATGCCAACTGGGGAAAATGCTTAGGGTTTATCGACTGCTAGGTTCACTATTTGCAAAGCTGATTTTTTAGGTATCTGGTGGCTTGAAGTTCATTTGGCTTAATGGCCCAAGTAGAACTCTACAGTGGATTGGAGTTATGGAAGTTGAAGTCCAAACTATTTAGAGGACACTAAGTTGCAGACATTTGCAACAAAACAATTAAGCTCAAAGAGAAACAAGGAGCTCACAGGTCAAACCTCAGTTACAATATTATCTTCTATTGGTAATACTAAGTTGTGTTTTTCTTTATTATTTTTGTTTATTAGAAAAAAAAATCTCACTCTTAACCCTGTTCGAATATGTTGCTTTCCCCTCCGCATGATTCCTACAGTATACATGATTGCTAAAACTTGTGGTTCTGGTTGCATGACATTGTCTTTTTTTCCCCATGCTTCCCTGCCAAGTTTCATGTTGCAATTTCTCTATATGCCAGTTTAGTTTCCTGTTCACTTTTTCATGCATGTGCACATTATAGCATTGTTCAAAGTATAAATAATCATACCCATAAATTCATTTCTAACATGCTAAACTGGCTATGTAATCATGGTCCTCTGTTATAATTAAAGAACTTGGCCACTTATGATTCGTGGGCTGTCCTTATTTCCGTTTTTGTCTGTTTGATTTTCTATCTTGCCAATTCAACAGGATCCTCAAGTTTGGTCTGAAAAAATACATTAACATTTGGGCTGCATCTACATTTCACACATATAGCATTGATATAGGATGCAATCTTCCCTTTTCCTTAAGAATGTTAATAAAGAATGATAGGCCCAATACTCTTCAATATCTTCACAAACTATTTAGATGATAGTTTAGAGAAACTGATCAAATTTTCAGATGATATCAAGCTGGCAAGAATAGCCAACACTCCAGATCAGTGGTCCCTCACCTTTCTGGCACCAGGGACCAGTTTCATGGAAGTCAATTTTTTCACAGACTTGGGGTGGGGGGAAGGTTTTGCATGCAACCTAGATCCTGCACAGGCACAGATGAAGCTTTACTTGATTGCCTGCTGCTTGCATGGTCCGATTCATAACAGGCCACGGACTGGTACTGATCCACAGCCCAGGATTCAGGGATCCCTGCTTCAGATGATAGGCTCAAGATACAGAAAGATCTTGACAGACTTGAATACTGAATCCTATCTAATAAAGTGAAATTCAATGGTGAGAAAAATAAGGTTCTACATTTATGCAAGATAAAACAAATGCACGGGTATAGCTTGAGCGGGTGTGTGTGTGTGTGTGTGTGTGTGTGTGTTGAACTAGAAGACCTCCAAAGTCCCTTCCAACTCCGTTATTCTGTTAAGTCTCTCACTTGTTTAATTGTCTTTTTTTTCAGTCTGAAGATTTATAATCTTTGGTTTATAGCTCTGAGAATTCATTTTTATTTTGCATGTAACCTTAAATTTGCCTTTAGTATGAATGAGATGAGAGCATGCATTTTGTGCACTTCACTATTCATTTTGTGCAATACTTTGGATTGCACCTATTGCTTTCTTTTTTTTCAAATGCAGATTTAAACACGCCCATAATTTGTCACCTTACTAGGAGATAAATTTCTTAACTAGATTTAGATCATAAGCACGTGTATGTCAGAATTTAGCAATCCTATTGTGCTACAGGGCAGATACTGGCTTTTGTAGCTCATTATGTAAGATGCAATTCAGCATTAATCATTAGAGTAGAAAAAATAATATTACATTAGGAGGGTGATATTAGTACACTCTTTTTTTTTAGTATGTCCTGCCTGACTTTTCCAATGACTGCTTATATTTTGATACAGTACATTTTTATATGGTGTAGCACTAAGGGTTGTACTAACTCCTTCTTTGGATGAAAAAAAAATCAGTTTTTTAGGAAAAATATAAATACCAACTTGACTTGTTACTGGTGTCATAATTTCTGACCTACTGGGCATGCTTTCAAGGCAATGGGGAATGCAGATCAGCCAATTAATTAATCACTCATTGAATTAGCATACTAATGATTCTCAATATTTTTCTTGCATGAAGAAAAAATAGTGTTTATCCAGATACTCATATAAAATCTGTTTGCTTTTGTTGGCAATATAATAGTATTGACTACTATAGACTTAAAAAGACTGAATAAAGTCTATCTGTTAATTATTGGCTGTTTTATGTATAAGTTGAGTTGACAAAATTAGAAATGAGGAGGTTAAGCCACCGGGGAAAGCCAAGGGAAATCATCAAAGCCATAAAAAAAGTGAACATTAGAATATTTTGAACATTTGATGTGACACCCAGAAAAACACAGCATACTTCACTTAATCCTCCAAAGAAAAATTGAAGGTAAACAAGGTCCAGGCAGAAGAACATCATAGCTTCAAAATCTAAGAGACTGGTTTGGACAAAACTCAACAGCACTTTTTTGTGTGGCTGTTGTTAAAAATAGGATCGTCAACATGATTGTCAACGTCCAATGATGGATATGGCACAAGAAGAAGTGGTTAAATTATCAGCAGGATCATAGATGGTGGCAAGCTATTTGTTGCATCTGATATGTAGAGTCCTTAAAAGACATAGGAAATAATATCATTTCATATTCAAAATTAATGAAAACCTTTTAAGTTCTCTGTAATTCATGCGAGATCAAGCAAAGAAGGAAATGAGACAGGAAGAGAAAGAAAGGTGGCAACATTTGAAACTACATGTAAATTGTTTGTAGAGACAAATTACAGAGGTCTTTGCATTAATCTGTGACAATTGCTGCACATTTTAGATCACTCCCAACAAGGGCCTAACCCTTTTTCTTGGTAAAAAATAACAACCCTGGAATTAATCATTTTGTTAATCTGAACTGAACAGGGACATGTACCAATCAAACTGAATTTAAAGTACTCCAAACAAAACTGGTATATAAATCAACTGTTTTGATGTAAACTAGATTTTGTTTTAGCTTATTTTTCAATTATTTTTGTATATTACTATTCATTTTCTCTTATTTCCATAACTACTCATTGCTCCCAAAGTGCATGATATGATGTGTACATGATGAGTTGATCTAACGTGAGTTGAATATAACTCCTGGTGAATTCATGAACATGCCCACATACAAAAGTGGTTTATCACCGCTTTCTTCAGGGTTCCACACAACCACCCTAATTATTTGCATAGTTTACAGTAAATGTTTCTCAGCAATTTTAAACTGCATGGATTTCAATACTCAGCATGCTAGCTGGAGAATGATATAGGGTCATCTGCTTTTGAGCCAGGGGTTGGACTAGAAGATCCAAGCTCCCTTCCAATTCCATCATTCTGTCATTCTTATTCTGAATTATGGAAGTGGAAGTCTACAAACTTAAAGTTGCTGAGGTTGAGAAACACTAGTTTAGAGATTCTTGGAGGTGTCCCATCCACTACTTACCAGGACTACCCTGCTTAATTTCTGCATGTATCATAGCTACCCTTTAATACAAGACTTATGACAATTGAGCCCAAAATTTTTGTTGTTAAGTGAGACATTTTTTAAGTGAGTTTTGCCCCATTTTACAACCTTCCTTGCCACAGTTGTTAAGTGAATCACTGCAGTTGTTAAGTTAGCAAAAAGGTTGTTAAGTGAATCCGGCTTCCCTATTGACATTGTTTGTCAGAAGGTTGCAAAAGGTGATCACACGATCCCAGGACACTGCAAGAGTCATAAATATAAGTCGATTGCCAAGATCTGAATTTTGACCATATGGATGCTGCAATGCTCATAAATGTGAAAAACGGTCATAAGTCACTTTTTCAAAGCTTCATAGAGTCACTAAACAATGTTGTAAGTCGAGGATTATCTGTAAACTTGTCATATATTAAATGATTTTTTAAAGATCTGCAGAAACAACTGAAGAACATTGGGCTGGACTAGAACAGTGGTCTCCAACCTTAGCAACTTTAAGCCTGGAGGACTTCAACTCCCAGAATTCCCCAGCCAGCAAAGCTGGCTGGGGAATTCTGAGAGTTGGAGTCCTTCAAGCTTAAAGTTGCCAAGGTTGGAGACCCCTGGACTAGAAAACTTCCAAGATCCCTTCCAGCTTTATTCTGATTCCTATCGTGGCCAGCTTTAAACCTCTACTTCGCCAATGAGAAGAAAACGCTTGATAGGAGAGAGCGCCCCGTCCTACCATTCGTTCCGACTGCAAACAATGGATGAAAGCCGGCTCTAATCGCTACCCTTTATTAAAAAAAAAAGGACAAAAACAAAACTTGTCGGCTTCGCCTCCTAGCAACAGGAGCCAAAAGCTTCTCGCGAAGCCTTAAATTAAAGGGAAAATGTGAAAGAAGGAAACACTTGCAAGAAATCAACCAATGAGCAAAGCGCTCTTCAAAGTGGGGTGATATTGACCAGCCGGATCATTTAAAGGGAGGAGGCTGGTAATAGGAGTAGCCAATGGCCGGTGGCCGATGGAATGAAGTGTCCACTGCGCCGAGATTGGCAGTTCAGCGGGCCGCTTAAAAAACAGAAGCGGGGATAGCTGAGCGAATGGGAAAAAAGCTCCGGGAGAGGTTAGCCGGCGGTTGAAAGTCGGGCAGATTGACGTGCGTGACAGCCAATGGCTTTCGCATACCTGTATTGGCGCAGCCCAATGAGGCGTTCGTGGCTCGGGCGGCAGGTGAGCCAGTTCCCCGAGCGCGGACCGGAGTTTGGAGGTTGGGACCGCGGAGAGAGATGTTGTTGTCGCCGTCCTTGGTGCGCGCAGGGCTGCTGCTGCTGCTGCTCCTGGCGGCTCCGCTCTACGGCCGAGAGATCCGGTTCGGGGCGAAGGCTCTGCGGGTCCGGCGGGGGTTACGCGGCGGGACTGAGCCGGACACTGGATGCGGCCCGCAAGACGAGGGTTTCGGCAAGGAGGTGCTTGGCAACAACACGCACAAGGTGAGAGCAGGGAGTGGCCTTCCTGGCCGGGGCGAGAGGCCAGGCTTGGGGCACTGCTGGGTATCGCTAGCGCCGCTGCCTCCGCCAAGGCTCGTGATGCAGAGCGGAGGGCTTTGACTTTGGAAAAACCGAACTTCCCGCTGGAGCGAGAGAGGATCGAGGCAGCGTCCGGCGCGATCTCTCTGCAACACGCCAGAGTCTCTTTGGTGCCTTTGAAGTGGGTCCTCTGAACATGGGCAGAGTGCTTTCCCCCCCCCTTTTTCTTTTTTTGGAAAACCAACGCAACAGCTCCCTTGGTTTTTGCCCTGTTTATCTTGGACTGTAGCATGACACTCGAGCAGATTGTTTTCTTTTGTCATTGGCCAACCTGACACCTAGTGTGTGTTTAGGGGTAGAGGTGGATTGTGATGCCTATGTGGTAAGACAGCCACGCCTTTTAGATGACAAGGGAGTTGAAAGATCCGGTAGGTTAGTTAGAGGGAGTTAGGCATAAAGTGCTTTTATCTCCTTTTTTCCCTTCCTCCTGAGCTAAAGGCTAGGCTGATGTTCACTGCTGTGATTAGTGAAATAGTGTGAGAAAGCTGCACCATTTCCCTTCACAGAATAGCAGCCATTTGGAGCTTTTAAAAATAGGGAACAATTTAACCGGTATGCAAACATCGATGACATTCATAAAATGTAAAGGTTACCTTTAGAGCATGCTAAATTCTTAACCAGTCTCTGCTTTGGGTGTTAAAAGTAATGCGTATTGATTCTGAGATTAGCATTTGCATGATTGGGGCATCCTACAGTAGCAGGGCTAGAATTTACTAGCTTGATTAAAATAAAAAGTTAATTCCTATGGAGCGAAGAGTCACCAGTTATGTGATTAAATCTTAGATGATTGTGTTCAGGTCCTTAATCCTATCACTACACCAGTCTTCCTCAGTGTCCTATTGTCCCGATGCTATCTGGAAATGTGAAGGTTCAATGCATTTGGTGGGCATCCTCTTAGGGGTTAGGGTTAGGGTAAATTGTTCTATCAAGATAATATGACAGTTGGACATGGGAATGGCCCTTGACAGAAAGTAAACTGTTGAAAGCCTGAGAATAGGATTTGGTTATCCTGTTCCTGAATGCAAAAGGTCTAAGACTATTCTATTTTTTTATTCTGTCAAGCAGCGTTGCTAGGCATTTATAACATATGATTGAAATGGAATGAAATAGTCATGTGTATCAAATACTGAACACTCAAATGTGCCAACTGGTCTCAAGTACTGGTCTCAAGTAAGGAAAATCTGAAAACCTCAAGGGAAGTTTTCTAGTTATGTTTCAGCTGATAACTCAGTCCTTTTCCTCATTTTTTTAACCCTATCCAGTTAAATTTCTTCAGTTTTCATTATTTTTATTTAGTATGGTTTTGTTACATGTTTCCTTTTTTAAAAACAATTTCTAGATAATTTCTCATTTTTAAAAAAACTTACCTACAGTAAATATTTGCTTCCTATTTTTTCTACTTTTCTTTGGTAGGCCTATTTTTCTTCCTTTCAAGCAGATTGCTAATTCAATTCGTCATTTATTCCCAGTATTTTTTTACTTTGATACTTGCGATATGTATAATATGATCTAACTTGATGACTTTTTTGGTGTATTTTAATGTTAGGTAACTTTATCTGCATGCCTTCATTGGCTCTCCATTCCTGTTTCCTTGTTTGTGTTTGCCTTGCTTAAAACAGAAAATCCCAAAGTACGCCTACATTTTATTTCTAATTTATGGAAGGCACTTAGTGATAATAACCTTATATTTTTTCTAAATGTACAAAGCAAAGTCCAAAAATAGTTCTTAAGTAAAGAAAAAAAACCAATTTGCATGCTAAACTTCTTCTCTATCTGTCAGTATTCTGCAAAAGCTCTTTCCTGTGGTAGTAGTTTTAATTTCTGTTGTGTTATTTTTGAAATTACATTGTTGCTCGCTTTTAAAATAAAATTCTGAAATGAAAAGAATAGTGAAAATCCTCTGAATTGAGCGTTTCAAAACTATAATCCCATTCCTGACTACTATCATTACATTTATTCTTTACTGTCCATATGGCTGATGCTGGGTTTTTTTTATTATTGTTACAGTATATATGACAAAATAGAAAGAGCAGTTGTTGTTCAGCCAGAGATTACTACAAGTTCTCAGCTGGTATTTTACTAAATTCAAGACTTTATCAGTTTTGAACATAAGACTGAAAGCTCTGTTAAATGCAGATTGGCTCAATTGAAACTGGTTCTAAAATGACAGTTCAACATGAAAATATATTCAGAACTAAGTCTGTTAGAGAATGGGAACAGAAAATATATATAATAACCTCATCAACTCTGGTTCATTAATGGGGGCTCAGATGATCCACAGTTATTTATTAGGAGTTTTAGACTGTCACACATATGCAATATTCTGATTTACCAGGAAAAAAACCCTCCAAAGTACAATACAATAATCAATACAATTGACTATAGATATAGAGATGAATATGTTGATTAGAATCATACTCACTTGCATAAGAAAATTTTCAAACCCCACCTCCCACATTTCTGCTTTTTATAATAATTATTTTTCCTATAAAAATGTTTAAGTATTAATATGTACATCCCTTTCAAAATCCTCTAAGGTACAATATTGGCTCTAAAGCAGTTATGACAAAGCACATTGAGGCAAATTATATTCAGATAAATCAATACCAATACTATGTATCATATATTTAATGGTAATAATGCACCAGATATTACACAAAATACAAAAGCAGCACAATCTCTACTGAGAAAGAACAAAATAAACAGCATGTCAGAAGAACATTATTTTCTCTTGACAATCTGCAACTGTGTTTAATATATATGATGATCATAAGTGAAAAGTTTATCATAGTTTACTAAGGGGAAACCTTGGTATTTTCTTCTCGTTGTGGTCCATTCATTTTAATTAAACTAGTTTACAGTATGTATTTCTAGCTTAGTTTCTCAATTAAAATCCTGAGAGGAAAAGTTGTGATCATACTCTTTTTAGTTAGGACAAGTATCAACTGTGTTAGGTAACAGTTGGTATGCATTTGTATATATATTTCTAACAACACTATTGTACATGGTTGAGTTAAATAATATATAGCAGCAGAAATAATTCTAATTAGTTAATGAAATATACTTAAAATATTAAGAAAATGCTATATTTAGTAAACCTAAAATCTTATCTGTCTTAATTATCTTCTGCAATGTTTAAATTTAAAATTAAAATTTGCAGTTTATGTATTGCAGAACTTTCAGTTTTTGAATACTTATTAATCCATCTGCAACTAAATACTTATCTGAAAAAAATTACAATTCAGACAAATCATGTAATTATGTCCATGGGATAATATATATATATATATATTGGGATATGTGAAAAAAGTGTATTTAGTATCAGGGAATCTGTGTCCTTATGTATAATTTGATGACAATTTACTTTTTCACCTTTCCTTACCCTCTTGTCCATGAATTGTATTTTTTTCAAATTTGTGTTTTGTAACAAATCAATGTTTATATATCTATTGAGAGTATCATATCTCAATTTGTATCTTTGTGTATTCATTTTCACGAATCATAAAGGGGTTGCCTCCCTTTCTCCAAGGTCTGACTTTTTCTAGTTATTTTTTTAGAGTGTTCAAAGTAGGAAGTCAGGTGAAATATTCATTTCATACTCTTGCTGGCCAAGGCGAAGATCTGACCTTAATAGAAAGGGAAAACCTGACCAACTGGTAAGACAATGGGCCTGCAATTAGTATGTTTTCTTTAGGCTATTTGTGGCATAGGTTTCACAGTATGGAAATTATGTTAAGGTTAATTTACCAACTTGTTTAAAGTTTCTTTTCCCATTTTTCCTGTTTTATGGGGCTTTATTCAAAATAGCTATCCATTAAAATGGGTGTCATTGGTACTATATATGTTTTTCCTAATATGAATATAATTTAAAGCAAGGTTTGGCTGATCTTAGAAAAACTTAGCTGGATTAGACCTGGTCAATATTAAACAAGAGTCTATTAAGAAATCTTAGAGTTATAAGCCTTGTCTGAGAAGTTGAAAAACATTCTGAAAGAAAACAGCTGCAAATCACATCCATATTATTGCCAAGAAAGCTTTGTTGAGTGGTCACCAGTAGTAGAGATTGATTTGAAGTCGTCTCTATCCAATCTGCCTGTATTAGATTGCAATTCCCGTTGTCTCTTACCATTATCCATACTGATGGGAAATCTGATATTTGGAGACCTGCATCTATTCCTGCTTTTCCCCTGTTTGCCCTAAAATTTCATTGATATTAAAGTGTCCGCTTTCAGTAGAGCTTTGGAAGTTGGAAATCATTTCTTGTTATGTGATGTATATCAGATATTCAGCTTACAGTTATGATAAGCTTCTAAAAGCTATTTATTTATTTTTGCTGGAATGGAAAGGAATTGAAATCTGGTTTAATTCCATCTGCTGCTGAACTGTGAAATACTTGGATACTTCGCTTGCCAGCCCTTTGCCTTCAGCTTACACAAGGTTATTTTTCATCTATTTCAATGCAAAGCTTATATGATAAAAGAACCTAACAAGAGCTTGGATGTCTCAGCACGTGAAAGAATGTGGAATTGTTTGCTTGTAGTGTTTGTTCAGTTGTTGTCATCTGTAATAGAATAGGCAGTGCCTGTTGGAGACTAGAAAGCTAACAATGGCTTTCACAATGTTCTTACAGACTTTTTGCACATTTAAAAAGTAATAGTTAAAATTATATCTGAAGCTCATGCTGCTGTGTCACACTGTATCAGCTAACTAGGACTCTTCTTCCAAATATAAACAGTTATTTAAAAGTGCAGCCAAGTAAAAAGATTAAAAAAATAAAAAATAGAAAAAGATTACAAGCTGTGTAAAATTAAATAAGAATTTTTTATTAACTACAGTACTATATTTAAAGGTGATCTTATATCAATGTACTACTTTAAAACTATTGCTATCAATAATTAGGAAAGGCAACCAATATGATATGAACAATCAGAATAAACAATAGCAATTTTGGTTCAATTTCATAGCATCAGTAGCAGGGGTGAAATGCTCCCAGTTCTGACCGGATCTCGCAATCTGGTAGCGATCGTGGCCCGGTGATCCGGTACCGATGGCAGAGCAAAGCTCTGCCCACCCATTTGGGTGTTGTTACTTCCTGGTTTTAACCAGGAAATAATGTGTTTTTTATCTTCTGCGCATGCAATTCGCGCGGGGCTTGTGCACTTCCGAACTGGTAAGGAAGGTAAGTAGATTTCACCCCTGATCAGTAGTTATTATAACAAGTAAGCAAAATCTTTTTTAAAGTTTTATGCTAAAGGAAACTTGAACTTTAGATATAGTTTAAGTCTATGTCCAGAATTAGAGTATAATCAATAATTCTATCTTTTATGAATTAAATTTAAATTCAGTATCATATTTATTTGATTTGTTTTAATACAAGATTATATATGACATTAAGCCACACTCTGTATCTTGAGAACCTTCACATATGCAAGGATATTGGAGCTATCCTTCTTACTGGGGTATGAAACTTTCAGTTTCCGAATAAGAGCTAAATCAAATCTAGGGAGACATTAAGATAATTTGGGATATGACATTTAGACCTTGCATCTACCATAGAGCTATTAGTACGTAATATTCATGTATTCAAGTAATGATGTCACACATATTTTGTATAGTTGTGTTACTTTAAATAACGATAAACGTTTCTTCATGATGAGGTAAACTTAATGGCATATAAGATTACAATTTTAGTTTCAAGAAATTATAAAGCATTATCTGAACACAGTTTAAAATTATTTACATTTTCTGGAAAATATTCCAGTGTTTAAATTTATGATCAATTTAAGTAATAATAATAACAATAACAACAACAACAACAACAACAACAATAATAATAATAATTTTTATACCACCCTTCTCCCGAAGGACTCAGGGCGGTTCACAGCCAAGTAAAAACAACAACAGTAAATAAGTGCAATACAAATAAAATCAATAATTAAAAAACTTATTCAATTTGGCCCCGATTTAAAATAGATTTAAAAACCATAAAACCCATTAAAATTTAAAAGCCATTAATAAAAATTCTAAAAATTCTATGCCAGTCCTGCACGGAAGAATAGATACGTCTTCAGCTCGCGGCGGAAGGTCCGAAGGTCAGGAAGTTGTCGAAGTCCTGGGGGAAGTTCGTTCCAGAGGGTGGGAGCCCCCACAGAGAAGGCCCTTCCCCTGGGGGCCGCCAGCCGGCATTGCTTGGCTGACGGCACCCTGAGGAGTCCCTCCCTGTGAGAGCACACGGGTCGGTGGGAGGCAAAGAGTGGCAGTAGGCGGTCCCGTAAGTAACCCGGTCCTAAGTCATGGAGTGCTTTAAAGGTGGTAACCAGCACCTTGAAGTGCACCCGGAAGACCACAGACAGCCAGTGCAGCTTGCGCAGGAGTGGTGTTATATGGGAGCCACGAGCGGCTCCCTCTATCAGTATGTTTATATTGCTTAAATTCAATTTAAGTTGTATTAATGCCCATTAATCCTCTTACTAATTAACTTTATAAATCATCATATTGATTTAACTTATATTCTGCCTTTCTCAAAGTGATAAAATATCTCAAGACAAGCCATGGATTGCTATCACCCAGGGCAGCAGTGAAGATCTAGTGATAACAACATGACTGCGGTGGAAGATGTTGCTGTATGCCTAAAATCAAAAGTGTGTGAAGGATGGTCTTGCCCAATAGCACTGTATGGCACTGAATGCTGGCCAACCATCAAAAGTACTGAGAGCCCTTTCCATGCCATGGGGATAAGAATGCTCCCTTGATCATTAGGCATTTTCCTTCTTGATCAGCTCAGCAGTGATATAGTCGGGCAGCAATGGGTGTTGCACCAATAACAGAGAAAATGTGGGGAAAATGCTTGTTAGGCATGAGATGGCTATGTTTTACAAATTAGCACTCCACATGGTTGCCTGCACCACCTACCACTTTAACAATGATGTCAGGATACAGTTAACCTGGATATGAAAATCATCCAACTGGACCTGGTTGCTGGGCTTGATTGCATGAAATGGCATTCATTGATTCATAAAGCGGCATTGCTCTATTTGTCGGGCATCTATATTTGGCAGTGCTACACTAACTCATAATTTATCATCAAAATTTCCCTTTCTGATTTGGCCAATGTCTTCTAAGATCCATCGCAACAGAGGAAATAAGAACGACACCGTTGACCTAATTAAAATTTTTCTATTTGCTTAGTGGAATAAGGAGTTAATTTCTTTTCATCTGCATATTTTTCTAGCATTTTCCAACTGTCTTTCATTAACCAGCTATGGTAGGCTATTTTAAAAGAATACTTTTCTAAATCGTAGGCAATTCCATGAAAATGGTGCATTTCAAAAAGAATATCTCAAATGTGTATGTGGGTATCAGTTACTGTCTCATTATCAATATCAACTCTTGAAACTATTTAAAATATTCAAATTTTTTTTCAAATGTTATGGTGATCTCTATTTGTCTTTATATTTTTTATGGAAAAAAAAACAACCTTTGGAAATGGGCATGGCTATACAAAGTGCCAGAGTCCAGTATCATTGTCATAAGAATCTTTCTCCACAGTTCCCATGACAATAAACAAAAAATAAAAGAAGAATAAAAAACCAAATGTCATTGTTTTATTTAAACAATAAGTAATTTATTATTTAACGAAATTGGAAACTACAGAAGTAAGTAAATGTGGTATGCAATGTGTTCGTTTTTGTTTTACAACAAAAAAAAGTGATTGTTGTGGCTTCTGGAACTCTCTCAGGAGACTCCATTCTTTGTTTCTCATTAATCATCCTCTAAAAATTGAGGCTTCTTTTTAGCAGTGCTGCCTTTATTATTTTACATATTTTTACATATTTTACATATTTTTATTACTGCTGTTGTGTTTTATGTTTTTGTTATGGCTTGTTGTGAGATGTCAGAGGGTAGTTGGGGATCATTTCTGCACCAGTGATTTATAACATTACATGTGGTGATATTGTTTGCAATAAATATGCTATTGAGAAGAATGAATTGCAATGCTAATACTGTAGTTATATGTAGGAGTTCTTTATATTTAGACGTGTAGGCAACCCTGAAAAAAAATATCAAAGCTGTTTTGTGTGTCCATCTCAATCCATATTTTAATCTTAGGTCATCATGATATCACTTTTAGTAAGGAGGGCAGTGTATGATTTCTGGCTTAGTAAACTGGTGAGACCAGTTTTTCAGGGTTTGAATAAGTTTCTAGGAGTGCTAAACTTTCCCTGCCCTTTTTCTAGGACAAGGAAGTTTTCAATGGTTAGATACTGTGTTTTTATTTAGGTACTTTGCTATGGAAGACGGTAAGAAGAATTACATATTTAGGAAAGTACATATTACACTGAAAAGGGATGAAGCCTTGATAGGGGAGGAAGTTTCAGGGATTTAATACAAAATAAGCAGTGGTGGGATTCAGCCGGTTCGCACCACTTCGGGAGAACCGGTTGTTAACTTTCTGAGCAGTTTTGCAAACTGGTTGTTGGAAGAAATTATTAGGGCAGAGAACCGGTTGTTAAATTACTTGAATCCCACCACTGAAAATAAGTATGTAATCCTTACAACCTTTCCTCTCTGCAAAATACATATTGCGTTGGCACTACCGTATTTTTATGGTGTCATTGATTCTTGAGGCTTCAGACTCCTGGAATAAGTGATGCTGAAGAAGTTGTTTCCCTATTTTTCTGTTAGGTTATTTCTTAATCCCAGTGTTGGAATTAAATTACTAATAATTTCTTCTCTGATACGCGTTCCTTGCTGTTTCCATTCTGGCCCTAAAGAGAAGCTATCTTGGAAGAATTCTGGTAAGTCTTCCTGAAGTGAAATTGCAGAAAGCATAATTAATGCTGATATGACCAATTTCTCATCCCCTTCAGGTTCTGTATTATAAATTGCAAAACCTGCTCGCTATTACTAATGTTAGGACCATATTCAGTATACTCCTTTTGAGATGAGTCACCTCACTTGAGATATTGGCAGTTCTACCCAGTATCATTTGTTAGGATAGAAGACTTGAGGAAAAGATTGGTCTAGCAATCTTGCAGATTTATTATAATGCTTTGGGCACTGGGGAAACTATATCCTGCCTCACAGTAATCTCACATACGTGGTTAAATAGATGGTTATGACATTGCCATAAGTGCATTCCTTTCACTTTGCACTATCCCTCCTGCATAATTGTGGATGTTAAACATCATCAGAACTTATAAATTACAGTTCTCCAGATGACAAATATGTTCTGGCAGTGCCATCTGAATGATTAAATGGTAATTGAACTGCCTTAAGTCAAGACCTAGGCAAATGCTGCGATCCTGCTATTTACTGTAGTCTTCCAGAAACACTGTGACACTGAAGTGCTAATGACACTAATTTGTGAACTTTATAGTAATTCTGGCAAAATAAAGTGCTAAGCTGTGCTTTTTGCTCTTGTTGAATGCTAAATAAGTTATTAATAGTGAGGAATCTCAAGTAAACAATCTGGATTTTGAATGTCTGTTTTATTGAAGATCTGAATTTCCCCAGCTGATCCCCAGCTAACATATCATTACTGCTGCATTTCAGCTTGGCAGCCTCTCATGTAACCCTTCATATTATTGCTCAGGTAGCAGTGATGCAGGTGCAGTGTTTTCATAGCTATAAGATGCAGATTTGGATGATATATGCAGTTTGGGGCTAGTATTTGTGCTGCTGTGTACTATATTGCATAATTTATTTTAATGTTGAGTTGATTATTTTAAAGCATTATTGTTTGATTAATTTTGGGCGTTCGTGGAAGAAATGAAAAACTAGGGCATTAAACTATGACCTCTATGTAGTAGTAGAGAATCTTTCAGAGTTCCATAAATGAGGATTGCTATCCTTGCAGCTGTATGATGATAACATGATTCAAAAGCAATTTAATTCCAAGCAAATATGAACCTCTTAAATCAGCTTTGGCTAGATATTATTGGATCTGCTATCCAATCTACTATGCATATAACTACGTCAAGGCATGTATGGTCAAATAACACCAATGCAGTACCAGATTTAGGGATAGAAGAAGATCTCATGATACATGTTGTGCTTAGAAGCAGTGAAGAAATTAGTTCAAGAAGACTTAAGCATAAAGAGTAAACATTATTAACGTTTCGCCAATATTTATAGAAAGAAAAAAAAGACTAATACAACTTTTAACTTGAGCAGTGAACTGACAGTAAAATCAAATGATTATTAATACTAACAATAAAATAAAACAAAATGGCGGTGTGAAATTAAATTTGTTGAATAAGATGCAGAAAAATTGCTAGACTAAAGGTAGTGCATTGATTGAAGACCTAACTCTATAGCAGATGACTAGTCAGCTTCAGTTCCAATGCTTCTGGAGAAGGAGAATCTACCCACCTCCCAAGCTAGTAGTTTCTATTGTTGAACAGCTCTTATCATTACGGTGTTCAACTGAACTCTGCATTCTTCAATGTAAACTGACTGTCATATGTTCTAGACCAGGGGTCTCCAACCTTGGTCCCTTTAAGACTTGTGGACTTTAACTCCCAGAGTTCCTCAGCCAGCAAAGCTGGCTGAGGGACTCTGGGAGTTGAAGTCCACAAATCTTAAAGGGATCAAGGTTGGAGACCCCTGGTCTAGACTAGAGCAATGCTTGTTTTCTACATGAGTATTCTTCACATGTTTCAGAGACTCCCCACATTATATTTTTGCCAGGCTAAACAAACCCAACACTTCCAACTGTTCCTCCTGGGTTTTTATTTTGTATTTTTATTTTTCAAAACAAAATATTGATAAAACGCTCAAGTACATTTACAAAAAATTATACAAATATCTTGTTTTCATTCCATGAATATATTTGTCAATGTCCTTCCTAAGCTGCAGTGCCAAGAACTTGGTGATGTATCCTAGATGTAATCTGAACAATGCAAAATAGAGAGGAGGAAAGCGGGGGTGGTTCTGTTGATCTTAACCCATTCCTTCTGGGGAATGCAGCTTTGAGTTTTTTTGTGTATGCATCATATTCTTGGCTTATGCTCAGCTTGTGCTTCATCAAGCTATCCCAATAATTTTCTCATGTACTGCTGTGAGGTATCCCCCATTCTGTGTACATATCTTTAATTTTTCCTACCCAAATTATTATGTTTGTTGTACTGAAATTAATTTGGCTAGCTTATGCCTATTGCCACGACACTGTTCTACAAGATGTTTACTATCCTTCCTTATCTTTGTGTTGTCAAGAAATTTGATAAACCCAATTTTAACCCCTTCTCTAATTTAGAAATATATTGAATAGCACAGGCTTGAGGAGAGCTCTGCAATACACAGCTCTAGACCTCTTTCAAATTTGATGAAGAGCTGTTCACATAAACTTGTTGGATATGATTATTTAACTGTTTTATAGCTGAAGCCATCTGTTTTTCATTTTCTATTTGTGTTCCTTTTAACTTGTCCTGTTCCTTATGCATATATAGAGGACCCAGATTGTTGGGGGCAGTGTGCTGACTCTGTAAACCGCTTAGAGTGGGCTGAAGCAGTATATAAGCCTAAATGCTAGGGCTGTAATGATTTTGCAAACTGCCCTCCTTTTTTTTCTTCCAGAGAATGGTATGCAATTGTACTTCCACCATCTTAATTTTGAGAACGCCTCAATCCTCTAACTTAAAGCACCTTTATGGATATCAAAAGGTGCTTTAAAAGTTATTCTGCCGCACCTTCAATAAAATACCACAATAAAATACCGCAAATACCAGCAAAACTAAATCCATAAACATCATCAATTCTAGCTTGGCAGAAATGTTAAAGCCTATAATTTCAGTGCATGTCCGTAACATATATCCAGTTTTAATAAATGAATATAAACTTAGAATACTCTCGTGTCTGCAAACTAAAAAGGCAGGGGGATTTCCCTAATAGATTCAGTTAAAATCAGTTTTTTAATTGGATTGTGAAATACATCAGCAAACTGCAGTTGTTGCAATACGGGAACCAAATATCTGAAGAAATTTGAAGAACTAGGCACTTGAGATTCAACATGATTAGGAGTTTTCCAACTTTCTCTAAAAAGTTCTAAAAATTCTACTCATTCTGCAGTCCATAACTGTTGGTATGCAAATGTTTTATAGCAACCATCAATTGATATAAAATTGCTGAGAATTTAAACAGCAAACTCTCCATATATTTATGATGTGGAGTTTATAAATGTTATTTAGGAGCTTAATGTTGGATACAGTCTACCTACATAGATATAGGTAGACTGTATATAAATATACTTTTTATAGATATAATTTATAAGAAGGCCCTGAGAAATAAAGAAATCAAGAAAATTGATGAGAGCAATATCTATAATAATTATGTCAGAAATGCTTGTGAGCAACGGAGAAAAAATCCTTCCTTATTAAAAACCAACTAGTATATTAGGAAATGCACGTAGTATTAATATTGTACAAGAAACGCAGTAAAAGCTATTAAAAACTAACAAAATAACTTCAGGTGCCTAGTATACAGCTTTGTCTTGGAATAAAAAGTCTCAAAATTAATAGCATAATGCTGACATAATCTTCTTGCAGGGGAATTGGCTATCACAAGGATTCCTTGTGGGAACCCAGATTCAAATCTATCCTCAGCCATGGAAACTTTGTTAGGTGACTTTGGGTCTACCGGGTTTCCCCGAAAATAAGACCCTGTCTTATATTTTTTTGAATCCCGAAATAAGTGCTTGGCCTTATTTTTGGGGACGTCTTATTATTTTGGAGTGCATGGAGCAAGATGGGGCTCCTCTTACCATCTTACCTGATTTCCAGCTCTGTCTTCCTAACCCTAACGAGAGGAAATGGCGGGGACCAGCTGCCCATATGGTTTAAATATTTTCCGCGGGGAGGGCTTATTTTAGCGCATGTGCCCAGAAGAGTGATTGGGCTTATTATCAGGGGCTGTCTTATTTTAGGGGAAATGGTATCAATTTCAGCTCAGTACAGGTAGTCCTTGACTTAAAACAGCTCATTTCGTGACCATTCAAAGTTAAAATGGCACTGAAAAAAGTGACTCATGACCAGTTTTCACACTTAATAACCATTGTAGCATCCCCATGATCATGTGATCAAAATTCACATGCTTGGCAACTGGCAGGTATTTATGACAGTTACAGTGTTCCTGGGTCACGTAATCCCCTTTTGCAACCTTGTTTTGCAAGCAAAGTCAATGGGGAAGCCAGATTTACTTTACAACAGTTTGACTAATTTAACAATTACAGTGATTCACTTAACAACAATGGCAAAAGAGTTTGTAAAACAGGCAAACTTTCGTAATACATGTTTCACTTAGAAACAGAAATTTGGGGCTCAATTGTGGTCATAAGTCGATATATACTATCTGTATATATCATAGGGTTGGGTGATTTTTTTAAAAAAGTAAATTGCTTTGAGCTCCTGGAGGAAATGTAGAATTAAATGGTTGGGATTCTTTTAAATATATTGTTAAGTAATATGGACAATACAGTTCATTGGGTCTCCAGTGGGGCCAGGCAGCAGTTTAAGATTTTTAAAATGCTCTATTTCAAGTCAGAAGTAATAACTCTTGGTTTTCTCTTAATTTTTCTGGCTTCCTTACTCCTGTTTTACTTGTTCTTCCACCAAATGCTTTCATCCAGTTTTACTGCTGCTTTTAAATTTTAATTCTGACTGATATTTAGCAACAAAGCTAAGGATATATTTGAATCAGATACCAGCTTTTAGAATAGTTCAGGAGAAGCATTCATATTACCCCTTTCATGCCTTTTATTGAAGCTGTCTGTTACACAAATAGCTCTTAGCAACCTCTTCCTCCTTCAGATTGGTTGCTAATTACAGCTATGTTTCCATAGCCAAAGGTAATTTAACCCCCATAGTATCAGTTTTCTCTATTTTATATACCTGTATAGCTATAACACAGTATTTGCTTCTTCCTGAAACTTATTCGTATGAAACACATTACTAGTGACAGTTATAATATGATTTATGATTTTTATTTATGCTGCATTAAATATATGGTGTTCAGGAAAGCAGTATCAAAACGAGACTGTTTTGCAGCATTTCTTGTGCAACCTGCTTTCCTCTGGGAACCAACAATTGCATTTGGATTCCTGAGGATGAAGTGCTTTGTTTGGCTCTCTGAACTGTAATTGTTATGCCAATGTCGCATTGTTCAGTGCGCTTTTATTTTTCTTATTTTGAAGCGATATATATGCCTGGGAAACTTTCATCTCTTATACTTGGTTACTCAGAGGTTGTGTGTTTCATATTGATGGTCTTGGTTGATCAGTAGTCTGTTTTCTACTTTATAAAGGTGTTTGAATTGTGATATTTCTGGGCTCGGGTGCTTATGCAGCCTTTGTAGAAGGATTAGTGATCTGAATTTTGCATGTATATTTGTTTTTCTTTCTGAAGTAACATTAACATATATCTTTAGGCAAACAACAATATGGTTGGCTTGTATCTTTGGAACATTAAGAGTGTTGTGCCTTATGCAACGCACAAGTTTATTGTGATGGCTGTGATCCTATTGAGCAGGTATTGGCACAGACATCAGGAAATATGAATAAGAGAAATTTGGACCATTATTCTATATTACACAGAGTTCTCTAATACTGTATTCTGATTATGTATTGGAGCGGTTTTTAAAGACCAGATGCATACTGGAACGATGGATAGTTGGCCTATTTAATTTATTTTTAGCTTACAGTTGCTCTGCCCAAATCATTTTTTAAGCCATTTTAGAAGAGAATGGAAATGTGAAGAGCCTTTTTTATTATATTCCCACTTGGGTTAAAAAATGTTTGAGCAATCTGATTTTGTACTTGTGTCATTGAAGGAGACTACCTTAATTCTAATACCTCCCCCCCCCCCAAAAAAAAGGATAAAAAAGGGCCTCTGTGGCTCAGACTGGTAAGACAGTCTGTTATTAACAGCAGCTGCCTGCAATTACTGCAGGTTCAAGCCCCACCAGGCCCAAGGTTGACTCAGCCTTCCATCCTTTATAAGGTAGGTAAAATGAGGACCCAGATTGTTGGGGGCAATAAGTTGACTTAGTATATAATATACAAATGGATGAAAACTATTGCTTGACATAGTGTAAGCCGCCCTGAGTCTTCGGAGAAGGGCGGGATATAAATGCAAATAAAAAAAAAAACCATGGAGAAAAGAATTACAGTATTTGCATCAAGTTGGAGAGAGCTATTTTAGAGTAATACCAGAAATGGTACTTTAAATGGTACTTTATGAAAACATGTTAATTCTGGGGACGCTATTAATCTCAGTAATCTTTTCCCAGTTTAGGGTAATTTTGAATTATTTGTAGAGCTGGATTTTGTACCAAGAATATTTAACTAATTCTGCAAAATAAAACAGAAGGAAGTATGAGAGGAAGTACTGTAGTAATATTCTGTTCTAGAGCAAGAATGGCTTTTGCAACTATGTTTTGCCATTACCGCCACCTGTGTATAGCTAACTAAAATGCTGACTAACAACCGAGTGATATGCTAGAACAGTGATGGCAAACCTTGTAGACACTGAGTGCCCAAACTGCGCACGTGCGCATGCCCAAACTGAAAGGTGTGCGCGTGCGCCAGCGTGCATTCACGGACATGTGTGAATGTGCGCATGCACAGACATGCACGCAGATATGCGGTGACATACGCAGACATGCATGCGGACCATGCGCAGCAGAGACCCGAAGACCAGCTGGCCGGCGGGAGGTGGGGCATCCCAACACCAGCAGTGCAACAAAAGGTAAGGTTTTTTTCTTTCATGAGCTTCTGTTTTCCTGCAAACGATGAAACAGAAGCTCACTAAAGAAATGCCACGGAGATCTGACCTGGGGCGACAGCGCGTGTGCCAGCAGAGAGGGCTCCGCGAGCCACCTCTCGCACATGTGCCATAGGTTCACCATCACAGTGCTAGAATGTTATTTTAGCATTTAAATAAACATAGAAGCTCCGGGGCCGGAGTCACAACAGACACTTATCTAAGAGAACCTATGATATTTAACCTTGTTAACTTCAAGACTCTTTTTTCCGCTATGTATTCTAAATGGTTTGTGATTAATGTGTGTGTGTGTGTGTGTGTAGTTTTGAGAGTGGGCCTCAGAATTTCATTTTTTTATGTGTGCCAGTGTATTTTCAGAAAAAAGTGACAATAAAGGTTAATTTTACCCTTAACTTGCTCAGACTTCACTTGTTGGAAAGATGTATTTATTTGCTTCAATGACGTGACATACTTAGAAGAAGGCTTTTGAAGTTTTACATCAGCAGATTCTTATCTAAGAGAGATGTGGTATTTGATTCTGGTCAGACTTCATTTGCAGGAAGGATACATTGATAGTGCCTTAAGAGATGATTATACTGTTAACAAACTAGCTTATAGATGAAGGTAAACAGAGTTAATTCTGGTGAGTATATGGAAATAGAACTGCCTAGGAATTCCAGAAAAGTTTCCTGGAACCAATAAAGTCACTAAGAATCAAACTCACCTCAATGGCAACTTGCTCTTCATATTAAGAAAAGAAAATTGTTGGTCACACTAGATGCATTTCTGGCAATGTACCTCCTTTGCATAGCTTGACACACTTTAGTAGTTCTAGTTGTAAGTAAATTTACATGAAATCTCTCCTAATTTTCCTACTTCTATTAGTCAATAAAAATGTAGTAATATTTCAAGATTAAAAAGGGAGATGAAAATAAATGTGTTACGATATTAAGCAGCAAATTTCTTTAAGCATCAAAATTGTCTTACCTCTACTTTTCTCTTAAGTGTGATGCAGTCCCTCCTTCAAATCCAAGCCAAAGCATCTAGAGCAGGATGTCAAACTCAATCCGGCTTGCGGGGTGCTTAAATCCAACTTGTGGGGCTGGCCTGGAAATATCAAAGGACCGCTCACGGTGCCTCTGGTAGCTAAAACAGGCTGCATGCACACACACACACCCGTCGCCGAAAACGGCTGGCAAAGTGCTGCAGGAGGCCATGTAGGGTGAAAATTAGGCGGGGGGGCAGTGCATGGACCCCCACGCCCCATTTTGGCTGGCAGGGTGCTGCAGGAGGCATCCGTCCCACCACCCCCAGCCCACGGAGGAGAACTACAATGCTGATCTGGCCCTCAAAGATACCCAGTCTAGAGCATGGATACCCAGCCTCTTGGCTTGCCTGGGCCACATTGAGTGAAGGGGATTTGGCCTGGGCCACATTTAAAATATATATTATAATAATATTAAATATATTAATATAAATATATTAATATAAATATTAAATATATTAATATTAAATATATTAATATCGAATATATTAAATGATTACAATCTTGTGGGGTTGCATTGCTAGCTGTCCAGGGCTGCATGTGACAGCGGGCTGGGCACGCATGCTCTAGAGCAGGGGTGTCATACTCAATTTCATTGACAGCCACATCAGGGTTGTGTTTGACCTGGGGGAAGGCATGGCCAAACTCAGCATCTCTGAGCTCCGTTTTAGCTGGCAGAGGGCTACAGGAGCCCATCATGGCCAAAAATGGAGCCCGGATGGGCCATGCACGGCCCTCTCAAGCTCTGTTTTTGCTGGCAGACACCTTGGCCAGGTCCTTTGCTGTTTCCAGGGTGGCCCCGCGGGCCAGATCAAAGCACCCTGTGGACCAGATCCCGCCAGCTGGCCTTGAGTTTGACTTGTGACACCCCTGCTCTAGACAATCAACTCCAAGGGAGATGTAGGCTCTGCGCATGCGCGAGTATGGTGTTCTGCTAGAGGGAGCAGAGCCGGCGATAGACGATTCTTACAGGATGGCAGCCTTTGGGTGACTCACTGAGCTGCTTTGTTCCCCCGGCCCGTTGGATCATCTTCCCGGCGACCGCGGGAGAGGTTTTCTGACCTCTCGGGTTTGCGGCCGCCGAGAACGAGGGCCATGGGGAAAGTGGCGAACGGACAATGTCGGCCATTTTCGGGACATAGAGGAGGCCCGCTGCTCATCGTCGGTGTCGGCTTCGGTTTCGGCTTCAGCCTGCCTGTCCATCGGCACTTTACAGTACACGGTGAGACTCAGGTGGACTGCGAGGCGTTCCATCTGCCATCTACCATCCACCGAAGTTTTTTTTTGTCTCCACCGGCGTGAAGCGAGGCGAGGCCGCGGCGAGAGGTGAGGCCCGAGACTAGGCCTTGAGGCGTGGCCGCGGTTTATCTTCCCTTCTTAATGGCACTTTCATCTGGCGCCTTCCATCCCCGTCCGCTCTTAATGGCCTGCCTCCTCCCACCTGATTTTTGGAGATCGAAGGGGTGAACGATTGTTCCTCGGTTTACAGCTGTTTTGCCCTCCCCCCTGATTTTCGAACGCTGAAGGGGTGAAGGATTATTCCTGGCCTACGGTCGCCTTCTCTGCTTGGTCCTTTTCCACCTTGATGTTCCGATCTGGCCCCTTGCCACATTGGGATCTGTGGCTGTTTGGAGTCAGTGGCTGGCTGTGGACAGGCCTTTGGCCTGGAGCAGCCTGCCTCCGGAACAGTTGGCGGAGGGGGCGATACGGTAAGCTTCGGAGGTGTAATAATGACGGGCATTGATGGTGGGGACGGTAATGCCACCCGTCTTGCCAATGGATTTCTGGACTGGATCATGGACAGATTGGCTGTATTCCTTGATTTATTAGATCTGTTACAAGGACTTTATTTATGGATTATTCACCATGGACGCTATCTGTCTACTTCCCTTGAGTTTATCATCTTTGTCATCATGTTCCAGCCGTTATCTATTTCACCCGATAACTGGACATCCATTGGAGGTTCCATCATGTATGACTGTTCTGCCAACCTGGGATTTTATCAGCTTATCGTCTTTCGCCGATTCTTATTTCTTCTATGCATTACTCTGTACATGAACTCTTGCACCTGCGAGGTGTCCCCGCCTCGCAGGAATGGCCCGCTTCGTTACCAGGGGCCGGCCTCAATGACGGGTCTTGGGACCCACAGAGGTGGCATGCGTCGAGAAAGAGCCTTTGGGGTTTTTTAAATAGGGAATTTTTAAGGGGAGGGAGGGTTAGAGCGGGTGTTGGGGAAAACCCGTCGGGGAGGGTATGTCCAGTCCCAACGCGTGCTCACGGCATTACTTTAGTTGGTCCGAAGTCAGGGGGGGAGGGGAGTGTTCAGAGCGTAGAGCGTCATTCCATCTGTACGGTAAGTGGGAGAGGCAGATATGGCGGAGGCAAGGGGCCGTATCGTCCTTTGGGAGCATGTGTTCAATGTTTAAATGCGATCACGTGCTCCGGCCCCTCAGTCCTTACTCGTTCCCCGGATGGCCAGGACCCTCAGGGCTTAGGTCTTCGACTGATGCTGTGCAATGCCCGGTCCGTGGCTAATAAGGCTCCTTTGATTTGTGATCTTATTCAGAGGGAGTCCACGGACTTTACGGGCATTACGGAGACCTGGTTGGGCACAGAGGGGTGTGTGTACCCCTGGTTGAACTGTGCCCTCCAGGTTTCCGTGCATTCCATCAGCTGAGGGCCCAAGGTAGGGGTGGGGGGGTGGCGGTTGTGATTAAAGAAAGCCTAGAGCCGAGGGAGTCCACTGTACCTCAGATAGCTGGTTGTGAATCCCTCCTTGTGAAGTGGGGCCATAGGAATCAGATGGGTTTGCTGATCGCGTACCTGGCTCCTTGCTGCGTGACTACAGCCCTGCCTGAGCTACTAGAGGTGCTGGCCGGGATGGCGGTTGAGATCCCCAGACTTTTGGTCATGGGGGATTTCAACTTGCCATCGGCCGGCTTGTCATCAACGGTGGTTCAGGAGTTCCAGGCTTCCATGACGGCCTTGGACCTGGTTCAAGTAAATGATGGCCCTACACATATTGGGGGAGGCGCACTAGACTTGATTTTTATCTCTGGACAGTGGTTTAATGATCTGGAATTAGGAGATTTAGTGATGGAACCGGTGTCATGGTCAGATCATTTTCTCCTTTGCCTGGACTTTCGGACCGCCGCTCACCACCGCAGGGAGACGGAGCCAATGCGTTGGTTCCGCCCCAGGCGCCTGATGGACCCTGAGAAGTTCCGGACGGAGCTTGGGCCGTTTCCTGAGGATCTTGCCCACGGCACGACTGAAGAACTAGTTGCGGCCTGGGAACGGGCCACGGCTGGGGCTTTGGACCATGTCGTGCCTTTGCGGCCTCTGACCCGGCGTAGATCTCAACTGGCTCCTTGGTTTTCTGAGGAGCTGAGGGAGATGAAACGCCGGAGAAGACGCCTAGAGAGCACCTGGAGGTCTAGCTGTTCCGAGGCTGATCGGACACTAGTGAGGTCTTTTACTAAGACGTATCTAGTGGCAATGAGGGAGGCGAAATGTTCCTACGTTTCCACCCTCATTGCATCGGCAGATAACCGCCCGGCCGCCTTGTTTCGGGTGGTTCGTTCCCTCCTTCATCAGGAGGGACGGGATAACCCCTTACAGGGACGTGCTGAGGAGTTTAACGGTTATCTATACGATAAAATCGTTCAGCTTCGGGATAGTCTAGACCAAAATTGCGATGTTCCAAGCGAGATGACGGAGTCGCGTCTTGTTGAGGTGGTTTGGGATGAGTTTGACTCTGTGGCTCTCGAGGATGTGGACAGGTTGCTGGGGAGGTTACATGCAACTACATGTTTACTGGACCCGTTTACTGGCTACTCAGGAAGTGACACGAGGCTGGCTCCGGGGAATTATAAATTCTTCATTGCTGGAAGGGGTTTTCCCCGCTGCCTTGAAAGAGGTGGTGGTGAGACTCCTCCTCAAGAAGCCTTCCCTGGATCCAGCTATTTTGGGGAATTACCGTCCAGTCTCCAACCTTCGCTTTCTTGCGAAGGTTGTAGAGAGTGTAGTTGCATGGCAGCTTCCCCAGTACCTGGATGAAGCTACCTATCTAGACCCGTTCCAGTCCAGCTTCCGGCCCGGTCATAGTACAGAGACAGCTTTGGTCGCGTTGGTGGATGACCTCTGGAGGGCCAGGGATAGGGGTTGTTCCTCTGCCCTGGTCCTATTAGATCTCTCAGCGGCTTTTGATACCATCGACCATGGTATCTTGCTGCACCGGTTGGGGAGTTTGGGAGTGGGAGGCACCGTTTATCGGTGGTTCTCCTCCTATCTCTCCGACCGGTCGCAGACGGTGTTGACAGGGGGGCAGAGATCGTCCGCGAGGCGCCTTACTTGTGTGCCTCAGGGGTCGATTCTCTCGCCTCTCCTGTTCAACATCTATATGAAGCCGCTGGGTGAGGTCATCAGTGGTTTCGGGGTGAGTTACCACCTGTACGCTGATGACACTCAGCTGTACTTTTCCACCCCGGACCACCCCAACGAAGCTGTCGAAGTGCTGTCCCGGTGCTTGGAAGCCGTACAGGTCTGGATGGGGAGAAACAGACTCAAGCTCAATCCCTCCAAGACGGAGTGGCTGTGGATGCCGGCACCCCGGTACAGTCAGCTGCAACCGCGGCTGACTGTTGGGGGCGAGTTATTGGCCCCAATGGAAAGGGTGCGCAACTTGGGTATCCTCCTGGATGGGCGGCTGTCGTTCGATGATCATCTGGCGGCTGTCTCCAGGAGGGCCTTTTACCAAGTACGCTTGATCCGCCAGTTGCGCCCCTTCCTTGACCGGGATGCCTTATGCACGGTCACTCACGCTCTGGTCACATCTCGTTTGGATTATTGCAATGCTCTCTACATGGGGCTGCCCTTGAGGTGCACCCGGAGGCTGCAGCTAGTCCAGAATGCAGCTGCGCGAGTAGTAATGGGAGCCACTCGTTGCTCCCATGTAACACCACTACTACGCAGTCTGCACTGGCTTCCTGTGGTCTTTCGGGTGCGCTTTAAGATTCTGGTTATCACCTTTAAAGCGCTCCATGGCTTAGGGCCCGGGTACGTACGGGACCGCCTGCTGTTACCTCATGCCTCCCACCGACCCGTACGCTCACACAGAGAAGGTCTTCTCAGGGTGCTGTCCGCCAAACAATGTCGGCTGGCGGCCCCCAGGAGTAGGGCCTTCTCTGTTGGAGCTCCTACGCTTTGGAACGAACTTCCCCCTGGTTTACGCCAAGTGCCTGATCTTCGGACTTTTCGCCGTGAGCTGAAAACGCATTTATTTATCCAAGCGGGACTGGATTAAAATTTTACTTAATTTTAACTGGGGTTAGTTATTAATTTTTAGGTAATGGGGTTTTAATATTTTAATTGTAATTTTAAATTTTGGCCTATTTAAATAAGTTTTTTAATCAATGTTTTTACCTTGTATGATATTTGTATTTTATCGGGCTGTAAACCGCCCTGAGTCCTTCGGGAGATAGGGCAGTATAAAAATTTGATTAAATAAATAAATAAATAAATAAATATATTATCTGTTATCTTATATACTTTATTGGGAAATTATAACTATTAAATTTAATTGGCAATATGATTGTGAGGAATATGGTGTCCAGAAATAAGTTTCTTGGAAGAAAGGGAAGGGGTATTTGCTGAATAATGTCAGCTACAGGAACAGGGACTAAAATGTATTTGCAATTGTCTTTACAGCGTGTCTTCAATGACCTCAGTGGCTCAGTGTCCCTTTCCTGGATTGGAGATAGCACTGGAGTAAGTAATAAAATTGGTTGAGCAGATGTTTTAAGAATTCAGAAGGAGCAAAAGTATAATATATGAAATAGTTCCATACAGCGTTGGTTTCGTGCTTTCAAATAAAGATGCTTTTGCCTTAACCTTCCCACATAAAAAAGAATTACAGTATTTTTGCCTGGTGGGTGATAAAAAGTTATTCACTACAGCTGCAAGCTATTCTGGTTCTTCTTTTAAATATTGCCATCTTACTCATGAACAAAGAACTATTGTGGGTGTTTTGTTGTGTAAATGAAGTGACGCACAGGTTTGGTAAGTAACATCTATCTACCCATTCAGGGTTATAGGGATAATTGCTTCAGTGATGAAGCCTTATTGGTGTGGAGAAAAAAATCCCTCATATTTCTTAATATCCTCCACAGAGTTGTTGCTTGTTCACCTCACGCTGACAGAGAATTTTGCAATTCAAGAGCATTTTTTATTTATATAATTTTGACAATCCTTAGACATAATTAAGATTATCCACTGTACTGAAGGGCAGGTGACAATAGTAGAAAGGGTCATATAAATTGTCAGCTGATTTCATGGAGAGTTGGAGTTAATCAAGCATATTGGGAGAAAAATTAGGAAGAAACCTATGTTTTTCTGGTTCTTACTTTTAAATCAGGAACAAAAAGAGATACCGAGGAGCTGCCCAGTAGCATCTGATGTAGTTTTGCAAACTTCCTTTTCTTTCTTTCAAAGATAATTGAATCTTAATCTAGCTATTTCTGTCTGCTTCTCATACTCCTTTATTTAAACTACCAGCATTATTAATAACTAGGCGAACTTTTATATAAAAAAAGGTGAGTAGAGTCAGACCTGATCAATATTTAGATGAGAGGTTTCTCACACCCCCTTCAATCAATAATTCTGGAAGAATGCAGGGGCAAATCACCTCTGTGCAAATAAAACGTATGATCATGTTCATGTAGTCACTGGAAGCTGAACTCAGTCCGTTGGAGATGACTAATAAACAAACAAATACTAACCTGATGGAATCTTTCTTTTAACTTTCAATAAATCCAATCTAATGCTCATTCAGAAATTTCACTGATGCTCAGCAAAAGATCACCAATTCTGGTGCTACTAAAAAGCAGACACTTTCAATTCATGATGTGTTAAGATTGGAAATGTGTTTTTTTGGGGGGGAGGGGACAAAATACCAAATTCTAAACATATTTATTAATGTTTTGATCTCATCAGTATACAATCCAAGTATTTACACAGTTTCAATAACCAAAAGGCAAGTAGACATTCCAGAAAAAAACTACACATTTAAAAAAGATTGCAATTCAAATATTTTATACTTAGCCAAGTGAATTATCATATATTAGCTCTAGCATGCATCGCTCTATCAAAGCTATATAAATATTTTTAAACTAACAGTCTACTGACAGTTTAAGTTCCTCTTTTGATTAAAGACTTGTATTTCTAGTAAATAGCTAGACATAAGGGAGAAAATTGGTTCCTATTGTGATATTGTACACTGAATAACTTAATATACTATAGCACAATTTAGAAACCAATGATAGCTACATTTGATACTATTCTGTAAATTTCCTTCCAGAGAATTAACTTAGGTGACATGTTATGAGGGCTTAAATAAATTATCATTCCTTCCGCAAAGAAAAGGAGAAAAATAGGGTGATGGTTTAGGATAGGAACTTAAGCATTAGATAACTGAAATAACAAAGAGAGGATATTTTTTCATAAGATGATCTAATATAATAAAAAATTGTAATATATAACACCTAATTTTTGAAATGAACATGAAATTATTTCTAGGGAATTATTCAGGTGGCTGTATAAATTCTATTTGTTTGATCTACCTTTTGAATAGTCATACTGTATGAGTATGCTGAAAGGTGGCTGAAACCAGTTCAGCCTGATAGAAACCAATTATTAACCAGAAAGAACTCTTTTGTTATCTTTGCTATGTAGCATCTATTATAGTAATTAAACTCTATTAAAATAGTTAAATAACATTAAGACAAGATTGTTTTCTTGGACTATCTGAGCTAAATATCTTTTCCACTTTCCGTTTCCAGGTTATTCTTGTGTTGACTACTTTTCAGCTTCCCCTAGTGATCATGAGCTTTGGGCAGTCTAAATTATACCGAAGGTAAAGATGTTATAGTTGTCTATAGTTCTATGTAAATAGATATTTATTATATTTTTCTTTTTTTTAAAAGTCAGTATTGCTTCTATGCCTAATTGCTGCAACAGCCTTCTCTGGTTCCATCGATAAAGTGCTGGGTGACCTGTTTCTTTCAAAAGCTGTTTTCCTGTAAATACATATAGTTTTCCATGATTAACTTTTAAACAATGGCAGTATAAACCTGTTTTTGTCGGAATAGGATCACGTTGACCCAGGATAATTTTTATCTTAATAGATTGTCAAATACAATCCATCTTCTTCCTCTGCCTGTTGGAAATCCTTCAGAAACAGCCCCCCTTTTGACTACTAGTATAGGTAATAAAACTTTGAGATAAGATGAAGGCTTCACCTGCCTATTAACATTCCATATGTTTGAGGCTAGGATTACAGCCATATTTTCTCGGGTGGAAACCAGAA
The DNA here is from genome assembly GCF_028640845.1 of Ahaetulla prasina. Classification (NCBI taxonomy): domain Eukaryota; kingdom Metazoa; phylum Chordata; class Lepidosauria; order Squamata; family Colubridae; genus Ahaetulla; species Ahaetulla prasina. The sequence continues at coordinate 179,926,223 of NC_080541.1, forward strand.
ATATTGCTTTAGACTTTTTCCTCCAATATTTGCTTTGGTGTGGCCGACTGTTCCTGCTTTTCCATTTTCCATTTGTTATGTAGAACAAGTTGCACCAGAGAGGTGAAGGTAGTCCTTTTAGAAAAGAGTTGTTCCTGCCAAGGGCAGGCATATTGTATAGTGGTAGTTTGCTCCCAACTTCAAAGGTCCAACAGGCAGAAGAGGGATTTACTGGCATGTGGTCATAGGTTAATTAAGATTCGCTGTGGAATGGGAAAAGGAAGAACTGAGAAAGGCCTATTGCTCCAGAGCAGTGTTTCTCAGTCTCTTCAATTTTAAGGTATGGATTTCAATTACCAACATTCCCCTGCCAGTGCTGGGAGTTGAAATCCACTCTTAAAATTGTGGAGACTGAGAAACACTGCTCTAGCACAATCCTAATACAGAATCTTGCATGCAATAGTTACTGTGTAGATCCTACTAGTTATGTGATAGAACCACTTGTGAAAACCCTTCTTTGACAGAATCATCAATGCTGCTAATATTATTTTTCAAATATCAAGCCAAATCAATTTGGTTCCTTAGGCTTAGAGCAGGGTTGAAATCCAGCAGGTTCTGACAGGTTCTGGAGAACCAGTCGCAGAAATTTTGAGTAGTTCGGAGAACTGGCAAATACCAACTCTGGCTGGTCCCAGAGTGAGGTGGGAATGCGGATTCTGCACGCCCACCAAGCCACGCCCATAGAACTGGTAGTAAAAGATTTTGAATTTCACCACTGGCTTAGAGGTTTAGTGGAACATGCCATTTATGATTATGGTCCCTACTTTTGGTGTGGGTACAGATTTATGGATTCTTCATAGCATATTTTTATAGTTTAATTGACTACTTATTTTAATTTTTAATTGTATTAACTATTTTGGCAATTACCTGAAAGTGAGAGGATTTTTAAAACATGGGAGCTATTTTATATGATAAAGTGTAGTACCTTATCTGTGTGAAGGATAATTTTCACTGCAATATATATATATATATATATATATATATATATATATATATATATATATATATATATATATATATATATATATATATATTGTTGTTGTTTTTGTTGTTGTTGTTGTTGTTAGTTGCAAAGTCGTGTCCAACCCATCGCGACCCCATGGACAACATTATATATATATAATATATAACATTATATATATATAATGTTATATATATTATATATATATATATTATATATATAATATATAACATTATATATATATATATAATATATGGACAACATATATACACACACACATATATATATTTGTGCACATTCTATTATTGTGTACATATTTCATCATTGAACTAAATCATGCCATAGAAAAATCTTAAGTATTTTTACATTGTTAACTCTTATATTTTTCCAGTTCTTTTTGATATTTATTTTATTGCGTCACTAAGACAAATTATTACTTCAAGGTGTTTGGGTAATTTTTGTCCTTACTTTGTCTTTTCCCTCCCTTTTATCTTAGTGAAGATTATGGGAAAACTTTCACAGACATTACAGACCTCATTAACAACACTTTCATCAGAACAGAGTTTGGAATGGCTATTGGACCAGAGAATTCAGGGAAGGTAGGAAGAATTAGTTATTACAATACAAGCTAGCCTGTTTGTTATCCCTATTCTTTGTGATAAAAATGGAAGTCTTGAGATGAAGGCTCTAAAATGGCTGCATTTTAATAATTTAACTTAGTATTGGAGAATAGATTTAAGATGGTACTTGAGCTGTTAACACGGCTGGAATCTAGGTAGATTTAAGTTTATTACTAGTTTTCCAGTGGTTGCTACTTGCCAAGGCATTCTAGAGCAGTAGTGCAAAAAACTGACTGGGTCCATCCCTGGCCTAGCATCATCTACTGAATAGCAATAGCAATTGCTCTTAGATTTATATACAACATCACAGTATTTTACAGCCCTCTCTAAGCGCTTTACAGAGTCAGCATATTTTCCCCAACAATCTGGGTTCTCATTTTACCGACCTCGGAAGGATGGAAGACTGACTCAACCTTGAGAAAGTCAGGATCAAAGGTACCAAATTCCTGGCAGTGAGCAGAGTTAACCTGCAATACTGCATTCTAACCACTGCGCCACCATGTCTTCATGAACCTAATTATTAGGGCCAGAAATATTGACTTTTCCTTGGATTTTAAAAGGTCAAGGGAAGCTTTGAGCAAACTGTGTTTCTTAAGCTTTTTTGGATTCCTAACTATCACTTTCCACATTTGGATTGTCTTTCTTGATGTGCTGTTCAAAATCTGGGCAGCCCTTGACCTGAAGAAAATTGGACAGCTCTGCAGTGCAAACTCAGAACCTTACTTGTTAGAGCAGGCTAGTATCATCTAATTCTTCTTTCCCCTTCTTGCTGCACATTGTGTTAAATAAACTGTATAGGACTTATCGGTCATTAGTGGGGGGATAGGTTATGGCTGTGGTTTTTCTAACTTTTACTGAATTTTAAATTACTGTCATTAGTTTGCTTCCAGAACTAAATAAACATTTTTGCTCCCAACACAGTTTAAATCCAACCTTATTGAGGCTGTCCATGGATATATTACAGATAAGATGTTTCTTTATATGACATTTCCATTAGAGGGATAAGCAGGAATAGTTTAATTCTTTAGAGATTTCCTGAATGGGTTTCATAAAATCCTTTTGTGGCATAGCAAAGCAGTTCCTTTTGTAATCACAAAAGCCATAAACCCAATGTCTTGCATTACCTTAGAACTTCTAATACTACTTATGCTTATTTATGGTTTTTCCAGGGACTTGTTTTGTCCTTTTAAAACTATTCCAAATATGGATTCAGACATACTAGTTTCAACACATGATAAACTGGCAGTGTGAATAAGCTCCTATTTGAACGTTTAGAAGATGATTCTCATCTTTACTTTTCTATCCGTCTAGGTGATACTGACTGGGGACAGATCTGGACCATACCATAGTGGAAGAATCTTCCGATCGTCTGATTTTGCAAAGAATTTTGTACTAACAGATCTTCCTTTCCATCCTTTAACTCAAATAATTTATCACCCTCAGAATTCTGATTTGTTATTGACCCTCAGTACTGAGGTAAGATTTGGAGAAAGGGGATGGAGGTATCTTCATTGGTGTGGCAATTGAAATTGTGATCTTGTGATCTGAAATGAAGTATATGGGGGGGAGATAATTATTTTGAATGACTACTTATAGTCACAATTTTTATCTAGAAAAATATGTGTTTTCTAGATTTACTGATGATTATTTAGATATTAGGACAGCACTGAATTAGGAGAGCACTGAATAAATTGTGATTATGACCTGTTCTCAGAGTTTTGGCCATCTTTGCAGTCATATGATTGTAATTTGGCCGTTTGCTAACTGGCTTGCACTTAGGACTTGTTGCAGCACCCCATGATCACATGATCGCAATTTGCAACCTTTCCTGACGATTTCTTCTGAAGGTCAGTGGGGAAACCAGGAGGGGAAGTTACAAATCGCTGGGTAAATCTGCAGGGATTGCTCTCACTAAGTGATGTGGTTATGTTTTACATCTGAAATCGAAATTCAGGTACCAGCTGCTGTTGTAAGTCAAGGGCTACTACCTCATATTTATATTCTGCTTTTTCTCATGGAATTTCAAGGAAGGTTTTTCTTCATTTTACCTTTATAACAATAATTCCATGAGGAAGGAGGGGCTAAGAAATAGAGATTGGTCTAGATCAATCTTGAACATTTTGTGGTCCTCGGGCCACATCTGGCCAGTCTCAGTCCAGTTTGTGTTGGTGGCAGGGTCTGGGGTTTCATCAGAGTTGGCATCATTGTGTTGATGGTGGGGGGTGGGCATAGTGTCAGTGCAGTTTTGGCAGCTTAGAAATTGGGATGTTAGTAACGAGGGGTGGGGCAGCGATGTCAGGGGCCTTCCACAGCAAACCAAGATTCTCATGTGGTGCCTTTGGAAAATTAATTGCCCAGCCCTGACCTAGATGAACAAGTCCTTTTCTTTGAGGATTATAAAACATTATTCATTTGATTAAAGTATGATTAAGCTTCTTTGGCCAATTTAAATTGATAGACTTATATTACGTAAGCTTCAGTTGGTCCAGAACCATATGTGGGAAGGGCTGGTTATCAGGAGTATGCAAATTCTTTTTATTTCTAGAGTTTAATTAGTTTCTGGGCACATTTCAAAGTGCTGGTTCTGGACTTTTAATGGTTTAAGCAGTCCAGGATGTTAAAAGAACAGTTTTAAAAGATCCATCAAGCTATTTATGTTCAACAAATTTGACTTTTACTAAGGCCATGTTCTTTGGGATGCCTGCTAAGAGAGATCTATCTCTCCTCTTCTCCTACTGAAATTCAGTTGCTATTGCAGATATAGTTCCTCTTCTCAATCTTACTAGTGACTCAGTATATTTTTCTTATTATAAAAGGATTTTTAGGTGTTTCCTTTTTTTGCTTTCTGTTAATCTTCCTTTCATTGATTGTTTTACATCAGCAATTTTTAATAAATTGCTCAGATTAGGTTGCAGATTAATCTGTACACTATAAACATAAAAATGTGTAACTTTACTATGGACTTTTTGTTTTGTTACATGCCAGTCACTTGAATATGATGAATCAATAATAAGCAACTCTTTCTAAATGTTCCAGGGTAGCTTGTGGATATCAAAGACATTTGGTGAGAAATGGAAAGAAATCCACAAAGATGTTTGCTTGGCCAAATGGTAAATTTCTTAATGAATGCTGTCCAGGGAGAATTGATGGATTAATTTATATTAAAGTAACTTTAATGTATACTGAAGGTTTAATGTATACTAACATAATTTAAGTGTCTATTATCTGATAGTTTGTAAAAACATGAAGAAAGCTGTTGAGAAAATGTTTAATATTATTTTCTCAGTTGCAACAAAGTAATTAAAGACTTTATTTAGGCTCACAATTGTAGCATATGGTTTCAGAAAAATAACTCTTGTATGTATGAGTATTTTAATTATTTCAACATTTTGTGTACATAGCAAGTACTCTGTATAAAGAGCCAATTTTGTAACTGTTAAATTTAAATGTATTGCTTTTGCTAATTTTCATCTTGAGTATACCAGGATAATTTAATGAGTAGATATAAAACAGCTGGGGCCAATATGACAGGCCAACATAGGAGAGCCAGATTTGGAACTAACATTTCCAAATAAAAGTATATTATGTAAATGAGAAAAAAAACTTTTGCACAAGACCTCGGGAAGTTTTTGCTTATTAGCATAATGATAAACCAGTGGTCTAATTTATATAGAAGTGAACTCCTTATTAGAGTATGACTGTTACTTTCAGTGAGGCTTATTGATGGATTTCACAAAATCCTAATGCTGCTTCTGCCACTTGATGCATTTTTAACTTTCAAAAATCTTAGCTTGGCTTACTAACTAGATACAGTTTGTGACAACTCATCTCTGTAGACATGAAGTTGCCTAGACTGACACCCTCCAGATATGTTGAATTAAATCCCTCATAATTCTCCAGCCAATTTACTGAAAATTCAGAGAACTGAAATGTCCATATTTTGGGGTTACATTACAGCATTCCTGAAATTGAATTTCAAAACAACTGGAAAACTTACTCTGTACTGAAATTAAGATAATATTTTCACACACCATTCTGGTCTGATTTTGATTTAGTGGTTTCTCTGTATTTAACTACAAAAAGTGTTATTACCTAGCCCAGTGTAGTAACAGAATCTGGTTTATTGTAGGTTATTTAAAAATCATAGTGAAGCCATAATTAAACATGATATATGAAATCATTCCACAAATTGAAATCCCAATTGTTTAGTTAGCCTACATGCTTCTACCATTACACTAATTATATTCTCTTGGCCTTTCCTAGGGGTTCTGGTGGAACCATCTTCTTTACTACCTACCTGAATGGCTCTTGTAGTAAGTAATCCTTAGTATAATAAACAGAGCTACTTTAGAGGGTTTTTTTGGAGATTTTTATGGATTCTTTTCCTTGAGGCAAAGCCTCAAGAAGTCTTGACCATAGCTTATTCACCTGCAGTTATTTTAATGTGGGAAAATCATATTCTGGCTATATTTATATATTTATTTGTCAAAGTTTGGAATCTTTTCCCTGGGTCCACTCATAGAAAATTGTAGTTATAAAAAGTCACTGTCTTGTGAAACAAGAGTTTGTCATTTAAAAAAAGCTTCACTAAACATTGTGGGAAGTGTCAAAACTTTAGCTGATTTTCTACTGCTTAGGACAGTAGTTCTGTTTTTTCCTTCTTTCTCTCTTTTTTTATTAACCTTTTCTGCTGCTGATGCATTTCCAATTTACAGAACTTTTGCCTAGTAAATAGGTATTTATTGCCTTTAAATGGCATAAATTTAACTTCTGATTATGATATTGAAGGAAGTTTTAGAGGAGAGGAATTTGACATATGACCCTGGGTTTCCACCTTTCCAAACTACTTATGAATAAATAAAGTTTATAAATATGAAGATAAGAACAAATATAAATCTGACTAGCCATATTGAAAAAAAAACATGCTACTATTGTATCACTGAAACCATAATCAAGACAGCAATGATTAATTTTTCTTACTTTCCCATGACATATTGCAATGATTATTGCATGAAATGTAACAGAGGAAATTTAAGTAGCTAATCCTTTTGAACTAAAAAATGTAGAATTGAACCTGTTCATGAGTGATGGTGAGCAATAAAAGAATCTTATTATTACAATCAGATGTAAAATGCTGTCTTATGTGAATGAACAGTTGGAAAACCTAACATAATCATAAATATGAATCAACTGCATTTTTGATGTAAAGAGATCTTCAAGTATTGACCCCCCTGTACCACTCTGTTTTTGAGTTAGTTTGATTTTTCATCCTGATGTTTACATGTGGATGTCTGCAAAATGGAAGTCTTATGTATATGAATTCTTTCTTCAGATGCTCTTGTTCAGTATGCATGCTGAGTTCCTACACAAGGTTAGGATGAGATTAACTGCCTCTTTAGCATGTCATGGAGGGAATTATCTGTTTTCTAAATGGAGCAATCTTAATGCATCTATTCTCTTCTGAAGAAACTGATATCGGAATATTGGAGTTAAAGAAAACTAAAGACTTTGGAAAGACATTCAAGACCATAGGAAACAACATCTACTCCTTTGGCCTAGGTGGTCGTTTTCTTTTTGCATCTGTGATGATAGAAAAAGTAAGAAACTATTCTTGGGCTTCTGTTGTTTTTCTATAGACTTAGTGCCTTCGTTTGCATCATGCTCTTTTTTTTCTTTCCTCTAATGCAATGTCTCTAAACTGTGAGCTGTTGAGGTTTTGTGAGTAGTCCACAACAAATATAGCAAACAACAAACAAAAAAAACTATTCATAGTTCTTCCACTGGTGCAGATGCTGATGGAAAAATACTGCACTGGTTGATGTGAGTGGAAAGGAGACAAATACTTGATTAGCCTAGGAGAAAGATTGGAGAAATATCACCAGCCAATTTGGTCTGGTTCTTCCTCTCTCCTGGCCTGCATCAATATTTTTGTTCCTTCCAAGATATACAACATCATATTCATGAGTTTTCTCACTACAGCCCAAGTATCATGCTTGGCTATGAGATCCGTAGATGTTGCCAGATGTTTTCATCTTATAACCAGTTCTTTACTGTTTGTAGCCTCTCTCCCTCACACAGCCAGCCTGTTATCTACCAGATCTTCCTACCCATCTGTTGAAGGTTCTTTTATATATATTTATTCCTCCATCCATACATTTTGGCACTCTTCAGGCTCAAGGTCCAAGGCCCTACCAATGGCTGCTCCCACCCTTTCAAATTCAGGAAGCAAAGTCTATTCTACAGAAATTGAGAAGATACTCTCAGTGCACACATATCATTTCCATCACCATAATTCCAGCATCCCCGTTGCCAAAAGCTCCTTTGTTCATCTAGTGGCCACCACCAAGCACACACTGATGTTTCCTTGTCGGAATTGACCAGACCTGAGACCCTACTGAGCCCCGGAAAACTTCAGCTTCACTTTCCGTGCCCCACCTCTGTTTGCTATATTTTCTCAAAGGCAAGCCTGCTCTAATGTGCAAGTTCTTTGAAATTTTGTCATTGCTTAATAAACAGGAACATTTTAAAAAAATGTTATTAAAAACAATATATCATCATAAACGTTTTCTAGTTGTTTCATGTTATGAACAACTTTCTCGTAAATGAATATGGATGTTTTTAGAGAAAAAAAATATTTTTACTTTATCTAGACCAATACAAGGAGAATCCATGTGTCGCTAGATGAAGGTGAAACGTGGAACATGGCTCAACTTCCTTCAGTTGGACAAGAACAATTTTACTCTATTTTGGCAGCGAATGATGACATGGTGTTCATGCATGTAGATGAACCTGGAGGTGAGAGGGAATATAAAGTGGGTGATGTATCATTCAGTATATCCACATTTTGTTTGATTATGGTTACAGAATTGCATTTTAAAAGAAAAACGGTTCTCTAAATTGTTATTATATAGGCACAAAAGATTTTACCTAAGACAAAAGTGTTTGAATTGCATATTTAGTAAATAGATTTCCAGCAGATTTACAAACTGTTGTTTTGAGAATCTGTTCCCAGTGTCAGTGTAGTCTATATAAACATGTGGGCTTCCCGACAACTTTCTTTTCCATGCCACTTTAAACAAATACATTGTATGAACATGTGTTTTTATTTAGGTAGACTTCACGTAGTTCTTCATTTAGTGTACTATTACTGCAATAGGTTTTAGGCAGATCTAAAATAAAATACAGATTGGGTGCAGGAACTTTCTACCATCGTAACTTACAGTTTGTTGGTGAATTATGATACAACTTAAAACCACTGTCTGTAAAATTCTGTTTCTCTCCTTTCAATTTTCTATTTCTTTCCCAGATACTGGACATGGAACAATTTATACCTCTGATGATCAAGGCATCATATACTCCAAGTCCCTGGAAAGGCATCTCTATACTACCACTGGGGGAGAGACAGATTTCACCAATATAACCTCCCTACGAGGCACCTATATTACCAGTGTGCTTTCAGAGGGTGGGTTTTTCATTTTTAAATTTCTTTCATTGTCACTGAAAGTTTATAGAATTGCTGAACTCTGCTAAGAAAATGGTTAAAATATTTGGACATAATTTCATTTAGAATGAAAGAAATACTCCTATCACCTTAAGTAATAGGGTATATCTAGACGATGTTTTTGTGGAGCACCTTTATAAAACTCTTAACCATAATTAAGTAGCCCTTTGGCTGTGATCGTTTATGCGATATTGACTAGAACTATTTAGTTTCTGCCCGAAGTTAAAACTTTTTACATTACTTGTGTAAAGTAAGAAGATAAAATGAGTATGACCCAAACTATGATGTTAGGCAAGCCATTTCTGTAGATGGTGATCAGAAGTTTTATTCAGAGTAGAAATGTCAAGCTGCAATGTTAAAACTTTAAAATTCTATATGGAAATTATGTTTTATTCAAACCAAAAAGATAACACTTCTGCATAGGAACTGGTGTTTGAAACTTTGAGGTCAAACTATATATATATATATTGGTCAAATTGCTTGTAAACATAGGGATGATTATTATATCATAAGTAACACAGACAAGACAAGCTGTGTTCCTCTCTTGTTTCCTTCCCTATTTGCTGAAAAATTAATGATTAGATGCCAATTTAAATCGGTGTATATAAAGTGCTTTTTCATACAACGTAATCAGTCCCTGAGAAGAACGTACTCTAGAACAGGGGTCTACTTGTTTTCCTGAATAAATTTCAGATATTTTCTGCTTTTAGTTTAATTAAAGTGTAATCTGTTTTTGAAAAATAAAACCCGACTGGCTGCTAGAGAAAAAGCTTTTTAGTATCTTTTGCAAAGGTTCAAGGTTCTTCGATGTTTGGGGTGATAGCTGTTGTATAACTCGGAAACAAACAAACAAACAAAAAATCCATCAAATTTTAGGTTTCCTGAGGATATTGTAAGGATTATAGTGTATTAGACAAAGTTATGGATTTTTTCTTTTTCTTCCTTCAATCAGATAATTCCATTCAGTCTGTGATTACCTTTGATGAAGGAGGGGAATGGGTACACTTGAGGAAACCAGAAAATGCTAAGTGTGACTCAACAGCCAAAAATAAAGAAAAGGTTTGTTTTTTAATGTGTTAGCAAAAATGAGGTGTAAACCTAATAAATGTTGAGAAGCAAAAGAAGTAGGTAGGTAGGTCCAGACTAACTTTTACTGTGATCAAGGTATCATGTTAAGATGTTACATGAAGAAAATTGATATATTAAGCAGCCTTTGGAATTGCTCAGTTGGATGTTTACTTGTGTGGTTGTTTTAATTCATATGCAAGGCAGATTCATGCCTAGAATTTGGGATAACTTTAAAGTTAAAAATATTAGTAAGAATATTTTGCAAGGAAAGTAGAATGCTGAAAAAATGTATATTGAGTTGAGTTTAATTTAGCCAAAAGAAGAAAATAGAAGACTGTTGAGCCTATAAAATTAGAAAGTTGCTTGGACCATGTAGGTTCTGAATGAATTGCCTCACTTTTGATATTTTGATTCTTAAATTTAGTCTGCCTTGGCTTTGCATTAATAAAGGTTTTCTATATTGGCAGATGCATTGAGATGAGTAATAATGCTAGCTTTGCGTTTAATGAAATTGGATCCATGATGCACTTGTATTTTGTCTCTCATTCTTGTTTGGATTATTTTATATTTACAGTGCAACCTTCACATTCATGCCTCCTATAGCATCTCCCAGAAGCTGAATGTACCTATGGCACCTCTGACTGAACCAAATGCTGTTGGAATTATTATTTCTCATGGTAATGAATTAATCTTATGCACACATAATATGTAATGAAATAATGTGCAAGAGCAGTCACTATCTTTGGACTGCTTTTTCTCCCTGCTTCATTAGGAGAGATACCAGGGGTGAAATGCTCCCGGTTCGCACCGGCTCTCCCGATTAGGTAGCCATGGCAGCTGCTGGTTCGGAGGACCGGTAGCAAAAATTCCTGGCCCTGCCCCCTGCCTCTGCTGAGCCCCACCATCTGCAGAGAATTTTTTTTTTTTTAATTTTAAAAGCCGGTTTTGCTTCAGCCGAAACATGCCTTTAAAAGTAAAAAAAAGCCTTTGAGGATCCCGCCCCTCAGCTGGATTGGCAGAGACTTTAAACTTTAAAAAAAAAATATTTAAAGGCTACTCTGAGGATCTCACCTGAGTTCCTCATCAGCAGAACCTTAAAAAACATGTTTTCTGTAGAAAACATGTAGAAAACTCCTTTTAAAAGAGTCTAAGCCACTTACCTGATTACTGATCGACCTCATGGCTTTTCTCGCAGCCCTAAAGCCCCAGTTTCACTTTCAGCACAAGACAGAACTAATCTAAACTTAGCTAATCTATTTCATCACTGAGTGATTAATGCTGTCTGGCTTTGCTTGCTGAGAAACTCTGGGAATTGAAGTCCACAATAAAATAAAATAAAATAAAATAAAATAAAATACTTGTGCAGCTTTCTGAGATTTGGTGTGTTTCTGTAGTGTTTCACTCTAACTACACAAACACACAAAATCTCAGAAAGCTGTATGTAGTATTTGTTTGTGTGTGTGTGTGAGTGAGTTGTGTTGTGTATGTGTAAAGTGTGAAAGTTGGTTTTTGAGCTTTTTGTGGCTGTGAAGTGTGAAGTGCAGCAGCTTTTACATTGTGTGTGAGTCAGTTGTGTTGTGTTGTGTTGTGGGTGTGTAAAGTGTGAAAGTTGGTTTTTGAGCTTTTTGTGGCTGTGTGAAGTCAAGTGTGAAGTGCAGCTGCTTTTACATTGTGTGTGAGTCAGTTGTGTTGTGTTGTGGGTGTGTAAAGTGTGAAAGTTGGTTTTTGAGCTTTTTGTGGCTGTGAAGTGTGAAGTGCAGCTGCTTTTACATTGTGTGAGTCTGTTGTGTTGTGTTGTGTTGTGTGTGTGTAATGTGTGAAAGTTGGTTTTTGAGTTTTTTGTGGCTGTGTGAAGTGTGAAGTGCAGCTGCTTTTACACTGTGTGTGAGTCAGTTGTGTTGTGTGTGTGTAAAATGTGAAAGTTGGTTTTTGGTACCTCTTATTGTTTTTTATACTTTGTTTATTATTTTTATTATTTATTGTTATTGGCCACTCCTAGCCAGCCATCTGACCACCAAGCCACGCCCACCAATTAAGCTGCGCCCACAGAACCGGTAGGGAAAATTTTTAGATTTCACCCCTGAGAGATACACTGTAAAAGGATGTGAGAGACTAAATGAATGTGTGGGCTTGACAAAGAAATACATGTGGCAGGTCTTCGTGAGAAAATTGGTATAATTGCCATTTATGGTGCTTTATGTTACAGGGAGTGTTGGAGATGCTATCTCAATAACAAACCCAGATGTTTACATTTCGGATGATGGTGGCTACACCTGGTCACGGACACTTGAAGGTCCCCATCACTATGCAATCTTGGACTCTGGGGGCATCATTGTGGCTGTTGAACAAACTCATTTTGTCAACGAGATTAAGTATGCAAGAGTTTTGCTATTATTCATTTAGTGGGAACAAAGTTCTTTGTTTGCTTCTCACCTCCACATTACTGGTTACCAGTAGTTCAAAGAAATTGTTTTCCTGGTATAATGTCAAATTGGACTGCCCTGAGATTAGAACATATGAAATATATGAAAATGGATAAGAGCCAGCTTTAGATAAAAAGGATTGCAAGATAATTTATAATCTTATTTCAAAACTAAACTCTCCAGAAAAAGGGGCTTAATTTGAAGTTAATATACATGGAATTATATCCAAGAAAAAAGCTTAGGAAAAAGGATGCAAAGAAGAAAGGAAGTGGCAGTGAGCATATAATTGGACTAATACAGGTAATCCTAGATTTATGACTGTAGTTGTGTTCAGAATTACAGGTGTAAATCATGCTGATCATTAATTGGGATCACTGACCCGATTTTATGACATTTTTTGTAGCAGTTTTTAAGCAAATGTGGCAGTCATTAAGTGAACATCACTATCACCAAGTAACCACTGTGGTCATTAAATAAACTCATTGTTTGCAATGACCACTTTGGTTGGAAACCCAAAGTAAACATTGGTTTATAGCAAAAACCCTAAATTGCACTTATGTGACCTTGGGATGCTGCAAACTGCTGTAAATACAGGACGGTGGCCAAGCACTCCAAATGTGATCACATGACTTGTGGGGAGGGAGGAAAGTGTCGGAACTTTGAATCAGAATCATAAGAAACTTTTTACAGTTTTGACCAGTTGCTCAGTGACTGATCACTTGTAATCTCTTGTGAAGACAGCAGTTCTTGAGAAAAAAGGAGCTTTGTTTCCTGAGAGGAAATCTACTTTTTACCATCTACTTCCCCACCCCTCACCCCTCACCCCCAACCCCCACCCCCCAAAAAAAAGAGGTGAGGAGAAGGTTGTTTTATGTATATGCTTGGGTTTCTTTTATCCTGCATGATTCCAAATTTTGGGGGCCTAATAAGGGGAGTCATCTTGTTAGGGACAGTTGTTAAATTAGTTGCCTGATTATTTTAAATAGACTGGGGCCAGGATTTGAAACCAAATTTCTAATCATTATTTATTTTAGGTTCTCAACAGATGAAGGACAGTGCTGGCACAGCTATCTTTTCAGTGAGGAACCCATCTTTTTCACTGGTTTGGCATCAGAACCTGGAGCAAAATCAATGAATGTTAGCATCTGGGGATTTCAAGAGAGCTTTTTATCTCGCCAGTGGATCTCATATACCATTGATTTCCAAGATCTCCTCAGCAGAGACTGTGAGTGATCTTATTACTTACAGAAATATCAGCAGCCACGCACTGTTATGGCTTTACAGATCAGAAGAGCAGCTGAGGTAGAACATCTTGCATAAGCTGTGATGTTATTTAGAGGTGATTCTGTACTTTTCAAAATTAGACCACAGGGTAGTCCTTGCCTACTAACCAGTTGTTCAGTGAATATTCAGAGTTGCGACATGAGTTTTACTTACAACTGGTCCTCAAAGTTCCAGCCCTTCCAGTACCCCCACAGTTAGGTAATCGTGATTTGGGCACTTGGCAGTCAGCTTGATTTTATTGACAGTTGTAACGTCTCACAGTCACATAATCACCATCTGGAATCTTCCCTGTTGGCTTCCCACATGCAAAGTCAATGAGGAAGCTGGGAAGGAAAACCACATGTTGCTCTGATAAGTCTCTCTCTCCGCCTTCCTGAGCATTGTGCCAAATACTTCCCTCGGCCTCCCTGAGCTCCCACCCACACCATGCCTTCCTCCGCTCGGCCTCCATGCACTCCTACCATGCTCTCCTTTCCTCAGCTTCCCTGCACTTGCACTGTGTCTCAGCTTTCACGCCACAGTAGCCGCCTCACCCAACTTGCATGTGACCTGCACCTCCCCCTCTTCACTGGCAAAGGCAGAGTGCAGGAGGCAGTTGCAGCTGAAAATGGAGCTTGGGAGCCCGTTCTCGCTGGCAGAACACTCAGGCTACCCGACACGAGTGACATTGAGCTGGCCACCCCCCCCCAAGTCAAACACAATGCTGATGTGGCCTCAATGAAATAGAGTTTGACACCCCTGCTCTAGACTATTTATCTAATTCTGCAAAACATTTCCTCCATCTTTGTTCCCTTAAATTGATTGCACAGGGGAGCAGGGATTTCTCCCTTCATTCCTTTTTGTTGATTGGTGTGTATTGCAAATGCAGGGCCCATGAGATTAGCTTTGCAAACTCTCAACTGGAAAAACTACACAATTCCCTTAGGGTTCAGTAATACCTGATTGTAACACTTTGTGAAGAATTGAAAATTGTCAGAAAAAATACTTACTACTTTTTTTAGTTTCTTTTGGCAATCTTAGAAATCTGGCCATTATTCTTTCCTCAGGTGAAGAAAAGGACTATACAAAGTGGTTGGCTCATTCCAGCAATCCCAATAACCCTACAGATGGATGCATACTGGGCTACAAGGAGGAATATAGACGCCTACGCAAATCTTCTGTCTGTAAAAATGGCCGGGACTACATTGTGACCAAGCAGCCATCTGTCTGCATTTGCACATTGGATGACTTTCTTTGGTACGCCAAAAATCAAGAGTCTGGTAGCACCTTTTCCAGTTAACACATTTTACTACAAGGCATAAGCTTTCATGAGTTGCTTTTGGAAATATTAGATGCTTAGAGTGGCTTTTTCCTTTCTTGGTCTTTTTTAAATGTTATGAAATGGTCAGAGCGATTACTTTTTCTCTCTTTATTTTTCCACTAGAACTTACCTTTAGGCAGTAATAATGGCACAGTATCTGCTCAAGATTTACAGTTATATCTTGTGGTTGAACTGTACCAGAGACACTGTCTGGCTTCTTAGTTTTCCCTGCCTCCTCTAAGGTCAGGCCCCATTTTTCTGCTTCTTCTGTTCTGCTGACAAAAATGTCCGTTTTTGTACTGCCATCTTCAAGTACCTTCTATTTTCTCAGACTGTGACAGCAGAGTCCAGCCCCATTGTCATCAGGGAAGTTGATCTGTGTAATTGGTGACCTATTAAATCCCAGACATTGGACAATGTCTCGATTCACATATAGCAGTAAAGTATTTCAGTGCTTTGTTTTAAGCACTGAACAAATCATAGTGGCCTAGTTCTGATCTAATTGCAAAGCTATACATGTTTTATAAAATCCAGTGGCCGGATTAAAAAAACCATAGTACTTTAGAGCCACACTAACCACGTTAATAACCACATTCAAATAAATTAAAAAATAAAATAAGTGTAAACACTGCCATCTTCTGTGTATGACATGGCATAACATGCTTATAGTCCAAACTACAAAACCTGTTGCAATGAGTCATCACTAGTGAACAAGACAAAGCAATGTGACTTAGTATGTCACAAAGATTACTAGCGATTACTACGGCAAGCAGTAAGAGCTGTGCTAGAAGCTGGTTATGATTACCAGGTTTTATTAATAGGTTTGTTTGAGATGGCACCTTATCTTATGCTCTCCGTTATGGCTGCACTTGCCAATGTTTCTTTAAAAAGCCATTTTTTCACTGCAGTAGGATTCAGCAAACAGTAATATCATTCTAAAATTCTAATGTATATCATGCCTTTCATTTTGGCACAAGACTTATTTTTTCATGTATTTTTCATTCTTGCAATACGTGAATGAATATAATACATTCAATTATATACATGTGTGCCTTACATATTTAATGTATTACAAATCAGATGTTTATTCTGGAAAACGAGTAGGCAGTTGGAATCTCAATGCAAAAAAAGTGTCCTCTGGAAATATGGGAATCTTCACTAACCAGCTCATCAGCTGGATGTTTGCAAACAGGTTATACAACCCCAGTGGTAGTGAGAAACCGGCAGCCTGTTAAGCACTAACTAATTGGCTGGTTGTTTCATACAGTGTCCCATTTTTGTTTCTTAAAGATTAGTGGATCAGTAAACTGGTAGGACCAGATTTCTTATTTATATTACTAATGAATGTAGAAACCAGTGACCTTAGTTAAATTTGTTGTGGGAGGACCAAGACCAAGAAGACTATTGCTAACATAGTGTAAGCCGCCCTGAGTCTTCGGAGAAGGGCGGGATATAAATGCAAATTTAAAAAAAATTTAAAAAAAGATAAGGCTTCCTCTTAGCAACCTTACTGTTTACCTGGTAACATTAAGGAAATCTTGAAGCTCATTCAAGAACTAAGATAATATAAAGTACTGTTGTTGAATATTGTACCCCCAAAACAGCAGTAGTATCTGGCCTGAATATGTGCTTTAACCTAGATTTAACAGAGTTTGCTCAAGCTTTCTTCACCACTCTGAACTTCCTGGAAGATTAGCAAACTTGCTTGACAGTATTTTTATCATTGCATCGCATGAACTATCTGTGTTACTTCCTTTTTCAAGTAGTTGACTGGAACTTCAGTAGAATCATGAGCTGTTAAAACGGGAACATGCTTCTCTCAAGACAAACAGGAAACCATTCGGAGCCATTTCTGTACATTTCTTAGTAATTCTTTCATCCCTACATATTTTATAGGCTCATATTTGTCTAAAGTAGGACTAGACAACCTAATGCCCCAAGTCAGCATGACCAACAGTAAGACACTCTGAGAGCTGTAATCCAAAATATAGAAGGTAACAAGTAATCTACACCAAACTAAAACTTGCCACTACCTAATGATCTGTTCATGAAAAAAATGGAACCCAATGATATCCAGAACAATACCATTCAGAGCATGTCCTGTTACATGGTCAAAGACAGGTAGTCCTTGATTTATGACCACAATTGAGCCCTAAGTGAAACATTTGTTAAGTGAGTTTTGCCTCGTTTTATGACCTACCTTGCCAGAGTTGTTAAGTGAATCATAGCAGTTGTTCAGTTAGTAACATGGTTGTTAAGGGAATCTGGCTTCCCCATTGACTTTGCTTGTCAGAAAGTTATCAAAGGTGATCACATGACCCTAGGACACTGCAACCATCATAAATATGAGTCAGTTGCCAAATGTCTGGATTTTGATCACGTGACCATGGGGATGCTGCAATGGTCGCAAGTCACTTTTTCAGTGCCGTTATAATTTTGACTAAATTGCTAAAAGCTGTGATGAGGCAGTGGTTAAAATGCAATATTGCAGACTAACTAACTGCTCACTGGTAGGAGTTTGATTCTGACTGGCTCAAGATTTACTCGGCCTTCCATCCTTCCCCGGTCAGTAAAATGAGGACTTAGATTGTTGGGAGCAATGTGCTGACACTCTAAATTGCTTATAATTCAGGATAGCCTAGTGTTTGAAATCCTGAATAACTCTCAAGAAAGTAAGATACGGAGGTTTCCAGACTGACGATATCATCCCACTTCATTACCAATGATATCATGAGTGGGTTGATATCACCAGTCTGGAAACCTCCAATACAGTAAGCTCAAGTAGAAAAACTGTCTGTGGAGTTAACAATACAAGTAGTTATTGTATTCTTGTGAGCCACTCGTGCACTTTCTCCCTGCCCGTCAACAGCCATCACTGGCCCCGCAGCACTCATGCCATCCTTATCTGCTTACTAGCCTGTTTGCAAAACTCCTGGGACTCGCTTAATGAACAATTCTCATTTAATGATAGCATTGGAGAGTGCTGGGATTGTTGTTGCTAAGCAATGTGATCACATGACATTGTCCTTTACGACCACATTGCTTAGTGCTGAAAATTCCAGTTCCAATTACCAATGTTAACCAAGGACTCTCTGTAGTTCAGATGAATCTACCTTTTGTTCTGGTCATTTCTGCTCAAAGAGAAACATTCAAAACCTCCAGGTTATTAAGCAGGGCACTTTGTTGGGAATGAAGTCATTATAAACTGAAGCAACTATGACTTTTTGTCCCCAGACCAGTATGGCAAAGGGAACAGGGACAATTTCACCTCATCTTTTCCACCAACCTGATCTCTGTAATACGCGTTAGGTAAGGTCAATAGTGCACAGCCAGATCCTGAATGTTACCATAATTTTCTTGTTTTCTAATCTGGCATTCAGGAATACCATCTTCATACTGAGTTGGAAAGGCACCATCAAATAGAAGATTATAGCTGAGAGACTAACAGAAATCAGGAACACCTGTCATTTCTGTATCATCCTCTGCTTGCTATGCTTGCAATGCCTGCCACAGAAAAACCTTTCATTACTTATTTTGAAAGGGTATGCATGCACGTGTGTGTATATGTGTGTGTGTATGTATGCATTACATTCATGATAAAGCATCTTAATAATCACCTTTCCCCCTCTACAGATATTTATATAACCACAAGTATCATGATAACAGTCAAAATCTTTACGGTCTTCTTTCCACATAAGCTAAATATCAGTAAATATTTGTGTAAACATGCATATGTGTTTCAGATGAAGTCAATGGCTTTTTTTTCTATGTATTTGTTTGTTTATTTGTCCTCCAGTGATTTTGGCTATTTCCGCCCAGAAAACCAGTCTGAATGTGTGGAGCAGCCAGAGCTGAAGGGTCATGACTTGGAGTTCTGCTTGTATGGGAAGCAAGAGCTGTTAAAGACCAGCGGGTAATTTTCTTGTAAGATCCTAATGCATTAGCAGTAGCATGCAAATTGATGTCCTTAGTCGGCAAGAGAAATAGGAAGATGGCCTTAGTGTTGTGGATCCTTTTGTAAAATAAATATGTTTAAACTGTTGGGTCTTTTAGGGTCCCATAGTGCTCCCCTTACAAAGTATAACCTGGCCCAATAAGAAAATTCCATGGGATCAGGGGATGGCTGTAGTAGCCAAAGCCTTGCAGACCTTTCCTTCCCTGTTGCCTTTAAATGATCCAACCTGTTTTGGAGATAAAGTTTGTATATGAATGAAGGCAAATATAAGTGTCCCAGGATAATGTTGTAGGATCCAATCTGGGTCGGTCACCAGGACTAGAGGTTTAGTCTTCTGAGCTTTCAGACTCATTCTCGTAAGAGAGAAGTTCTCTGAGGATGTCGTGTCCCACTCCTCCGCTGACGACCGGGTCAGGGAAATCCGAATCAGGCGTGCCTCTGCAGCTCTGCCAAAGTCCTAGCGAAGTTCTCAAGGCAGGCAGGAGACCAGAAAGTGACTTCAGCAAGATATGTTAGACTTTGCCTGACTCAGAGAATGCCAGAAAGCAGATCCTTTATATAGGCCATGGAGTGTGGCTCCATGACTCAGCACTTATCCAGGCCTGCCCCTCCCTTCCTTCTGTCGCCGCCGCCTATCAATTCTTCTGAAGCGAGGGTCACTCCAGTCTGCAGCTGTTGGCAATTGACCTTCCTCAGGCTCACATGCTGTGGGGGAGGGGGAGGGGTCTAGTTGCTCCGTTTGCCTGGGCATGGAGCCAGAACTGGGGACTGGAGGTACTTCTTCCTCCTCAGCCTGTCTGGGCATGGAGCCAGGGCTGGGGCCGGGAGGCATACTAGGACATTCCTCAGCGTTCGGAAGCAGATAAGAAGGCCCCGCCTGCGATGAAAGCGGGCGAGACACAACAGAGAATGGGTTCCAGCTCTAGTTCAAAAGCTCGGAAGACTCTGGTCCTGGTGAGCGGCCCAGATGCAACATTACTCTGGGACACTTATATTTGCCTTCATATGTATACAAGCTTTATCTCCCCAAAACAATAAACCTCTGGTCCTGGTGACCGACTCAGATTGGATCCTGCAAAGTTTATATAGCTAAAAGAGAGAATGTATAGCCTAATTCTCTGGGTGTATGAGCAAAGATAGAAATTTGAGTGAGAGATGAAGGAGTTTCAGTTACCGTTTGAAGCTCACTGAACTGAGAAAGTAAAAGGAACATTGGTTTTTAGCACATGAGTTGGAAAAGATGGAAGTTAAGCAGATTAAAGCCAGAAGGAAGCAACAGGCAGTTAGGTGTGCTGATGTTCCAACAGTTGGAGAAGATACAGCTAAGACAGCTCAAAACCAGGAAGACCTAATGCGAGATAACCTGTGCTAACCAGGCTAGTTCAGCAGCATCAGGCTTTGAAAAAGCTTGTCAGCAGGCTTGGGACTGGAGATGGTCCAGGGGCTAGGTCTAATAAAAGACTCTGGAGCTCTACAGGTACTGACTCAGGCCACTGAGAAAGTCCTGTGATAGACTGGATGACCTATTAAGACACCCCTGAAGAAAGGCCTTCCAGAGAAACCACAGCCACAGAGGACACAAAACAGGTCCAGCAGTGAAAAAAATGGCTGCCAGTTGGAGACAGGTTGACTTCACTGGGGAAGCTTCCTGAGGCAGGGTGATAATAAAGATTTTAAATGATAGCAGATTTGTAGGATATGAGGTTAGAGAAGATTCTTTTTGTGAGTGAAACTCTCCTGACTTATATGTTATATTGACTCAAAAGTTCTATTGCCAAAATGTTTTGGGAGCAAAGAGCTTGATAAAAATATTCATTGATTATATGCTATTATGTTAATTGTTTAAATACCATTTTGAAGGGCCAGTACTAGAATAATGATGACTGTAGGGGAGTTTTGTAGAGCTTGAGATAATTCAAGGTTAATCAGACAAATAAATACTGTTCAACTTCTCAGCACTGACATAGGTAACTAATCTTTGCTGGCTTGGGATGCTGTTACTCATTAAGAGAAAATCACCTATTGAAGACAATTACCTATTGAAACTGTTTTTGCTTTTCAGATATAGGAAGATTCCAGGGGACAAATGTGTAGGTGGGAAGAACCCCAAACGTAAAGAGACAGACCTGAAACAAAAATGTACAAGCAACTACTTGAGGTCAAGTCCATTGGTACGTTACACAAAAAAGAAAAGAAAAAAAATCTGCTGAAATAATTGTGGTGGATAAGAGAAAACATTCTAACATAGTCTAAAAGGAGGGAGTGGGTGACACTTCCAGTTAATAATTAATGCCTAAGAACTATTTTTCATAAAATCTGCTGATACTATTAACCTCAGTTTTGTGCAGTCATTGTAATAAATGAGCTTTGGAGATCAGCTGCTGAGACCAGCTGCTTTGCAGTCTAGCTGCTGATTAGCATTTTGAGTGAGGGAAATCTAATTGCAAAGGGCTTCACCTTTTTCCAATTTCTTTTTGCTTTTCCAAATCTGTGCTGCATTCAAGACGGGAGTGCAGGCCCTTTTGGTAAGGAGCAATTGAGAAATGCTAGAAAGATCATTATAGAAGCACTTTGTAACTACAGTGGTCCAGTGTCTAATAATGTGTTACTTGAAGCTTTAGTCCGCTTTCTGCTTTCTTTCTACAGAATACCTCTTCTAACTCTACTCCAGTCATCCTGGCTGTAATTGCCTTGATGCTCATCACTGCTGTCGCTGGAGTAGTTATCATTAAGAAATACGTCTGTGGGGGAAGGTGAGCCTCAGAGTGGAGAATGACAAAAATAGAGCTGTGGGGGGGGGGAATGGAACAGAGATATTATGCTGCCTTTGTTACATAGGTGTGGAAGCAAGAGAACTAGACTGAAACACATTGGTAGCAATGTCATCCTTATATGAGGAGAAACAAAACACGTGTTCCTATAAACTGAGTGTTAGTGATGCTGCTAAACTCTTTTTTTTTTTGGTCTCCAAAGCAAGTCATTGATTTTGTTTGTTTCCAGAATTGGGATTTGTGAATGAATGAAAAGCAGTAGGGAAAAGGTGGCCTCTGGGCTCTTTGAGCCACCTGATTGTTCCAGATATGAGGCAATGCTGCTGTGAATAATCTAGAAAAATCTGCTTTTAGATTTAGATCAATGAGAGACATGAAATGAGGGGTGTGAATTGAGCATCATGGGCAGCTGGGGGTGGGTGGGGAAGAGATTTTTTTTTAAGCTGATAGGTTTGCATAGGCAAAATCAGAGCAGTGACAACATTCACTTCTATTTGCCTGGGCACAAGAGGTTCACCCAGAGCAGAAATAAAGCTCAGATCAAATTTGGCCATTTATCAGAATCATCCACCAATCACTGAAATGTTTGATTTGTTGTCTAATTGTATATGGGGTGGGGTTCTCTTATCATTTAGAGAGAACTTGGTATCACAGAGTTGGAGAACCACCGATATAATGAGAATCACTGATTACTTCTAGGTTTAGTAACTCCTCTGACCACTGTTCCTGTTTCTGTCATTTTGAAGGCTTTATTGCTTCCACTTTGTATAGCTTATTGTTACTGTAAAATAGTTTTCTGAAGAAATTGAGATCAGTAATAGCAGCTGATATATTAAGACCTTCAAAAGTTCTCTACTTTAACTTCTTAAAGGAGTCTGAACTGATATAATTGAATGTACAACGATTCTTTCATCAGTGTTTTCACATTCCTAGATTTCTGGTTCACCGGTATTCTGTCCTGCAGCAACATGCAGAAGCGAATGGCTTTGAAGGACTTGACATACCTGGTGCCAATAAAACTGGTTACCATGATGATTCTGATGAGGCAAGTGACATGCACCTTTCTAGGTAGTCTTGGTTAGCTGAGAACTGTGAACTGTCTTTCTATATTGTTCAGCATATGTCAGTTTAAAAAGACAATCTGTTTTCTGAGATAATGGGGATAAGAACTGTTTTAAGAGACTGGCTGGCTTCATATTAACCGCAGCCAGATTTGAGAGGAACTCTTCATTCAAAATGCTAATTAATGTATATATTTTTTTTCTGTTCAGGATTTGTTGGAGTAATGATGTTCTCACTAGGATTGCCCACTTCATGGGTTTGGCTGCTGCTATAGAAGGGCATGAATGCCAACAGTCCATTTTACTTCCGATATGGATGCCTTTCCCGTTTCTGAGAGAGTCTATATTTCTTTTGCTTCTATCAAATGTCTAAAAACCAACAGAGCTGCAAGAACTGCATTAGATTTTTTTAAGGGTGAGGGCAAGGTTCTCCAACTCTGAGGAATGAAGAAGGAAAGCTGTTTAATTTAAATATAATTTTATTTTAATCAGATTTTTCCAGCTCTAAAAGGAGAACTAATAGGACTGTGAAATAAGGATTTCACTAAAATATTAGCATTACTAGGTACAATGTACTACGCTGCTGGAAGAAACTCCCAAATCCCCAAATGGGAAACCCATACTGCACTCCAACACTGTGATAAAATTGCATTGAAGCTCTTTAGCACGACAACACTCCTAGCAAACAGAGCAATGAGATGCTGGTCAGAGATGGTGGGTATTAACCAGCATCACAGTGGGCTGTGTGCCAAAATTTATTTTATTTTTGTTTTGTCTAAAATGTAATCAAATGGGTAGATGTGTATGTACCATGTAACGTAAGGATGACTCCAAGGCTTAAAATGAGTTTGCGGCCCAACATCCTATGATTCCAAGGAACTGAACTGTGAAATTAGCATGTGTACTGCCATAAATTCAAAAACAAACCACACAGCTCTGGATGGGAAAATCTTAAAATAAGCGGTACAGATCTGTTAGAAGTAAGAGTTATTTAAATTGTTTATCTCTTTAGATATTACATTAGTTACATTAGATAAGTTTCTTGAAGGAAAGCTTTGTTACTTGCGGCAGCACTATGAAGGTTTCAGTATTTTCCTTTCCACTGTTTCCTTGAAAGAAATAGATTGCTGCTTGCCACTTCATCACCATTTTACTATTGTGGATTTATGAGCCCCTCTGTAGCAGTACAGTTAAACTGCTCTAATACCCTTGTGAAATCATATGCTTGATTTTCCTAAAGTAATAGAAATTGAATCTTTACAATATTTAATTCAAACTGTCTTGAAATCTAGTTAGAAACTGATCTACTAGAAAACTAGTTGACCAGTTGAAAGCACTCCAGACCCCAATAGACAACTTTGAATTTTATGTGGGTAGACTTTTGCTTTCCCAATGAGGCGAATCCAGTGCTTCCCTCCTGCAGTTTC
This sequence comes from Ahaetulla prasina, assembly GCF_028640845.1. Classification (NCBI taxonomy): domain Eukaryota; kingdom Metazoa; phylum Chordata; class Lepidosauria; order Squamata; family Colubridae; genus Ahaetulla; species Ahaetulla prasina. The sequence goes on from NC_080541.1 coordinate 179,950,633, forward strand.
CATCTGTGCTCCGGGAAGTTCTTTGATCCTCCAAAATATATTTGGGGTTCAGGATGGGATGGAAGGAGAGGAATATTTTCCAATGCATTCAGCAACTTGAGTGAACGTTTCGGTCAGTTGCTGAAGCACAAGTGGGTAAATCCAACTGTAACAATGGTGAGGTTTTTCCACTGATGGTGAGGAGAAGAGCTGCAGTTTACAGGCAGTAATACATGGTTATTGAAGTTGAAATTTGAGGTTTCCTTCCTTTAAATTTGGGGAAAACACTAGGGGAGGATTCTTTATTTTAAGACTATTTTAGGGATTCCATTACAGATACCATGTGTTTGCTTCAGAATATTAGAAAACCATTTCCAGGTGATAACTAAGCTGCAAAACACTGAGCAATGTTGCTCCACCTCATTGATAAAACAAACAGAATCCTTTTATTTGCACTCCAAAGGAATGTTCATAAACATTAATCTTGGTTTTTGATGGTTTTTATTCATCCTTTCATTAAAGGATTACACCCACAAGAAAATACACTTGTTTCAGACATATAAATTTGGTCTCTTTCAAAATAAAGAATTGTGACTGACTTCCTCATTTGAGAGTTGGGCTTGGCAAGTAGAATTTTTTTTTAAAAAAAATGGTAAATAACCTTTTTTTAAGGTCAGTTCTAAATCTGGGTCTCAGGGTGCTTTGCATGATGATGTTCATCCATCTATTCCCTTCTTTCAGTCTTACCTGGAAAGGATCAAACCAGCAAAAACTATCCATTCAAGGTCTGTGCAGGAGACTTCTCTTCTTCTCTACTGCCATACTACCAATCTGGCACTTGAGAGATACTTCCAAAGTGTTTGATACTTGAGATGCTGCTATCACAGCATTGGAAATCATAGCTGTTGGGTGGGGGAGTATGCAAAGACTCTGGGCTGACTAAAAACGGAGGAAATCGAGCTTATATTGCACTAAATTGGGTAATTACAGATATCACCAATTTTATGTTACACAATCTCATCCTGATCTAGCATACACATTCCTATTTGCAAATTGCCACTTTCTGCATTCTTTGGTGATTAATTGTTTAATGTTTGTCTTATCATTCATCTTCATTTTCCTTTCCTTTCCTTTCATCTTGATGCAGTCCCTAAGAGTAAGCTTGATCTGTTGGAGAGGCAGTTAGCGTGTCACTGGTGATTTGCATCAGATCAGTTAGGATTTGTTAGCTGTTCAAAAACTAGCTGGTACTTCAGGAAAGTGCAGGTTACTAAAGTTATAATGCTTTCCAACTCTCCTTTGATAGCAATAAAATGAGAGTGAGAAGCCTGAAAGCAAGCAGTTGTCTTGAATTTGTCCCCCCCATCCCTCTCAATTCTTGTGGCCTTACTGTGGTTTCTGATCCTTTTTCTTCCTTTGTACCATTGCATAATATAATTGAGCCCAAGGTACTGCAGTAATCTTCCCAGATTGTTGATCCCTGATGGAAAAAGATAAATGCACCAACAGGAATACTCGTAAGACAAGAGAAATGTCAGGAAGAAATGTCTATTCCTGGAAGACCTGTTCCACATAACAATCCCACAAGTTATTTTTTGCTTATAGTATTGGATAATACACAAGCACACTTGATATATCAGTAACATGTACAGTGCATGATGTTGCTTAAAGCTCATGGTTACCAGTTCTTGAACTAAAAGAGATAGATAGTCCTTTATTACACTCTAAAACTATTTAAACATACTTGTGCAGAACCTCCCCTGTGTAGAATCAAATTGCTCCACTAAATTGGTTGTGACAACTGAAATCTGGTATTGGAAATGTTGGAGAAAATCTGTCATAGATCTTCCCCAGCACAATGTGTATGTAATAAGTGATTACTTCCTCTTTCTAGTATATCTCAACTTTCCCTGTGTATTAAGGCATCTCTGAGAGGCTTAGAAATCTTGTTACTGGGTATTTATCTCTCTCAGGCCTGGGACCTCTTCCTTTGCCTCATTTCTGTTGGCCTTTTCTTCTCAAAGTAGAGTACATTGACTGACATGGTGAGAACATTCCAATAAACTGAAAACTGCCCAGTAAATCAGGGCTTATGACAGCTACACATCTGCGCTGGGCAGTGGTAGTCTTCCTCCCATAGTGTTGAATATGTAGATAATGTGACATATTTTTCACTGTTTCGTAAGTGTTGCCCAAGCAACATAGCAACCATGGCAGTGTTGCCATTGCATGCGCTTTGAAACATAATTGTCTTCCTAATGTGCCTGCAAGGCAGACCATTCTTGTTCCATACCATCTGTGGGATGGCTACGGAATGCTGTGTAGCCAAAAGCCATTGTTAATAGCACTCCTCTATACAGAAATTTCCTAAGATGTACAGTCTGAGGCAACATGCAAAAGATAACACAAAGGAGCCATGTATAGAGTTTTGTAAATATGCCTGGCTATATTATAAATTTGTACTGGTATTTTTCTGTATATTTGCAATATTTGGGTTAGAATTAATAAATTGGCTTTTATTTGGAGTTTATATTGTCTACCTTTACTCTTTGAGTATCAAAGCTCTAATAGGATTATGTTTACAATTAAGCATTACTTAGCTCATGTTTTCAGGTTTCCTGCACAATATTCTGGTTTTGTATAGATGAAGAGATCTAGTTTCTATCCCTGGTTTGCCTTCACAATGGACTGCTTCTTACTCTTTCAACCATTGTGCTCTTCTATACAGTAACTTGACCAATTCTTTGATTTCCCCTGTGAATGAATAGTCTGCAAGGCCTCTCTATTAGAAAGGTTAGGTCTCTTTCTTTTGTTTCATGGAAGAAGCTCAAGGCCTCAAGACATTTTTCTTTTTGAAAAACTATGCTTCAAATTAAACGGGTCATGAATAAGAGTGAACAGAAGAGTACCGGGGCATCTGTCCAGATGCTTCGAGTTCCACAAAGTTTGTATTGTTATCAGTCAAGAAATTGCCAAGTCTTTAATGCAGTATTTTTCAACCTCAGCAATGTTAAGATGTATGGACTTCAATTCCCCAGCCTGGAAAAGGACAATTTGCTGTGGGACAACTCACCCCAGGATAATTCAACAGATACAAAAGTTAAAATTAATTTTGACGGAACTGTGGCCTGTAATAATAAAATCAGTCCAGAAATGCAAGAGTTACAATAATTGCAACGAAAATGTGGTCACCAATAATAAAAGTACCTGAATGAAATGATTAATACAGCGTTGAATTGTCCTGCTGGGGGTTGTCCTGTGGCGAGTTGGGACAATGAGTTGTCCCTTTCCAGGCTTCCATTCTGGGAGGGGAAAGTTGAAGTTGAGCGACAGTTGCACTTTTCATGCTGTTCAGATCTTAATACCGTAGGCATAAAGGCATTAATTCCAAGTCGATTAAATGCAGAATCATATTTCAAGAGCAAGTGACCTGGTTTCAGACTCTTAGAGATAAGAGGGTAGAATGATATTTTCAGGCTTCCCCACCTGAAATTGTTTTCAGAATGTATGTAGGTATACGTAGCTGAGGCAAGTAATGGAAACATTCTTACAACACTGATTAACAGGCTAGAAATGGAATATTAAAGCATTAAAATCTAATGGTTTGGATGGAATATATGGCTGTAAACCGCCCTGAGTCCTTCGGGAGAAGGGCGGTATAGAAATTAAATTATAAATAAATAAATAAAAACAGTAAATTTTAATTTTCTGTGACTATTTTAAAGCATAATGGTCCCGTCCAGCATCTTTGGATTGAAATTTCTCTTCTCTCCTTCCCAATAAAAAGCTGCAGTTTTATCAGAGCTTCCCTTTAACATCCTTCTTTGCTTGTCTTGCTCACATGGCAGATAGGACTTTTATTTCAAATACATTTCATATCTAGATTTATCCTTTATTTTGCCACTCCAGACTGAATTGGGGACACCGCAAAAGGCCTGGTGTTTGTAAGCACCTTCTAGTTCAAATACATTCAGATTAAAACCCTGCAAAATGGTATTACTGTTAGTTGGCGATGGTTCTGGCTCTGTTTTATCTCTGATCTTCAGAATATTGCATCCTTATGGATTTCTGAGTTGTGTTGGATTCATGAGTTCTGCTAGAGCAGCAGGTGGAGATCAAAACAAAAATTGTGCCAATTATGGGCCATCATGGACCAGAATATCAAGACAACAATGATTTCTATTCACCTACACACTACTGTAACATCCTCTGCATAGGGTTGTTTTGAAGATGACTTGGAAACTTCAATGGGTCCAAAGTACATGTGGTGGTTTCGGGTAGTTATGGGTAACAGATTTAACAATTTTGCAAACACTGCATTGGTTATTGGTTTTCATCTGGATCTAAATGGTGTCAAAGCACTGTGTGGCTTGCATCCAGATATGCACAAGTCCATTTCTGCTGCACATTCAGATGTCCTTCTGCAATCTTTAAGGAAAACAATGCCCACCCCATAGGTGATACAGGTAGTGGCTTGGCAACATACCTCTGTGACTTCCGTTGCCCTTTAAAACACATGGCTATTCAAGGTAAGAGCACTTTTGGATTTTTTAGGAAGCCTTGAAACATTCCATCAAGAGTACTCGGGGGCTTCCTAATTATTTCTTCTTATTACGTTGTTTTTATTGATTATTCTCGTAGCAAGTCACCTAGCATCACGTATGTGAGATGGGCAGCTATATGAATGAAATAAAAATGAATCAAAACCACCTCAAATACTTTTGAAGTTGCCAGTCTATACATTACTGTACAAATAAACTATTTTACTTTAAGTATACAAATAAATCATCAATGCTTGGGAACCCAAGTACAAATACATTCAATATTTGCTTTTGGGTGGTATCTAGTCGCGGATTTTTTTAGGTTACAAAATCACTATATTGATTGATTGGATTATGCATTATCCAAGTGACTAACTGAACCGAACAAATGACAGTGGAATTTTGGCAGCATTTGGTATTTTATCTTTTCTTGACATAAGCTGGCTGCCTTAGATCTGATCTAAGTGGAATAAGCATTTGCTCAGTGAAATTGTGCAATTATCTTTCCCCCACTCCTCTAAAAAGCCTTACAGTAGTTGCCATTTCAGTCAAAATAAATTCAAGCAGTTCCAGCGCATTAATCCAACTCTCCTTCAAATGTGTTGTCTTTTATCATCCCCACTAAACGCTGAAAATATTCCTGCTTCTCTCAGTAAAACGGTACTAGTCTTTGGGAAGTGCTGTAGTGAGTTTTGGGGCCTACTGAGGAAGACTTGAGGATATATATGTCTTTTTTTGTTGTTAAAATGTCAAAACAAAAAAAAATCAAGTGCTCATCAGTACTTCTCATTATCATAAAGTGACAACTCTGTAAAATGTTTGTGGAAAAATCTGAAGCCTGGAGTCATTAGAAACAATGGAGGAGAGGGATCTTTTGAATTTAGGAACATTATTCTTCCCCCTCAAAACCCCAGCATCTCTAGTCAGCACAAATAGTCCTGGTATTGTTTACAGGATGTTAAGTTGCATTGTAGACAATTATATTGGTGGCTCAAGTCTTTTTGCCGTTCTTAACAGAAACAGAAACAGAAAATAGGCAGTGCCCTATCAAATCCTATTTCTGTCAATAGCGGCGTTCCCCAAGGCAGCGTTCTTGGACCTTCAGCTTCAATCACAACAATACACGAGCACACAATAGATTCAAACTTAATGTGAACCGCTCCAATCTTGATTGCAGAAAATATGACTTCAGAAACAGAGTTGTTAATGCCTGCAATGCACTACCAGACTCTGTGGTCTCTTCCCAAAATCCCCAAAACTTTAACCAAAAACTATCTACTATTGACCTCACCCCATTCCTAAGAGGTCTGTAAGGGGCGTGCATAAGAGCACCAACGTGCCTACCGTTCCTGTCCTAATGTTCCCTTTGATTGTATACAATTTCATATAGTTATTACATACTTATGGTTATATATATGCTTATATATCGTATAGTTATTTCATGCTTATGCTTATATATAATGTTGTGACAAATAAATAAATAAAAATAAAATAAACCCAAAGCAACAGTGCTCCCATAGTGATGTACTTCTTAAAAATCAATATTAATGCTCAGAGCTCAACCTCTTACCCAATGAGGCTTTGTTTCATGTTTTTTTCTTAACAGCTTTAAGCCCCTAGGAAAGATCTCTAAATTTCATACCTTCTGCTCAGTGCTTGTAGTCCATCAAGATATAACTTTGTCCCACAATTGCCTTTCTGCAGTTATTTTCCACCTGACAGTTTTAATTGCAGCACTTAACTTGTGCGGCTCCTGAATGCTGCTTCTTTTGTCCTTCCCTGCAACCCTTTTGTTCAGCAATGCATTTGTGAAAGAGATTATTCCATCTTTTTTCCTGAAACTGGTGCACGAATCTTATCTCTCTCATACACAATGGGAATCAAGCAGGAAGGCACGCTGGATCAGGAAAGATCTGCTTAATGTGTTTAGATTTGCCCAGAACGTGCAGTCTGCACAAGAAAAATACAAAGCAGTAAAGAGGATATGGGAGAAAAATTGGAGATTCAGTGTCATATACACTAACATGAAATGTTTAAGAAGATACAGGGGCAAATGGAGTGAACTATGAAGATCAGATACTAAGTTACCTACATCTATATGTTGTTATAAGTAACATGCCTGGAATTAGAAGGAAAGCAAGAAAAATAGCAAGAATAGCTTCTTATTTCTCAGCATAATTCAGCAATAGGACAAAAGGCATGGAATATTCAAGGATGTAACGTTCTTGAGGTAAATATTTCAATCCAACAATGGTTGTCCATAATAAAGGAATGAAATGGCAAAGTTTTTATTTAGAGTTCAGATTATATGTCTACACCTGTATTCTCCAGTTACATCCCTTTTGGTTTCCAGACACCTGCTTTTAGAGAAGAAATGCATTTTCCTGATTTCATTTTAAAAATCAGAATTAGACAAAAGGAAGAATGTACAGAGCTTGATGTGGATTTCAGTGAAGATCATTTATTTCACCTATGCTAAGGCAATTTTTGATACAAGCAAAATAAAGAAGTGGGTCCCAAAGTGATATCCTACGTAATTAGAGTTATATCTAATAACAGTTGAAACCAGCAGATTATTAAATGTCAGATGCAAACTTGTCAAATGATTGATGTATTGATGAGATATGTGATTTTACAAGCTAAAATCTACACTCCCATGGAAATTGCATTTTAATGGAATACACAATTGTTAAAATTTTTATATTAACCTTTGGGTCATGAAATAACAAATATGAGAGAGAATACATACCACAAGACTACTTACGCAGAGGTGAGCTAAGTACCTCATCCTTTTCCTGGATGTCATTAAATAGCACCAAGTTGTCTTTGGGGTCTTTGTCAAGCAAGATCCTTTGAAGTAGGACCCACACTATTATTGAAGGCAGTGATGCCAATAGCAAACTAACACAACTCTCTTGAAGATAGTCCATCAGGGACTATCGGCTTTGAAAAATGACATTACAAACCAATTCCAATTTCCAGATGATGAACTGCATGGGTGAATCTACAGATGAGCTGCCTGCTTGGGCAAATGCTGGTTGCTGCTGATAGGCAAGTTCACCTTGGTAATAACTGTCAGCAGCAACAAGTCAGCATTCCCACCTGGTGGTGTGGATGTGGGTGTGCACCTTTTGTGGTTTTAAAATAATATAAATAAGAGGTACTGAAAAGTGAAGTCCATTCGTGAAGAAATTGCTCCTGAACAATGCAACATAACTTGCCCATCACTTGACTTTCTTCTAGTGGTACCTAGTCCAGGCACCAGCAGTGAGGTAGGAGCTCTTGCTTGAAAAGAACAGGAAACAGAGTTATTCATTTTCAGGTTAATATCAATGGGATGGGTAAACAAGGTTCTCTAGCACAACATAGTTTTTGCTAAAAATCTGATGCATTAGAACTAAAAGATGGTAGAAGCTGTAGAAACAAGTTTAGAATAGATGTCATGTTGTCCATACTGGACTACCTCATATTAAAAACAATGCATTTCTCGATAAAAAAAAATATAGATACCACACACGATGGTCTATTGTGTGCTATAACTAAATACTGACATTTTATACATATATTTGCTGGACTCAGGGCTCTGAATAGAGTAGGGGGGATTTACTTCTTGTTCCATGATGCAATTTAAGAATGATACAAGAATAAAATTTAAGTTCCATTAATTCTATGTTTATCTAATTTTGTGCTTATTTTTGACTATAATCTAATTCTTTAGGGATATAATTACACATAGGCTTTTATGTGGTGAATGTATCTTTTCTTTTATGTACTCCGAGAGCATATGCACCAAGAAAAAATCTTTGTGTGTCCAATCGCACTTGGCCAATAAAGAATTCTATTCTGTTCTGTTCTGTTCTAGAGCAAGATACAGAAATGAAACAGATAAAAGAACTCTTGGAAAATTCAGTACTTTGAACTACAGTTTCACTCCTGAAATTATCCCAAATTCTGCTGTTCTGAATTGTCACATGTTTTGTTTTCAGGAAAAGAAGGAAAGCTAAATTATTGCTAAGCCGTGTAGCAGCTCAGGCCTCCTGCAACTATGGCTTCAAATTCAAGTTCAAGGAACCACACCAGCTCTAGCTTGAGTGAACATTTCCTGTCCCACAGCAAGACAGTGTTTGTTGTTTTTTATATTGTCTTCTTCCTCTTGGGCATTCCAGGGAACATCTTGTTGCTCTCTGTACTCATCAGAGGTCTCCAAAGAAAAAGTAGCAGCCACATCTCACGCTTGACTGATCTTCTCTACATCAACATAGTAGCTCTTGATCTCTTCTTCTTCTTTTACAACCTCCTGGTCATGTTTGGCAATTCCATTCTCAAGAACTGGCACTTGAATTACCTGTTATGTGTTACCAATCACAGCTTATCCTTATGGATCTCTTTTGCCAGCTTCTATAGCATGTTGGCTATTTCTCTCCTCCGCTATACTGCTATAATCCATCCAATGCGAGTACTATCCATTTCTCTAAAGCAAATAGTTGGTGTTTGTGTGTTAATTTGTATTGTTGGCCTTTTGTTCACCACTCCTATTTGGATTCATTATAAAATTATCCCCCTGGAAGGGAAAATATTGTGTGTGAACCAAGTGGAAAACAAAGATATGACCCTTTATTTAAGACTCCTGGGAGGAATAGGATTCTTGCCTCCCATGTTGTTGATGATGATCTGCTACTCCAGGATCATATTCACCCTAAGGATGAGGAGAGTAATATCCATTCAGACAGCTGCTACCTTGCATATTAATTGGCGAGCTACAGTGATGATTTTGGTCAACTTGGTAGTACTTGTGATCATGTGGCTTCCATACTGGGTAGTGATTTTCTTCATCAGGTATGAAGAGTTGTTAAACACAGCTTGTAAGTATATAGCATATCACCTGACATTCTTCCTCGCCTTTGCAAATCGCTGCATTAATCCATTTATCTGTTTTTGTCTCTCCTTCCAATTCCGAGCTAGATTGAAGAACCTCTTTCAGAGGGCAAGGAAGAGACAGAATCAGCTAAGCACCATCCACCTGGGTAGGATAGATATTTTGGGCAGCTCATCATAAGACTTATCTTATATAGGCTGCGATTACCAAAGACATGGGGTTACAATATTATTGCCAAGCTGAAAGATTCCTACGAAGCATTCACAAGAACCAACAACATAATTTGCATCAATTTTAAAATAGTTACTTGTTTTTTTCATCTGGGAAAAGACGATAGTTCTGGGATATCTTTAGTGTGTTGCAGTTCTGGTTGCTTCATTCCCTAAAAGTTCTGAAGGGACAATTAACTTTTAATTTCATTATTGATCCTAAATATGGCTTCTTTTTGAGCCGTGTTATTCAACCAATGACATATTTTACTGCATCTGGAGAGAGCTGCTCAGTTTGAATGTCTCTAGATAGTTTTCTTCCTGCATGAACTACAGATTGCTGCTTTGGCTTTGTTTATTTCTGAGTTGTTTGTGTACCTTTAATTGGAGACTGATTCATTCCCAAGGAATATTACATGTTTGTTCACTTCAAATGGTTCTAGTTGCAACAACAGAAGGAGGCCTCTAGAGGCAACGTTAATTGCACTGAAGCTTCTGCACTGGGAATTAAGAGTCCCTGGAATAACCTTTAATATTTGAGCTAAGAAATCCAGTGCCTTGCCAAATAGGCTAATGAGATCTCAGGAAGAAAGCTTCTCTGCAGTCATGCTTTAAGAGCCATCCTTTCAGCCACTATTGTGAAGATGGGGAACCAGCATCCCAGGGGTGAAATGCTCCCGGTTTCGACCAGATCGCCCGATCCAGTAGCGATGGTTGGCGGGTGGTTTTGGAGAACCGGTAGCAAAAATCCCTCCTCCCCCCACCATGCCCAGCTGAGCCATGTGATCATCAGAGGCTTTTTAAAAAAAACTTTTAAAAGCATTTTTTCTTCGGCCGAAAAAATGCTTTTAAAAGTTTTTTTAAAAAGCCTCTGATGATCGCACCGCTCAGCTGGGATCGTCAGAGCCTTTTAAGAGGTTGTAGAAAAAATTCTTTTTTTAAAAAAAAAAAGTTTTTTATTTTTTAACAAAAAATAAACATCAAATCAATTACAATGTGTTGATGGGGCGTTTACATATCTTCTTGTGCAATCTCAAGATAAACATCTCTTTCATACATCTATCTTATATCATCTAGATCTCTTATTCGGTCTGGGTCTTTAACCTATCTTTCCTTCTAACCAATAATAAAATAACTCCCATATTTTATAATGCCTGATTGTCAGAGGCTTTTTTTCTTTTAAAGTAAAAAAAATGCTTTTAAAAGAAAAGAAAAGCCTCTGACGATCAGGCAACTCAGCTGGGATCATCAGAGGAGCCTTTTAAAAGCATTTTTTTTACAACTTCTTCGGCCGAAGAGGTTGTAGAAAAAATGCTTTTAAAAGTAAAAAAAAAAAAAAAGTTGGCCACACCACCCAGTCACATTACCTTCCACCAAGCCACACCCACAGAACCGGTAGTAACAAATTTTACATTTTACCCCTGCAGCATCCCCTCTAACAAATAACTGAATAACAATAGTTATTCAGGTTACCCCTAAGACTATTCAGCCTTACATCCACATCTCCATTTTGCTTTATTCAAATTGCCAAGCTCCTGATGAAAAAGATTCCCTAGGTATACTTCTCTTTTGTTGTTACTGCCTCACACTGACATGCGGACTATTCATAGAAAAGCCATCTTTAAATCCGTCCACTTTAATTCTGGCTATAACCAATAATGGAATGAAAATCTAAGAAGAAAGAGTTTCTTCACTTCTGAGAAATATACTCTAGCTGCCACCTCTGCCTAAAGCTTCTTAATGTGAGCTATGGTGCTTTAAAAATATCTGTATCCTTCATAGGATTATATGACTTCTTCCATCTATCTTGATGACAAAGAAGCAGTCGGCCTCTGCCTTGTAGTTCAAGGAGAAAGGAAAATGGCAATAGCTTGTACAGTGATCAAGACAGAAAGGGCTCTAATCTGGAGAAGGCTGGAGTGATTCATCTGGAATTTTTTAAAACAGCAATCTTATTGAAAATTACAGTACGGCAGTAAAAACTGTTACAAATTTTAAAAAGAAAAAAATAGAAGATGCAGAAAAGAAAAAAGAAATGTCAACAAATCAGAATATAGTAAAGAAAAAGAAATATATTAAGAAGTGACTTCCTTTTGTATCACAACAACTATAAATAATTTTAGTAATTTATCACTGTAAGGTTAAAGTGAGGATTGGGAGGGTGTGTAGGGGGTACATGAGGGGCTTTACAGGGGGCAGATGGTGTGTGGGGGTGAAGCACTGATCAGGAACCGCATGTGGATGTGCGCAGAGTACGTAAGAGGTGAGGAGTGGATCGGAGAAGGATGCATAAGAGTGAGACAAGGAACAGAAGCAAGCCCGGGAGTGTGGGGGGGCACAAGAGGTGCCATGTGGGACAGGATGGGCACGGAGCAGGTCAGGAGGGGTGCACAGGATATAGGAGTGATCAGCACGGTGTGAGTGCAGAGGGGCTGGGGGAGGTTGTGTAGGTGAGGAAGATTTCCCAGAGCAACTTGTGATCTTCCCTGCTGGCTTCCACATTGCCTATGCTCCCTGCTGACATGTTATGGGAAGCTGGCAGGTAGCATGGGTAATTATGATGGTTTACACTCCCTGCTAATTCCCCACCCCCACCCCCAGAAGAAGAGCCAGGTCTCTAGACATTTTCCAAAAATCCATGAGAGTGGAAGTCTGCCTCTCTTCTGGGAGGAGAATGTTCCAAAGGGCAGGTGCAACAGCAGGGAAGGCTCTCTTCCTGAACCCTGCAGTCCATATTCTTTAATTGAATGGTCTGCAACATACCTTCCCTGCCTGACTGGATAGAATGGACTGAAGTAATGGGGAAAAGTCAGTTTTGCAGATTATCTGGCCCCATGCTATGCAGGGCTTTAAAGATCATGACCAAAATTTTGACCTGGATCTGGAAACAAAATGGCATCAGCACAGGTTGTGTAGCAGAGGTTACTTGAACTGTCCTTCAGGGTGCCCAAAATTGTTCAGGTGATCAATGCCTGTTTTGGATGCATGTAAGTGCTGGGCGTGTGTGTAGGCTTGGGAAGGGTGAAAAACAGGCCTACCGGAAGGTTAGGAAGCTTCTGGATACATTTGAAGAGTAGGCCCATGTAAAGCACATTATAAAGTCCAATGACTGGGAAATGACCAGGGCATGAGTGACCACGTGGAGAGACTCCCTATCCAGGAAAGGCTGTAACTGGTACATCATACAAAATTGAGCAAAGGCAGGGGTGAGCTCCTGGGGGTTCACAGAGGGTCAGGAGAACCTCTAGCTAAGATTCTGTGCAGTTCAGAGAACCCCCAAATTCCACTCCTGGCTGGCCCCACCCACCCTGGTTGTCCCCGCCCAGGAGTCCCCACGCAGCCTGTTTTGGATGCATGTAAGTGCTGGGCGTGTGTGTAGGCTTGGGAAGAGTGAAAAACGGGCCTACCGGAAGGTTAGGAAGGCCAGAAATGGGCCCAGAGGGCCTCCAGAGCCTGAGGAGGCTGTTTTCACCCTCCCGGAGGCTCGAGGAAAGCCTTCAAAACCAGGGGAGGGCAAAAACGCCCCCCTCCCTCCATGGTGCAGGAGGCCGACTAGGCGACACCCACCATGGCCATGCTCACCCAGCAACCAGGCAGAGAACCCTTTGCTAACATTTTTGAAGCCCACCCCTGAGCAAAGGCCCTCCTAAATATCTGCCTCCTGTTCTTCAAGCAAGAGCTGGGAATCCAGGAGAACTCCCAGACTGTGCACTGGATCTGTCTGGGGTAGTGCAATCCCAATCAAGACAATACATTCCCAGAGGCAGAGAGGCCTCCGGGCAATGTGAAAGAACACCCCCAGCATTACTCACTTCGCTGAGTTTGAGCTCAAAAATGGTTTTCCATTGCCTCCTTCCTAGGGCTGAAAGAAAGAGAATGGCCCAAGGTCACCCGACTGGCTTTGTGCCTAAGGCGCAGTGATGGATTGCTCCCGGTTCTGTCTGGTTCTTTAGAACCGGTAGTAAAAGCGGCGGGAGGTTCCGCCCACCCGCCCGGATGTCATAATTGACACATGCTCCTGTTGCGAACCTGTAGTAAAGGTAAGTAGAACCCACCCCTGGTAAGGCGGGACTAGAAGTTACACTGTCCTGGTTTGTAACCTGATACTTTAACCAATACACCAAATTGTTTCAAAGATCTATTGATCTTTGCTAGTCCTGAATTAATCCAGTTACTGTAATTGAGAAGGAGGCCATTTAGGAATAAACATCCAGTTGCATCCTGGTTGTATTCATGGTTTTCAGCCCACACCTACAGTGATTTCCCTTTCTGCCACCTCCAGCTTTCTACAGACTCCTGTGTGTTTTGTGATTTCCCATTTATCAGCTCTGTTTCTGCAATTTTTTTCTGCATAAAGTGATAGCCTTTTCAGGAAAAAAAAACTTTAAGCAACATAATAAAAGAAAAAGCTGAGACTTGGTTTTGTACTCAATGCACGATGTAATCATGATGCAACATTTTAATATTTATTTATTTTATTTATTTTATTTGCATTTATATCCCGCCCTTCTCCAAAGACTCAGGGCGGCTTACACTATGTCAGGCAATAGTCTTCATCCATTTTGTATACTATATACAAAGTCAGCTTATTGCCCCCCAACAATCTGGGTCCTCATTTTACCTACCTTATAAAGGATGGAAGGCTGAGTCAACCTTGGGCCTGGTGGGACTTGAACCTGCAATATTGCAAGCAGTTGCTGTTAATAACAGGCTGCATTAGCCTGTTGAGCCACCAGAGGCCCTATTATTATATTATATTACCCATTACTTTGTTATAATTCTAGACATATACATGTCCACATATTATTTCCACATTGTGAAAGATACAAGGCAGACCATCTATTTAGAATCAGAAGTATGATCCATGGGAACAAGCGAGGAAACCAATTGTCAGATAATATTGTTTGCAACATAGTTTATAAACCTTGCTTCCTGGGCAGAGTGGGCTATAATTAATTGATTCTGTTGATGATGTTCTGCCAATATATTAATAGACATTCTGTCCTACTGCTCATAATTGGAACTGTGCTCCAGCCCAGCTGTGATTGTGCAATTGAAGCCCTGCCCCTTATTTACATGTGTTGCATAGCTGACACACATAGAAAGGTAGTGAGGCTTAAATGATATGATTGCGACTGCCATCTTGACTTTTTAAAGCACCCTCCTCCCCTTTCACATTTCCTTTCAAGAAAGGCTGTTGAAGAGAATAAGTTTTGGAGGGACAAGATAACTGTCTTCAGGTATTTGTGGAGCTGTCACAAAAAAGACGGGATTGATTTATTTTCTGGGGCACCACAGGGCAGGACAAGAAGAGACGGGTGGAGAAAGACCCAAACCTAGAAGTAAGGAGAAGTTTTCTGACAGTAAGCACAATTAATCAATGGAGTAGCTTGCCTCCGGGGCTGTGGGTGCTCCATTGCTGGAGGTTTTCAAAAACAGACTGGGCAATCATTTGACTGGAATGGGGCAGGGGGTTGGACTAGAAGACCTCTGATGTCCCTTACAATGCTATGATTCTATGATTCTAAGGCTAATTTACCCAAGCTATCAGGGGTTAGGGGTGCAAAAAGAAAAGAGAATTGTCTGTTGAGCTGGCCCCTAGATGTCGCTGCTGCATTTTAGAGAAGTTCTTAATAAAATAGGAATGCAAGCTGGAGTTCTGAGCAGAAAGCAGCACTTTAATCTTAATGTTAAATTATTGTTCTCTGAACATAAATTGCCAATGCTTGAAAGTATTAACAGTGACCTCTCTGCAAGGAGTTCGGATGGCATTGAGCTTTCAGTGGTTATCTCAATAGCCCAAAAATGAAAAAAAATATTAATCAAATGCAAATATAAACCAATTTCTTCAGCAAGATGGAAGTTTCTGATAAATGAATAATACATCTGAATGTTACCAAACTGGTACAAAAGTTGGACATCACGATTTAAACAAAAATCTTCTTAGTCGAAGAGATGGCAACATGATTGATTGCCTTCTCCATTGTTTATCTCCTACTTCCAAAAGAAGTGGGACGCAGAGACAAACCTATCGGGCATAAAAAGATTATTCCTATGCAAACTCCCTGCCTCATAAATATAGGTAATATTGGTTGTACTCCCTTGATATACTGAGACATAGTTTATTGAATAAACTACAATTATCTGGGTTCACACAACACATTACGCTACAGACCTTGCTTTAGAAAACATTATTTTGGGTTTATGCAACATACTGAACTATAAGCAAATCTCCTTTGTATGGAACTCTGGCTTGTGGCACTCATTTATTTGCTACAAGATAGGAAGATTGGAATAACACTAGAGTTGCAACCACCTCTAAACTTGAGCTGGCTTCTTCTTCTGGTAATTGTGGTTCCCTTTTTCCTATGCAGCTGGAGCCCTCTTTATTGTATGAACCTCTGAATGGATTCCAAGAACGTATACATGACACTCTGTAGCTGCAGTATGAATAACCTTATCATAACTTCCTCACTGTTTCTGAAGCTGGATATGTTCTTTCTTATCTGAGTGAGCATCAGAGACAATGACTGAAAAAATTGCCTTGTCCCAGTGGTGAAATCCAAATTCTTTTCTACTGGTTCTGTGGGCGTGGCTTGGTAGGCATGGTGTGGCTTGGTGGGCGTGGCTTGGTGGGCATGGCAGGGGAAGGATACTGCAAAATCCCCTTTCCCATTTCACTCCTGGGGGAAGGATATTGCTAAATCTCCATTCCTACCCTACTCTGGGCCAGCCAGAGGTGATATTTTCCAGTTCTCTGAACTACTCGAAATTTCCACTACCGGTTCACCAGACTGCTCAAAATTTCCGCTACTGATTCTCCAGAACCTGTAAGAACCTGCTGGATTTCACACCTTCCTTGTCCCTTCATTCCATCGAAGACCCCTGAGGAGGGTTGAACTCTACTTAAGATTCTGCCCAGAAAGGTGACTTCCCTAGGCATATGATATGTCCAAGCCTCTCCATCTGCCTCCCTTCAAAAAAGATCAGGCTGTGGTTCTCCCAAATTGAGTTGGACATCCTGGGAGGAGAACTAATGGTTTTTGTTTAATAGCTATAACTGAGCAATCAGTATTGCCATTTAAGAGCCAGACCACAGCCATACTTCTACAGATTCCAGCATTATTAGCTCAGTAATGTTTTTCTCCCCTCTATGAAGAGCATGGATGCTGCAGAGATGCACAACCAAGGACAGCTGGAGGCGCTTACTGTTTTCCTCAGACTAGTGAGACCATTGTTGTGGCATCCCACCACAAGCCTCATCCATTTCATACCTGGGTGCAATGTCTTGAGGCAGGAGTTGTGACACTGCCATTGCTCTCAACTCAGATCAGGTGAATCCTGCCTGCATCTACTGTATTTACATCATAGAATAGAACAGAATAGAATTTTTTATTGCCAAGTGTGATTGGACACACAAGGAATTTGTCTTGGTGCATATGCTCTCAGTGTACATAAAAGAAAAATACCTTCTTTTATCAGTAGTCTATGGAGAAATCTTTCTTCCCAAAAGTTCAGACAGGAAAGAGCTAAAGGAAAAACTGAATGTGACAATCTGACAATCAAACCTAAGAAGTCTGTGTAGGTAGCAGTCAGAGACCATCAAAGTCCAGGCAAATCAAATTCTCAGCCTCTCACCAGGCATGGAAAAATTCTCCTCTCTCAGTGAGTTTTTAAGAAAGGAGAGGAACAGGCTCCATTTTATCTTTGTTGTGGCTTTTCTTTCCTGGAAGGAGTGAAGCATCTTTTCTCAGGCTGCCTCCAAGCCATAATCAACTGGGACTGAAAAGCCTGGAAATATACACAGAAATATGGAAACTAATAGAAGCTAGATGTGAATTAGAATTTTGATTTTATTTTCTGGAAAAGGACCTGTGCTGTGAGGTGGTGCTTTTATTATCCTATGACCTAGAATGCTTTCCCTTATTCTTTCTATGGGTACTAAGAGTCCAGAAAAGCCCTTCAGAGTCATTGTTACTTTCCTTGCTTCCTGTTTTGGTCTTCAAATCTTGTTTATTTTATTTATTTATTTTGTCAATCATATATAAGATAATAGGTAAAAGTATAAACATAATTTGGATACATTGACAAGAGTAAGTAAAATGGAACTTAGGACAGGGACGGTAGGCACGCAGGTGCACTTATGCATGCCCCTTAGAGACCTCTTAGGAATGGGGTGAGGTCAACAGTAGACAGTGAGCGAAGGGCTCCATTCTCACTGAATCTTTCTGCCCAGTAAATTACCATACTGCCTAGAAGGCAGATGTGTCACCTTCTTTCTCTTGAGTAAACCAGTACAGACTGGACTATTCTCAGGAATAAAGTAGCTGATGGAAACCTAGCAAAGAGTTTGGGAGAGAAGGCACTGGAGATGGTGGGAGAAAGGCTTAGAAATACCTCTGGAGGGAGCTGGATGGCCCAGTCTGTCACATTCCAGGCACGCACTGTTACATCTCTCATATAAACAATGGCTTACTATTCTGTAAGCCATGACGTACCATTCATTTGTTTAAGGAATCTTTGCTTAAAATAGCTTAGCATGTTATCCATCCTTCTATCCATCCATCCATCCATTGAAAAGAATGTAAATAAATAAATTTACCTCCAAGTAAACAACTTCTTGAGTGAATCTATTATTACCAGACATTCAGAGGACTACCACATGGCAGCAGAGAGATAAAAAAAATTGCTACTATAATTCTTTGTTGCCCCCTGCATTTACCGACCACAACCCATTGGCAGCCTCTTCTCTCATCTCAAGTGGTCCATCAAATTTATATCAAATTTAATTTTAAAAAGCTATGTTGAAATGGAGACGATGGAGTAGCATACAGACACGCATCTAAAATCTTATTCACGAAACATTGCCTTCTACTTTACAAATGGAAGTATAGGCAGTAATGTTTATTTAAGCAAGGCATCCTTGCTGATTGCAAATGATTATTTAGTGGCCCACGGTGGCAGGCAGTATGAGGAAAAACTTCACTGGGTGAACCTATTATTTATTTTTCTTCATTCCTCCTCTCTCTTGCATTTTTGGATGGGTTTTGGGTTTGATACTTCCTGCTGTTTTTAATTCAACAAATCCCCTCATGTGCCTTACAGTCTCTCAACCCATACACAAAAAATGCTTTTATAATTTCAAAAGCTTCTTTGAAATTGCAAGCAACCAGATAGCTGCCCTCTTGTTTGCACCCTGCCCACAACAACTTT
Organism: Ahaetulla prasina; assembly: GCF_028640845.1. Classification (NCBI taxonomy): domain Eukaryota; kingdom Metazoa; phylum Chordata; class Lepidosauria; order Squamata; family Colubridae; genus Ahaetulla; species Ahaetulla prasina. Next base: position 179,969,451 of record NC_080541.1, read on the forward strand.
GCCATTTATGAAATATTTATACAAACATATTTCACCAGTAAAATGCTCATCAATTAATTCTTTGACATCCCTCTCTCTCAAGAGCTAGTTTCCACTTACTGGTAAATGCTAGATTTCTGCTTGGTAGTATGTTTAATGTTTGAAATTGATTCAGGTCTGCAGTGCAGATTAACATCATGTGTTTTAATTAAAAGTACACTCTTACAAATTGTGTTGGGAGCGGTTACACATTGTCTTCTCCCAGAACGTTTTTATTTCAATTCCCTTGCATTGCAAGGGTGATTATAGGATGTGGTCAAAAAAGTCAAGATGGCAGCCATGATTAAGTGATCAAAGTTCTGTCAGTTTTTTCTGCGCATCATAACATTTCCTAGTATTTTGGAGGGTGGGTGAGGGAATAGTGGTTTCTCATCCAAGTGCTTATCCAGTCTGACTTTGCTTAATTTTCAGAGGTCAGCCAAGGGCAGCTGGGAACTGCACAAGCTGTAGGTGTTGCTTAATAGTCTCCGAGTGATGTATTTTCCTAGAAATGTTTAATATTTCTTAATTATTTTCCCATTATATTTAATACGTTCAGTTTTATGCGTGGTTTAAATTCTCGTTATTCTTTTTTGGTTAACAGCTACTTATTTCTAAGGGCCTTAATTATGATATTTTGCCTTCTCTACTTTCATTCAGTCTTACAGATTCTGAATCAGAGCTTTCAGCTTGTGTGTAATAAGCATCAGTATGTATAAATGTCTAAACCACAATTGTTAATGGTTTTTATGCAATGATAAATATTGCCTAGTTTATGTAATTGAATTTGGCAGGCTGAAAAGCTGCATGTTTATGTGCATTAGAATTCATGCTTTGAGTGAATCCCTTTGAACTCATGGAGTTATTTTAGACTATTCATCTCATATGACCAGTTGAAATCCTGTCTGAGATTGGAAATGTGCTAATCGATTAAGAACAACACGTAGAATCCTTTGGATTCTGATCTCCTTTTCCAAATCCAATCCAATCCATCGGACTCTTTGGGAGCTTTCCAAGCTGAGAATTCCCATTCAAAGTCTGGAAAAGTGCAGATCAGAACACTCTTCCTGACCTGCAAGATCCAAGATCAGAGAAATCTTAAATCTGGATTTTAATACATTTTTGTTCTGGACTATTCATTGAGTATAAATGTAATCATCCAAAAAGTTTGGAAATAAAAACATGCACCCAATCATCTAGTCAAAAGTATCTCAGCTACCCAGGCAGCTGATTTGTTTCAAATTCAATGCAAAGGACTGTTTGTGTAATGATACTTCTTGTTTATGTACCTATTTTTGCCTTAAAAACATGGTCTTTGCATGATCTTGCTCATATGACCTCTCTTTGTTGAGGAGGATAACTTGAGAGAGGGATTTTTAGTGGTAACCCTACTACTAACCCTTCTTGAGAGGCAGTTTGACACAATGATTAAGGCAACCAGGAGATTGTGAATTCTAGTCTCACCTTAGGCACTAAGTCAGCTGAATGATCTTGAGCCAGTCACTCCCTCTCAGCCCTAGGAAGCAGGCAACTTCTAAAATCTTGCCAAGAAAACAGTTGCCAGCAGCCAACACAAAGACACAAAACAAGTACTTTTCTTTGTAGCAGAAGCTCATCTGGCACCAAAATTGTTTTTGTTTTTTGAGCGCCAGGCTTAAGTTCTTTTTTCCTTCTTCTTTAAATTTTGCAAGCTTCTGTTTTGATCGCAATATCATTTGGAGGGTATGATTTTAGTTTCTGTACCGAGTGATTTTAATTCTTAGTCTGTATTGCATTAGTATTATGGTGGAATTGTGTTACTTAAGTTACTAGTTAATGCACTGTTCTTCACATTGTTCTACTGCTAGGTTTAGAGCAGGGGTCTTTAAAGTTGGCAATTTTAAAACTTGTGAACCTCAACTCTCAGAATTCCTCAGCCTGCCTGGCTGAGGAATTCTGGGAGTTGGAGTCCACAAGTCTTAAAATTGCCAACTTTAAAGACCCCTTGTTTAGAAAATTACCATCTTCTAGATTTTTGCTACACTGTATTACATTATCATTCTAGAATATGTCAAAATGCTGCTTTAAAAATGAAGGGGGAATTGGTTCCATGGACTCTCCTCATAGGATCAAGGTTTTCCTTTATATTCTACATCAGGTGTACAACATGCTGATCTCTCTCTTTGATTCTGTTTTCTCAACAACAGCTCCTGATACCATCCTGAAAGACATTTCTTGAGTCGTCTTAACATTTTAGAGCAAGTGAGATCCAGAGAGGATCTTTGTGTTTAATGATTGATGTGTATTGCATTGACTACATGCAGAAAGATTGTACAATCTAAAATATCAAATTGGGAGGCCATTACTCTATAAGTATAAATGCTTATAGAGGGAGAGAATATAGATCTTTTAAAATATAATTCTACTTGCTACATTTCAAATCTTTCGTGTTTGTTTTTCTTATTCTTTCATGTTCTTTATTTCAATACCAGTCTTCTACGATGCATACTTTTCTTCCAAATGCCAGCAGTATGTATGTGTGTGCTTCTTACACAGTCAATTAGTATGTTGCAAAGCCATAATAACAAGTTAAGTTTTTCATGAACAGAAACACAGCAATTTGTAGGTGGCCATAGCCCTTTTGAATATTATTGCACACTGACCTGTGTGAATTCAGTAGTGTCAGTAGTCCAAGGCGTACCATATTGATCTCAATGCTTTAAAGTTTAAACTTCTCAATGATTTAAAGTTTACACTGAACAACCTCAAAAGTGTTCAACATTTTTTTTATACAACATGAATTTTCAAGCCCTAAGATTTTAATTTACCTAGGGGATAAAGCAAAGGTAAAGATTTCCTCTGTCCAATCATGTCCAACTCTAGGGGGCGATACTCATCACCTTCTTACTAAGGAAGCCAGCATTGCCTGAATGCATTTTTGTGGTCATGTGGCCACCATGACTAAATGTCAAAGTACATGGAATGCTGTTACCTTCCCACTGAAGTGGTACCTATTTATCTGCTCACATTTGCATGCTTCTGAACCACTGGGTTGGCAGATGCTGGGGCAAGTAATGAGAGCTCATCCCGTTGCACAGTGCTCGGGTCTCAAACCTAGGCTGTCAGCTTTTCAACTGACAAGCTCAGCCTCTTTAACTGCTGAGCCACTGTGCTCCCTTATCTGGAGGATAAGAAGCTTTAAACTGTCAAACTGTCTTGCACCGGGATCTCTCTTCACCTCTGTCTAGGACCTTGTCTTTACCAGTTCCACTTTTAAGGAAAAATAGAAATATTGGCCTTCGTTAAGAATATATTACAAGTCATAGCTGGTATTACCCAGTAAATAGCTATAAATTTAAATTAGATTCTGACTTATGCAAAACCTTTCCAATTTGAAAAAAATCTATTTCAAAATGCTCCATTTTGAGTTGAAAACAGCAGCTTCCAGCTTCAATCACTCATTTTGCATTTAAAAGAGGCTATTTGGGTAATTTTGAGGTATTTCAAGCTTGAGACTGATGTTTTTCAGTTTTGGAAAACTTTCATGTCCACTCCATCTCATTTGAAATTCAAAGTTGTTGTTTCTGGTTTCAAATACTACTAAGTGCTGTAGCTTATTCTTGTCCTGTTTCAAGCACATTCAAAATCTATGTGTCAACACAAATTGTGTCAAAAGGGCCTTTCTCTACATGTATTTCCTTTAAAGATAGAAAATGTGACAAACAGAGCTTCTTCGTCTTGATTTCATGTCATTTAAATTCTGCCTCCACATTTAGTCTAATTATAATAATTGAACAGCTAATTGACATCTGCTCTTAGTAACCATCGCCGTATCTAGGTTAAAGCTATTGTACTGTATTGTATGTTCAGGTAGCCACCCACTGAGTTATGTTATAAAGCATATTTTAATTATTGTTTAAATGAATGTGCAAATGTTTATTCTTTCAGGATCTGTTCAAAGTTTTTGTACATACCCCAGAAACAAGGAGAAAAAAGTATCAGTAATAATTATGTCTCCAAAAGGTTTCTTCCATAATCTGCTTCTTTTCAGTGTATGCAATGTAACACCATTATCTCTCCTGAAAGGATTTTTCCAACTTGTCCTCTCCAATTTTGCAATCGGCATCTAATAACCTTCACAAATTATGCTCGCTTCCATGCTATTTAAATAAAAGGAATCGTTTATTTCAATTTAAGGCAATCCAATAGAAACCATATTACATCAAACATTCAACATAGAATATCGTAGCATAAAAGAGATAAAAGTCATTGCCATGCAAATAAAAAGAGCTATGAATGGAAAAAGAAAATGAGATTGGTGAAAACATGCTGGGTGATTGTAAGAAAGTTAGGTAAGTAGATGATATTTTGATCTGGGCAATAGACTGCATGTTCAACAGCCTTACTTCATGTCTTCAAAAGATTGTCTTAAAAAAATCATCACGGTTTCCATTATAACCCAGAGCTATTTTATGGGGCTGAGATTCAGTACTTTCACCCACCTAAAAAGCTGACTTTTATGTCAGATAACTTTCTCTCGCAAGCATTGCATTTTTACTCAATGGAGCACCAATTTGCATCATGTAGGTTTTCTTGCTCTTCCACTCACACAAGTGAGGACAGACTGTTCTGACATGCTTCACCATGCTTTTACAAAGATGCAGTACAGGGAACTGCAGAGTAAATAATATCCACCAGTTGCACTTTTACTGATGTCAGCAGTGCACAGATAGAAGACAGGGTACAACCAGCATGCACAGACATTCTGCTCATTCAGTATTTGGGCCACAATATTTTCCATTGTCTCCTTTGGAAGCTGTTCATTCTGAAAAAGGACAGGGAGGGCGAGAGAAATGTCTGCATAGCGCTAAGACAAAGAAATTAATTTCTTTTGAGGGTTGGAAGACAATATAGCTGTGCAAGTTATATTTTTGGGATATAATTCACAGCCAAAAGCAAAGTGAAAAATAGAACTCTCATTCACTGTAAATAGTTCAGGTTTTCTCCCTGAGTTTATGTCATTCAGCATATTAATTCCAGCCTCGGTCCAAGAATTTCTAGCTGAAGTTAATTTCACCAACTAGTTGGGGGTCAAGAGAGGATCAGGGCCGAGCAGACTGTCAGTCATTATCAGCTGCCTAAATCCAGCAATTTTCAGTAAGCACCAAAAGAACCCCACTATTGAACTCTGGAAAAAAATTTTTTCATAAAATGTTGACTAGTTTATGGGTAAGACAACCACCAGCACATAATGGGATTTATAAAGATAAGTGGCCAAGTAAAACCACTTAGACAGCCATAAACTGGATCCAACATAGCCAAAATGGTAAGGACACTGCATGTCTTTTCTCCTAATTCTGTATCACTTCTGTGTTGGGGCAATAACGCAATCAATAAAGGCATCTTTGATCCACAGATAGGGATTTCTTCTTTCATTCCAATCCCTGGGTTAATCTGCCTTGTTCCAATTTACTTGATGGTTATATTACCTGAAAGACATCATGTCTCGTAATAATTAGGACACCGGGCTTCTACAGAAGTTTGCAATATCCTGTTGTTATTCCTATTTACAATGGAACTTGTCTTATTTCAAGTGCATGAGATATTTTAAACAGAGGAACTTCTGAACCACAACTGTCAAGGACCAACTTGTTCATATGATCTCGCATGTTGTCAAGCATGTAAACTCCTTTGTCCCTCACATCAGTGGAGGAAAGAAAAAAAAAGCTCCCACCATTCTTTCAGTAGCTCTCATGACTCAGTAGAGCAAGAAGGCCCAAATCCTTGAATTTTCATTTACATTGGGGCCAAAATAGATACCTTAAACCTTGATGTTTATAGCACCCATGGCATTATTCCTTCTATTTCCTGATTCTTCTCCCAAAATAGGTCCTGGATCCACCCATTTTGGAAGTATGTGCTGTGCAAAGACCAACATGGCTGATGGGCTAATCGAAGATGCACACTCTTGCCGTACAAATCGGAGGAGCTGAATGATGTTACAGTATATAGTGACTGAGAATCCCTAAGATGTTAATAGTACCTTTTGATCAACCCTAAACAAATTAAGTGTAGGACAAGAAAGTGCCTTGCAACTTGTATCATGTTTTTTTACCACTCTAAAGGAGACAGCTGGGCATAATTGCTCAGCTCCTGCTTATACTGCTTTCACTCTCCCTACACTTGAGCAAAAATACCAGCCAGCTGCAATGCAAATCTTATTAACAGATCAGAAAGATTCAAAGAGTGAGTTCTCTGAAGTGGACCTTCTTTGAACTTCTACAAAGCAGTCAGTTAAAAGGGGTGGTGGTGGAATATTTGAGACGCTCCAAATAATTAAGCAAAGTAGTACATCCTTTGCGAAATGAGAATCAACATTTGCTTCAGCATAATTTTTCTTTTAATTGGCCTATATAATCAATATATTCAAATCTTCAGAAACTTCCATTCTTCCACTTAACCCCAAGAAGGAACATCGCATAATCTTTGATTTCATTTCTCACCTGTGCCGTTCTCCTTCCTACTTTCTGGGAACAATTTAGATACCATCATTGGAGAGGGAACTGTTCCCTAGCTAGTTCTGCTATGGAAAGTGACTTCTAAAGTGGTTGTATAATTGGATCATAATAGCAATGCAAAAATTGGGTCTGGAGAGCTGGAAGGAGTCTTAAGATGGGCAAACAATTATGAGTAATAGGAAGTTTACCTGCTGCCACTGAGGAACATTATTCATGAGCAGAATCCAAATAGACTTTCCATCTGGTCTTAGTGAAAGGATTGGAATATCTGCCTGGCTAAACATAATGGGGCTCATGGGGTCTCCATCAGTGCAGGTTTTCAAGCAAAGATTGGACAGCCATTTATCAGGGATGGTGAGAGGATTTCTGCCCTAAGGCAGGTGGTTGAAGAGCTCCATGATCCCTTCAAGCTCTTATGATTTTAGTTTCCTCCAGAAAAGAATGAACTGCTGAGAAATTGCTGGGAAATTACAAAATTTGGACAGTTTCATGTTTTCATGTGGCAGCTCTACATTTGCTCTGAATGAGTAGACTGTTGTTAATGTTTTATATTGCTAACCTGATAGGCAAAACTATTTAAACAAATCAGGCTCAGTTTTAATTTTCTTCTCTGATGTTCCAAATACATCATTAATGCCCAACACAGAAATGTCAGATATCAAAGTCAAGAGAGAAATTGGTTTCCAGGTAGATACTGGAAACCGCAGCTTTAGAAAAATTAAAAAAGAGACTTAAGGGAGGCATTAAGACATACTAATAATCCAAGCTTGCACAAATATTGCCAAAGCAGATTTACAAACAATAAAGGGAATTGGGCAAGCTAGGGATGGGGTTCAGTACAAGAAATAGTAGCAGCACCAACATGACATCAAACAGATATTCAATCACAATATTTAGCCTGCCAAGTCAATCCAGAAGTTGAGCTGTTACAAAGGAAAGACAGAAGGCCTAATGTGGCAGGCAGATGATACACAGGCTATAAAAAATTCCAATAATTCAAAACTTCTTGAAGCTGGAAGGAGGAAGGGAAAGGGGTGCTTGGAAGATTTATGGAAATCCATCACACATACCATAAGCAAAATGAATCATGTAACTTCCTGAAGACACACTAGACTCCATCTTGGTTATTTTGCTGAAAGGAAATGAGGCCGTTTACCTATGAGTGTGTCCTTTTTAAAAAATACCCCCTCCCATTTTTGCTGTTTCCCAAATGGAAATGTCTGTGAGTTAAACACATTTTTGTGCTAACATTTCAGCATAAACAGTTCTCAATATGAACTTTTTGGAAAGAGAACACATTGTGGATTTTCTCACTCTGGTGTGGATACTGCCTGGATCTCTGGCCCCAGAAAACAGATTAAACAGACCCCGAAGAGTGACTGGGTGTTTCGATGCCTCTCTCTCTCTAAAATTGCTCTTTTCTTTGCCCGATCTTCAGATTTCGGTCTGAAGGGTGTGGCTTGAGGGAGAGTAAGGAGGTGGAGCTGGATTAGGCTTGATGCCACGCCCCTTCATGTAGGAGATGAACTGATCTGGAATCTCAGCCAGCACGTCCTTAGCCAGCCGTGCCATACTCAAGACGTGGTTTCCCGTGCGGTCAATGTAATCACGGAATGGTACAAACTGAGAGAGAGATATCAACATATATATATATATTTATAATAATCATTTATTTTTCAATTTAGACAGCATCACAAAGTAATGTAAAAGGTAATCATGTATTTAAATACTCCAGCTACTTATTGTGCTCAAATTTCCCAGCTGAAATACTTCGAGACAGAAATTTGTTAAGAGAATTCACTAATCTTAGATAAATTAAAAGAAGTGGCCAAGCTATGCTACATAATGGCCAAGGCCTTAATATCCCTATAATTATTAAATTATCTTTAAAATACTAGACTGGGAAAGAACATTTTAGGAGGCTAGTCAGGAATGGGGAGTTATTTATATTAGTTGGATAAAAATATTTTTTTTACTGCTGGCCAAGTCTATAACAATAATCCTTCAGTGAACATCCCCCATGTCATGCTTGCAAATTCAAAATTTGCTACAGTCTCAAAAGGTTATCTCTGTTTAATTCCTCTTTGAGTGTAAATAAAAATTAGGAGTACAAGAACTACTTTATACCACAACAAATGTTTGTCTATTAACTCTCCACTGTTCCATGTAGACAACTTTTATATCATGTATTAAGTTTGGAGATTTCTCTATGTAAACATGTACTCTCCCAATGAGCCCTTTTCCTGAGAGTTGTTTCCTTTCCATAGTGATCCAAAAGAATGTTTCCATGTCCATTAGACTCAGTAGGCTGTGGAAAAGAAAACTATTTACCCAGAGCTTGACATATTTTGTTCAGGGAACTTGCAAGGTGGCTATTGTTGCTCACACATAACCTGAGATTTGAATATTCTAAAAATGTTAGGAAAAAACCTCACTGAGAAACGACCTGGCTTTCAAGATTGTAGATTCATCTTTGCAGCAAGCCTTACAATTCCATATTGACTAGTGAATGTGCACAATAAAGCTTCATTGCTCTCCTCTAAATACCTGGACAATATCACGTTCAGCAGTCCTTCCACGAGATGTGATCCGAACGTCATCTCCATCCAATTCCACCATTGCTGTCCATTGGAGGAAGGGGAAATGAATGTTCATCAAATATTAAACATCCAATGGGAACAAGACAGTGAGGAGCCAAAAGCTCCAAAAATTTGATTGTGCCACAAACAACTGATTAATAGCATTACTCTTTTCTTTCAAAGAGTTGAACTGGAATCATATACTGAATATTCTCTTTGCATGCTGCAACTTGCTTTCTTAATGAACCAATCAATGTGAGGCCCCATTCTTCTTCACAAAGTATAATTAAGTCATTACACTTTACCTGTTGAATTGTGTTATTCAGATTTTCAGCAAATGATAGTTCTTGCGCAGAAGACTATCAATAGGAGGCTTAAAAGTTGTTAATTGGAAGCTCAAGAAAATACATGACAGATTTTAACAGCTGCTCTGCAGAGCCTTAAATGCTATATATACTTTAATTGACAAATCATATTTCATTAAAAGAAGCTAGGATGTCTGTTCAAATCTTTAATCACAGAAATGTATATCTGCTAATTGCTCTAATTTCTTTTGATACTTTTATTTATTATTTATTTATTTATCGTATTTGTATACCGCCCTATCTCCCTAGGGACTCAGGGCGGTTCATTTTATTTTCAATATCCGTAGCCAAAGTATTGGATGACAAGAATTTAAGACACACGTTGTTGCACATTACATACATTACAGAGGTAATATATTTCTAGATCCCAAAAGATCAAAAGGTTGCAAAAATAATTTAAAAAAAAGAAACTCAAACTATTGTTAACTGAAGTTGTAATGTGGTGTGGGTTCATGTTTGATTAAAATGTAGTTGCCTAGTTTGTATTTCAGAGTGTTGTGTGAGCCTAGAGATTCAGCGTTATTGTTTGGAAGGTTGTGTGGACCTTGGCAATTGCCTTAATTCAATAAACCATGGAACTGTTAACCATGAATTAATGTGTTAGTCAAACACAAGCCAGAGTATTTTCAAAACATACTATTTTGGTTATTTAATGCAGGGGTCCACTACTGGTTCTCCAAAACCTGTCAGAACCTGCTGGATTTCACCCCTGATTCAACGTCATTCTCAGGATTCCAAAGAATCTCAGAATATTTTTATTTTATTTTATTTATTTGTCACAACAGTATATATAGGCATAAGCATGAAATAACTATATGATAGATCTGATCATGAAATAAACTGCTTAAAGAGATGACAATATAATCCATTGCTCTAATTTATGTATTGGTTTATTTAAGTAAGGTTTGTCTTAATACATTATTGTGTTTATATTCCACCTTTTCTCTGGGAGCTAAAGATTATACATGGGGAACTCTCCTAGCCGGATTCTCACAGTAGTAGTCTTGTAAAATAGTTAGGCTGACCAAGAAAGAAACTGGCCTAAAGACATTCTGTGCTCACACGAAGATATGACGTTTAATCAAGTCTAATGTTGTATGAAACCAATTCCTGCCTTGCTATGTTTATGAGCATTGATTGCAATGTTGATTGCCACTGCTACAGACATCTGCAGAGAGTCATGGTGACATCATGTATGCCATAATGGCATCACATAAGTGATGGAAAAGACACAACTTGTTCATTTGTGTAATGACATCATGATGAACATGACATCACCTCCTCCCTAATGAATACCCATGGCTGCTGATTAAGTGCAGAACTGAATTTATATCAGACTAGTATAGCCCTACTAGCTCTCAACAGAATAATATATATATTCCCATATATCTGGAGACAAGGTAACACAACATAGATTCTTACCATCGAATTCAGCCTGTCCAACACCCACAATTATTATAGACATTGGAAGTTTGGCAGCCTGAGGACCATCAGGAAACAAGCAAGAATAGAGCAGGAAATGCAAAATGGAGATGGGAAGAAGAAACAAAGAAAGAGCCTGAATTTAGAACAAATAACGATAAAATAATATGGAGAAAGCTGAATTAAATAAATCCAGAAGTCCACTCCCTCCCTTCATGCAGACAGAATAGCACAGTCAACTTGCTGGCTATACTCAATTCATCATAATGTCTTCACTGGAGGGCTGAACTTATATATATATATATAAATTTTGCATGCCATTCATCTCCCTATATACAATTCATCAGGTAGCTTACAGCAGAATAAAAAGATAATTCAAAATGACTAAAAATTAAGGAACATTAAATAAAAACTAAAAATCAAGAGGCAGAAGTCATTGCAAGAGTACAAAAAAATAAATAAATTCATAGTGATACTCTGTGTTTTCCAGTCTGCCCGAGCTTGCTCTTAACACACTGTCCTATTATCAAATTATCTAACTCCTTTCTCTTCCTCTTCAGCAATCAGTGACTGTTTTTGCTGTTAAGCGCAGAAGTGGCAATAATCAGTGCTCTTTGCTATAACAAATCTCTGGCAATGTTGAACAATGGACTGCAGCAACAATTTAATCAGGAGCACACTCATCACTCATCACCACTGGAATCAAAAGCGGAGCACATGGCAGTGTCCTAATGGCTGGAAACAGAAGGGCAATGGGTTTTTTTTTGTGGGGCGGGAAGATTGCGCACAGAAGCAAATACTTGCATAACCAGAAGCTTTGTTTATTCATACAGCCCAGCTGATCTTCAAATCCCCTTTGGGAAACCTGAGTTCCAGGTTCACTGGAGCCATGGGAAGAGTACTGTAGCTTCGGGCAAATGCTTTTTCTTATTCCTTCCCATTATTTTTGGGAAAAGCCTGTAGTGATTTCTTTCATTTGCTCCCACAGCATCCTGAGGGCCACATTCTAAATGTGGGCAGGGCCAGGGGACATTTGGGGTGAGGTGGTTTGAGGAGGGTGCTTTAAACTTTTGCTTTCACTCCCCACTTGGCAGAGCCTCCTAAAACTGATCCAAACCCCAACCAAAATAAAAAAGAGGGGCTGTGAGTTTAGACCAGGGCTCTTCAACCTTGGCAACTTTAAGACTTGTGGACTTCAACTCCCAGAGTTCCTCAGCCAGCAAAGCTGGCTGAGGAACTCTGGGAGTTGAAGTCCATAAGTCTTAAAGTTGCCAAGGTTGAAGACTCCTGGTTTAGACCTTCCCCATGATGCAGTCCTCAGAAGGAATACTAGCAAGCCTTTCCTTTTCCTTTTCTCTTGCTGTACGATTTGAGGCTGACTGCTCTTTATCTGCTTCAGCACTCCATGGATTAGACGAGGCTAAATATCTGGTAGAATAAAGCATGGGGAATGTGTGGACTTCCAGCCTTTGTTGAACAGCAGCCTCAGCTAGCACGGCCACAGAGGTGGATGTTTTAGCTGAGCATCATCTGAAAGGCTACAGATTTTCCCCTCCTGGTGAAAGGATTACCAAGACAATCAGGTAATGCAGTGAGCACTTTAGGGCACGATGAACACATTAGGTAAAGGTTCCCCTCGCACGTATGTGCTAGTCGTTCCCGACTGTAGGGGGTGATGCTCATCTCTGTTTCAAAGCCGAAGAGCCAGCGCTATCCAAAGATGTCTCCGTGGTCATGTGACCGGCATGACTAAATGCCAAAGGCACATGGTATACTGTTACCTTCCCACTAAAGGTGGTCCCTATTTTTCTACTTGCGTTTTTTACATGCTTTCGAACTGCTAGGTTGGCAGAAGCTGGGACAAGTAATGGGAGCTCAGCTCCGTTACGCGGCACTAGGGATTCAAACCGCTGAACTGCCGATCTTTTGATTGACAAGCTCGGCATCTTAGCCACTGAGCCACCTCATCCCCCTAATTAGTTAAAAGCTAACGCATTGAGTGTGGACATTCGCTTGATGTCCACCCATTTTGGCTTGTAAACCGTGGCTTCTTTCTTGTAGGCTGGCATTATGTACGAATGAAGCATAGGAATTCTAAGTAGTGGCCTAAGAAGGATCTTGTTGCTTTTGTTAGAATAAGGAAAGAGACAAGCTTGATCTCTTTGGGGCATGTGTGTAACATGATCTCACATATAAGAAAGGGGAAAGGCTAGTTTTGTCAGAGTGACCCACTTTTCTCCTTTCTGTGGAAGCCACTGATTCTAAATCTGATTGTAAATGCTGTATTAAAAATAGGATGGAACCAGAAACCAGTTGCCTGGAGAAAAGCATATATATACAAAATCACAAAATTGGAAAGGGGCATTTCGTACACCGAGTCCAAGACTTGTTCAGTACAGGAATTCCAATGAAAGCATTCCCAACAACATGCCTTTCCTGCCTCAGGGTTTCCCATATTTAGCAAAAGAGGCAGCATCTATGATTCCAGTTATGGAACATTCAATAGATTTACAATAGGGAAAACAGGAATATGCTGTGGCTGCAAGATTATACCTCTTACTGTGGCTAGCAGTAAATTCCAGATGCTCAGCTTACTAATGTGCTATGCTGCTGAACTGAAGCCATTTTTCCCCCCACCAGGCACATATAAGAATATGTCTGTTATTTGACAAAGCTGGAATTAGGCTGCTCCATTCCCCAAGTGAGCTACTCACATTGACAATTGCTTCTTTTGTCTGAGCCATGTCTGATATCACACCATCCGTGATGATGAGCAAAACGAAATACTGGGAACCATCCTGCACAGCCGAGGCATATCTGATTTGGGAGGAAATAATATTGAATGCAGGAAGATATAGGTTCCTAGTGGACCTCTGAATCCTGAACTGAACACAAATGGTGAAAGTTAACTGTATCAAATTGTAATCTTACAAGCATTAGTAGAAATAATTTGTTTCTCAAAAAAGTGTCCATTGCACTTTTCCCTGTAACTGTACAAGTCAGGAAGGTCTGTAGGATTCTGGGTATATTATGCGAGGGATTTGCTTATGTTAAGTGTGATGGGTAGTGCATATTCACTGGATGCTCATGATAGTTGAAGTTGAGGGATGGGCTTGAGGCATATTAGGATGGATATAAGGAAGGGAATGTTGTTTGCTCCCAGGATGATGCAGTGGGAAATAGACTAGGACTTTGATAAGAAGCGGAAGAGTTGGGTGCAGATGTGATAATATGTGAAATATTCACAGTGATGAGGAGTACCTGGATATAATCAGATTGCAAGTGCCTGTGTGGAATTAAGTAGCAAAGACAAGCTTGGGCTGCTGATGTATACAGACCATCTAAACACCAACCCTCTATTAATTCCTGGACGTTGTCTTGGGATTGGTGTTGGAGTTCCCCAGATTCCATGGGTGATTTCAATCCTACATGCCCTGGGGGACAGTCCATCTAGTTTGTGTGTACCAAGATTATCATGGGCTTGTCACACAAAAATGGGACCACAACAGGTATGGGTGAACATATTTGACTTGGTCTTTGTTTAGGAGCAGATGAGATGTCATCTGAAAAGGAAGGACAATGATACCTGTCCTGGTCATAGTCGGGTGTTTTTTTTTTTTACATTTATATCCCGCCCTTCTCCGAAGACTCAGGGCGTCTTACAGTATATAAGGCAATAGTCTCATTGTATTTGTATATTTACAAAGTCAACTTATTGCCCCCCCAACAATCTGGGTCCTCATTTTCCCTACCTTATAAAGGATGGAAGGCTGAGTCAACCTTGGGCCGGGCTTCTTGCCTATCAGACTGTAATTCAGAGTTGTTCTGAATGTGTTCTGTCACTTGGTTATGTTCCAGGGTGAGCATGGCCAACTTTTTTTTTACTTTTAAAAGCATTTTTTCTACAACCTCTTCGGCAGAAGAGGTTGTAGAAAAATGCTTTTAAAGGGTTCTGACAATCCCACCTGAGCCGTGCGATCATCAGAGACTTTTTTTTTACTTTTAAAAGCATTTTTTCGGCCAAAGAAAAAATGCTTTTAAAAGTAAAAAAAAAACCCTCTGATGATCACGTGGCTCAGCTGGGCATGGGTGGGGGGGGGGCAGGGATTTTTGCTACTGGTTCTCCAAACCACCTGCCGCCATCGCTACCGGATCGGGCAATCTTTCAATGTCATGCTTTATAAAGTACTTTATACTTATATGGACCTACCCAGCCACATGGTTGACCACTGGTGCAAAGTTAGTTGGGCCATAGAGCTGCACAGTCTTGAGGCTCTGGTGATACGCTTCAAGGATTCCTTCTATCCCACTACAGTGAGGATTGTCACAGTTGCCATTCTGAAAACAGAGAAATGGAGACACAACTAAAGGCAATCTCCAGGCAGAGGCTGCATCTTAACCATCTTTCTTTGGCTGCTTTAATCCTTCCACTTGCCCTTAAACATCCCTTTCATCTAACAATGTGCCACAACAAAGATAAAAATGCTAGGCAGCAAGATGGTTACCTATGAATAACAGTTTTCTTTAAAGACCCAGTTATAAAACATATGTTAAAAGAGCATGTGACTGCTCCAGATCAGGACTTTATTGAGGCAGATTAGGAGCTTTATCTTTGTGGCTCTCTACTGCAGCTTTGATCTATAACTGGCTGTATTTCTTGCAATACAT
Organism: Ahaetulla prasina; assembly: GCF_028640845.1. Lineage (NCBI taxonomy): Eukaryota > Metazoa > Chordata > Lepidosauria > Squamata > Colubridae > Ahaetulla > Ahaetulla prasina. The sequence goes on from NC_080541.1 coordinate 179,985,000, forward strand.
ATTTTATCTCTCTCCCTGCATGTTAGATCGCACCACATGCATGCATTTTTGCGCATGGAATATGAAAAGGCACTGCTACTGCTAGCTATGTCTAAGTAATGCATGCATCCTTAGATTTATCACAAAGGACTCCCTCCCTGTTGGAAGCAAAGATTAAGCAGATGCAACTGAAGCTGCCTCTCAGGGGTTTAAAGGGATAGCAATAGTAGTGAAGACATTTTTCTTGGGTTGAGGGTTCCTCCTGATTTTACAGATACATCAACATTTAAAAAGGTGCCAGATAACATTGCTTCTGTTGTTATTATAACCCTCAAGGCTTTAACTCAGGAGTGGGCAATCACTGACTTCCAGATGCTGAACTATAGTCCTTAGCTGGGCCTGCTAAAAGATGTAGCGGGGAAGATCTGGAGGCCCATAGGCATTTTGTGAGTGAATTCCAAGCTCCTTGAAAAGTCAGGCCATGGACAAGGAAAGCAAGACTACCCAGTGCCAGCCAGCTTATTCATTTTATCCAGGAGCAAGGAGAAATACACTGTGTAGAAAACGGGGCTTATTCCCTAGCCAGTGTGTTTAGGATTGCAGCTTAAAAGATCTGTTGATTCTGCTGCCAGTGAGGCCAAGTCTCTGCCAACAGGATCATATGGCATTTTGCTCTCTCCAGAAAAGGCATCTCAGAATGTGACACATTGGACTCCTCTGTCTGGCACTTGATCTGATCTGAAACAAAGCGTCCCTCGGGAGCTGTTTTCTGAATGCTGGCGTGACTCAGAGGGAAGTGTCAGTACCAAGGGGAACTCATGAGACACACGCCCGTCAGGGGGAATCTTGGCTCCAAACCCAAGCGCTGGGAACATTTTATCACTGTCATAGTCCTGGATGATCTCCCCAACAGCCTTCAGTGCCATGGCGTATGCATTGAGCTGGTATGGATTCATGTAATGAAGGGAGGTAGACTGAGAAGGATTGCCTGCAGAAAATGAGAGAGAGAGAGAGAGAGAGAGAGAAAGAGGAAGAATCCCAAGGAGGAGGAAGAAAAAGGAACAGCAGTGAATTCATTGTCTGGGAGCCAGCTGCATTGATGAAGTTTGCTTAACGTCAACAAAAAAAAAAACCCTTATCTGGAGTGCTGCAACTGGGAACCTCTCCCTGAGGAGCTTCACCTGATGCTTCTATATTATCTTTCAGAGCTGGCAATCGTGACATTTTCATCCTCTCAAGCACTTCAGTGGTTGGTATTTTAAGTATTGAAAGGATGTTATATTTTAAACATAGAAAATGGAATTTGCATTGCTGTTTGGATTAGTAGTGAATCGGTTGTTGTATTGCTCTACCCTGCCTGTCCTTCTGATTTCAACATTATGCAGGGCCAAAGCCTCTAAACAATTAAAATACATCAGGCAAATTATATACACCTTATATACTTGAATTGTGATACACTCTCTACAGTAATCTGCAATTATTTTCAGAGTTGCCTTAGGACACTGCCAAGTAAAATCTGTACAGCGCAATCTATGCAGCGCAGTCAATCATTTTTATATTGCTAACTTTCTATGGCAAGGGAAAAAAAGATAGTAGAAGCACAGAAAGATATGTAAGGCCTAAAAGTTAAAAAAGGTAGAAATTGTTATTACTGTACAGGAAGTCCTCACCTTACAAGAGTTCATTTAGTGACTATTCAAAGTTACATCACTGAAAAAAGTGACTTATGACCATTTTTCACACAACCATTGCAGCATCCCCATAGTCACTTGATCAAAATTCAGACAGTTGGTAACTGGCTCATATTTATGACAGTTGTAGTGTCCCGGAATCATGTGATCCCCTTCTGCAACCTTCTGACAAAGTCAGTGGAGAAGCCAGATTCACTTAACAACCGTGTTACTAACTTGTCCACTGCAATGATTCACTTAACAACTGTGGCAAGACAGGTAGTAAAATGGGGCAAAACTCACTTAACAAATGTCTCACTGAGCAACATAAATTGGGGGCTCCATTGTAGTTGCAAGTCGAGGACTACCTTTTATCTGGACATCTCATGAAACTTCGCGAAAGAGACAGCAGGTGGCATAATAAGTCTTATCTTGCTATATTGAAATATTCTTGAATCTGCTTAAGAATTCAGCGATCTTATCTACACGTACAAGCAGACGTGCGTTGTGTGCATGTACAAAAGAGAGCATTAGCTTGTTTATGCAGCTAAAATAAGGAAAGTTCTTGGCAATGATTTTGCAAGGCACATATTCACATCTTTTTTTTCATTCGTATATGAATCACTAGTCTTGCTCACCTCTTCTAGTTGTGTCCCTGAACCCAGTTTATAACAGGAGTACAACAGGAGAGACCCCACTCCTGTCTAAAGTGAACCGAGCCTGATTTTTAAAGCAAAAAGTGATGAGAGAAGCTGATTTTGCCCATTTCTTTATTATCCCACCTGCTGTCACTTTTCCAGGGTTCCTAAATGAAACTCGCTTCCAGCATGAAATATTTTGCTTTCTCATTTGCTACTTAATTTGGTGCCTTTACAGGGCAGGCAAAGCAATCTGACCTTATGTTACAAAGCTCAGAATTAAAGAAGAATCAGGTTCAGAAGTTTCTATGGGTTTAGAAGAGGTATGCAAGATTGGATCACTCCCCTGAGAGGAAAGGCACAAAGTCAATATATTCTATAACCCCTTAGATAGCTTTTCTGAGGTCACCTTAGGTTATGATTTAATGAATGGTAGCTTCCTGGGGAAAGCTACTATTGAACATAATAGGCACTTTTATGCAATATGCTTAGGTTTAAGATTTAATGACTTTAATAAAAGTATAATGATCCAATTTTATTTTTAAATTGTGTAAGCAAATAACACATTAAAAACATAGCACACTAACAACAATGACTAAGTTAAAACTTACCATTGGAAGCTGTGAAATCAATGGCCACTGTGAAATTGATTTGTGTCCTGGAGGGGGAAAAAAAATCACAATATCATCATTTAGGCTGTAATTGTACAATCTACCATTGTAAATTATTTAGCCTTTGAGAAAAATGAAATCCAGACTTGTTAGAAACTACATACTCAACTTTCCTTCTAGTATTATCTTTATTCCAATAACTGTGTTTATAATAATTGATTAGAATAGTAAACTGAGAGACAAAAAGGACAAGCATGAAAAATGGACAGAGGGACACATAACTAAAACAGAAAACTAGCAAATAGCCCTAATCTGCAAGGATGAAGTCAGGAAAGCTAAAGCTCAGAATCAACTAAGACTTGAAACAAATGCCAAAAATAATAATAAAAATTTCTTTCAACATGTAAAAGACAAGTAAAAAGTCAAGGAAGCAATTGGTCCACCAATGAGAGAAGATGGCAAGGAAGTGAGGAAGAAAGCAGAACTGCTTAATTAATTCTCTGCATCTGTTTTTACACAAAAGGAAAAAACAGACCAACCTATCAAAAGAATACAAGTCTAAACAGGCAGGAAAAAATGATAAGAGAACACCTAGCCATTCTAGCCGAATTCAAATCACCAGGATCAGATGGATTGCATTCCAGAGTTCTGAAGGAGCTGACAGATGTGATCCTGGAACCACTGGACCAAATCTTACAAAGCTCTTGGAATGCTTGGAAAAAACCAGAGGACTGGAAAAAAGCTGATGTGGTTCCAATCTTCAAAAGGGAAAAAATGGATCCAGGAAACTACAGACCAACCAGCCTGACATCAATATCTGGGAAAATCCTGGAAAATTTAATCACACAATGGGCCTGTGAACACCTAGAAATGAGCAAAGCTATTACTAAAAGCCAACATGCACTGGCTACCTGTGGTCTTTCGGGTGCACTTTAAGGTTTTGGTTACTACCCTTAAAGCGCTCCATGGCTTAGGGCCTGGGTACTTACGGGACTGCCTGCTGTTACCTCATGCCTCCCACCGACCCGTACGCTCACACAGAGAGGACTTCTCAGGGTGCCGTCCGCCAAGCAATGTCGGCTGGCGGCCCCCAGGGGAAGATCCTTCTCTGTGGGGGCTCCTACCCTCTGGAACGAACTTCCCCCGGGTTTACGCCAAATATCTGACCTTCGGACCTTCCGCCGCGAATTGAAAACACATTTATTTATTCACGCGGGGCTGGCTTAAATTTTATTGGTTTTAAATTTTTATTATTAATTTTTAATGGGTTTTAGTTTTATATGTTCCAAAGTTTTAGGCCAATTATGTAATAAGTTTTTTAATTCGTATTTTAAATTGTATATTGCACTGTTTGTTTTACCTTGGCTGTACACCGCCCTGAGTCCTTCGGGAGAAGGGCGGTATAAAAATTGAATAAATAATAATAATAATAATAATAATAATAACAATAACAACAACAACAACAACAACAACAACAACAACAACATAGGTTTGTTAAAAACAGATCATGCAAGACAAACTTAATTGCCTTCTTGGAAAATGCGACTGAATTAGTGGATAAGGGAAGTTTAGTGGACATTGTTTATTTAAACTTCAGTAAGGCATTTGACAAAGTAGACCACAGTCTAAGATAGAACAATGTGGGATAGATAGTACCATCACCAAAAGAATTTGCAATTGGCTGGCCACCCACATTCAGCAGTTAGTCCTCAATGAAATTATATGTAAATGGAGGGAAACATGCAATCGGATACCACAGGGTTTTGTCTTAGGCCCAGTTCAAAAACCGCTACAGAAATATATGCAACCAAATAAAAACTGAATGCACCAATTACCACATCAAGCAAGAAGAAGACCTTCTGCGCGCAAATTCCAATCGCGCTTTTTATAATTTTGTGAACAACAAACTCAAGATCCATCCCACCACTAAAAGAATCTAATGGCAAAGAATATAATGATGAAACAGTTAAAGCAAACCTCTTTAACACATTCTTTGGTCCAGTCTTTGTAAACAGTAATGGCTTATACCCGACATTCCCCATTCGTACCAACAATGAGTACAATGACCTAAAACAAATAGATTTCACAGAAGATAATGTTGAAAAAGCTCTTCGCAAACTGAAGCCATCCCTATCTATTGGACTTGATGGACTATATGCATACTTCTTAAAAAAGATTTCCACTAATATAGCAGAACTCCTAAACATAATCTTTGAAAAAGCTTTCACGACCAGTTCCCTTCCCAAACTTTGGTCACTAGCCACGGTCATCCCTGTCTTCAAAAAAGGCGACCCCAGCCTAGTTGAAAATTACAGACCAATCTCTCTATGCTGTGTCACCTGCAAAGTAATGGAATCTATCATCAACCAATCCATTACCCTCCACCTAGAAACAAAAAACCTACTCTCTAATAAACAATTTGGTTTCAGAAAAAAATTATCATGTAATTTACAACTTCTTCACTGTAAAAACGTATGGACTACAAATCTTGATCAGGGCAAAGCAATAGATGCAATCTACATAGACTTCTGTAAAGCTTTTGACTCAGTAGTACATGATAAACTTTTCCTAAAACTAAAATCCTATGGCTTCTCAGGACCCCTCCACAACTGGAGCTTTCCTGTCAAACAGACAACAAGTGGTCAAAATTGGCAACGCTCTATCAAATTCTGTTCCTGTCAAAAGTGGCGTTCCTCAAGGCAGCGTTCTTGGACCAACACTCTTCATATTATACATTAATGATCTCTGTGACCATATTACAAGTAATTGTATTCTCTTTGTTGACGATGTCAAACTATTTAACACCACCAACAATACAGCTACCCTTCAAAAAGACCTGGACTTTGTATCTGAATGGTCTAAAACTTGACAACTCCAAATCTCAACCAGCAAATGCTCAGTCTTACATATTGGAAAAAAGAACCTAAACACTAAGTACAAGCTTGATGGACATTACCTTATAGATGACCCCCCACCCTGTTAAAGACCTTGGAGTTTTCATATCAAATGATCTAAGTGCCAAAGCCCACTGCAACTACATTGCAAAAAAGGCTTTAAGAGTTGCAAACCTAATCTTGCGTAGCTTTTTCTCCAAAAACACTACACTACTAACCAGAGCATATAAAACATTTGCTAGACCATTCTTGAATACAGTTCGACTGTCTTCCGTATTTCTGACATCAATACAATTGAACGTGTCCAGAAATATTTTACAAGAAGAGTTCTCCACTCCTCTGAATACAACAAAATATCTTATGCCACCAGACTTGAAATCCTGGGTTTAGAAAATTTAGAACTACGCCGCCTTCAACATGAGAACTACGCCGCCTTCAACATGATTCTATGAGTTTAACTCATAGAATCATCTATTACAATGTCCTTCCTGTTGAAGACTACTTCAGCTTCAATTGCAACAATATACGAGCACACAATAGATTTAAGCTTAATGTTAACCACTCCAATCTTGATTGCAGAAAATATGACTTCAGTAACAGAGTTGTTAATACTTGGAATACACTACCTGACTCTGTAATCTCTTCCCAAAATCTCCAAACCAAAAACAGTCTACTATTGACCTCACCCCATTCCTAAGAGGTCTGTAAGGGACGTGCATAAGAGCACAAGCGTACCTACCGTTCCTGTCCTATTGTTTCCTTTCATTATATCTAATTAATATAGTTATTACATACTCAAACTTATATATGCTTATATATTGTATAGTTACTTCATGCTTATGCTTATATATTCTGTGTGACAAAATAAATAAATAAAGATGGATCATTAGAGATGCAGTCATTGGTCTACAGAGAGAAGAGAAGTGGAGAGAGTTGGGGCGACTCTGTGCTAATTGTACAGGTATCTGATGTGATTCTGCTTAGTTTCACCTGCTGCTTCCTGTTTGTTAGGAAGCTTGTGATCCACTTACAAGTCTGTTCAGGTGCCTGTAGCTGGTTTAGCTTAGTTAGAAGTGTTTCTGGAATGATGGTGTTGAATGCTGAGCTAAAGTCTACAAAGAGAATCTTGCATAGGTCTTTGGAGATTCAAGATGTTGTAGGATGTAGTGCAGAGCCATATTAACAGCATAATCTGTTGATCTATTTGCTTGGTATGAAAATTGCAAGGGGTCTAACAGCAGATCCGTGATGGTTTTCAAGTGGGACAGCACTAGCCTTTCAAAGGTTTTCATGACTACAGATGTTAGAGCAACTGGTCTTTAGTCATTCAGTTCTGTGATGGTGGGCTTCTTCGGCACTGGGATAATAGTAGAGTGTTTGAAGCAAGAAAGAACATAGCACATCTCTAGTGATTTATTAAAGATATGGATGAAGATGGGGGCCAATTGGTCAGCACAGACCTTTAAACAAGAAGGAGTTATCTTGTCTGGGCCTGGAGCTTTTCCTGGCTTTTGTCTGTGAAATAGGCCTTGCACTTCCTTTTCTGTGATCACTAGGGGTTGTGAACCCAATGAAATGGGGTCAGTTGTAGGAGGCTTGGCTATGTTGGTGTGTCTGAGATGGGGGTTGTGGAGACAGGTGGCTGTAGTTTCCTGCAGTAAAACATGTTCAGGTCATCTGCCAGTTGTTGATTTCCTTCAGCCTGGGAAGGTTTGCCGTAGCCGGTGATATTTTTAAGAGTTTTCCACGTTTGCTGGTTCATTTGTTGAGAACCGATTCTTTAGCTTTTCAGAGTAGCTTCTTTTTGCTGCTCTGCTCTCCCTTGTTAAGACATTTCTGGCCTGATTGTACAGCATTTTATCACCTTTTCGTAGGCTTCCTCTTTGGAACAATGTAGCTGCTTAAGTTTAGCTGTGAACCAAGGTTTGTTGTTACTGTATATTTGCAAGTTCCTTGTCGGTAGTATAGAATGGTATAGGTCTCCTGCTTGAGCAGAAGATTGGACTAGAAGACCTCCAAAGTCCCTTCCAAATTGGTTATTTTTATTTTATGTATTCTATTCTATGACCTTCTCAGAGATTTGCCCCAAAGAGAAGAAAGAAGGGAGGCTTTCTCAATGGTTGCCCTCATTCTGTGAAATAAGCAACCTCCTGAGGTGGGCTTGATCCTATTCTGGTATTCAGGAAGACATTGAAAGACATCTCTAAAAGACATTTAGCATCTACCTATGTTTGTTTGGTGGCCTTCAGTACATTTAAAATGATTTAATGATTTAAATGCAAATGTTGACAGGTTTTTATGGCAACTTTTCATATAATAAATATATAAATTCCACAAACTAGTGACCTGAAATCAGGGGTGAAATGCTCCTGGTTCGGACTGGATTGGCTGATCTGGTAGCAATGGCAGCAGGTGGTTCGGAGAACTGCTAGCAAAATCCCTGGCCCCCTCACCCATGCCCACCCAATGCCCAGACGTCCACTTCCCCACTTGCTGCTTCTTTTAAAAAATGCTTTTAAAAGGTAAAAGAAAAAGGCTCTGATAATCACAGCTGAGCCGCGCAATCGTCAGAGCCTTTTTTTATTTTATTTATTTATTTATTTATTTATTTATTTATTTATTTATTTATTTATTTATTTATTTATTTATTTATTTATTATTATTTATTTATTATTTATTAAAAATTATGTATTTATTATTATATAATACATATATAATAATCGCTCTTTGTCTCCCCATGGGTTCCTATGAATCAGCACAATTCTCAGTTCCAGAGCCTATCTAGGTGCACAAGGAATAGGGGTTTAAAGGACAGTGCGCATTAGTGCTATTAAAACGGATGATTGAAAAAAGCTGTCTGCAGACATTTCTCTGGCAGCCTTCTCAGATGAGATTCCAAATCTCTCATCTCCCATCCTCCACCAAAAGCAATTGCTCCCATCACAGGCCTTTCCTTCAAATGTCATACAAGCCTTCAATGAAAGAATGCAGCTGTCAGTGGGAGATAACAATTTAAAATGCCGGGTGGAAAGACCAGGTTGAAGGGAAAGGCTTCTTTTGTTTTGCTGCTCTGGAAATACATCTGAATTAGGTCTAGCACCGGCCACGGACATACTTTTAACTCTAGAAAAGAGCACTAAGTTGTAACTATCTGTGGCTACGCAAAACTGAGATCTCCATAGTTCCACTTCTTCAATTGGTAGTGTTTGA